>NC_133865.1:13316291-13496180 GCF_044706935.1 Curcuma longa
GGATTCAAAAAATGTCTAATTAGTGGAGGGTAAAAACAAAGAAGACGTACAAAAATATGCAAACTATAGGAGTAATAAAGTAAAGGAATGAACTAATCTCCTAAATGGTTAATCTTCCAAAATAGATTGACTCCCACAATTCATGTTTAGACAACCACTATGGATTTAGTATAGAGCAACAAGAATGGTAAGGAAATGTGCTATGATTTAACACAACACCATTCAACAAATCCATCCGAAGATTATGAGAGAAACTTATTTTACTCTATGAGTTCCTCGTATCTAAAGAAAACATGAAATGAACTATTCAAATGGGGAAAATGCCATTAATTTCTGCTGTAATGGGTGATCCTTTGATTTCCTCTCTACAATATTATCGCCATCCTTCACTTTGCTGTGTACTGCCCACCAAAAGGAGAGGGAATAAGGTGAAGTGGGCTTTGAATTAACCAGGGAGAAGGCTCAGGCCGTTTTATTCATCATTCATTGATAATGTCATGAAAATTATGCATCATCCATTGATCGTCTAGGATTCAGAGTTAGGATCAAGAGAGGGCTTAGTTGCTAAAGCCAAACTAAGCCTTATGGCTTGGTCACCAGAGGAGATGTGGTTGGGGCCGAGAGGTGCTTGTGTCATAAGCCAGATTCAGTTGTATGCAATAAATATTAGAGATGGAACTTTCTATCTCAAAGCTTGGTTTTGATGTTCAATTCTGATGGTAGGTGGACAAGAGAGGCTGAGGTAGCGAGATGAGTGGGTTGATAAGGAGGTTCCGGTGTGGCTAGGTCACGAGACTTCTGATGTGACCAGATCAGGAATCAATCTCCAGTTGTCGTACTCACAAGGAGGGGTTGTAAATGGGTGCGTTTTTTGGTGGCAAGAAGGGGACTAGCTGTGGGAGGCTGCGGCTCAGTAGTGGGTCTAGGCCTCCAATGAACAAATCACTGGTGTCATATTGCTGATGCCACTGGAGTCAGCTAGTGGACATGCGACCCCCTTTTCTGCTGTCTGTGACCCTTTTTTACTTTTTTTTTTTACGTTCTATGATTAACTGGTTAAACGCATTAACATATTGGATAGTCCAATATCCAATAAGGGTAATGGGTCTGAACCTATAAGCTGAAATCCCATTGATGAAGCCCAAACCAATAGATTTAATTCCTCAATTGCCCAATGTTTATACTGGAACTCAATCCTTAATTATTCCTAAGTTTAGTTTTAAGCCTAACCGCATGGAATATATATTAAATCTGGACTATATTTCTATTCATTAAAATACTGAAGTATACATAAAATTTTTAATCATAATGGTTGGGATTATAGACATGTTTTACAACTTGAGTCCCTTAAGAAGCTTTGCCTTTTATTAGATTTTGCTTCCTTTAATGAGCCTGTATTGATTGTAAAGAGGCTTGACAACAAGGAATACATTTAATATATGTTTGAGAAAGTTCAGTAAAATGTATATCTGATTCATACAGGAGATGTTTTCTACCTAATGTGGGATGAGGTGCTGATTGGGGCAACTGCAGTAGTATCAACCCTTGGAGGATTTGGAAACGAGGATCAGATGAAGAGGATAAATGGTGAAGCTAATATCCTAGCAGTAGGTGCTGCAAAGGATTTTGGTGAGTATTCTAGGATCAAGTCTGGTAAAATTTTCAACTGTGCATTTTCCTTGTTCTTTGAACCGTTCACGTTCAGTGTCTTATATGTATTAATAGTCACTTTAATTTTCCTCAGAGCCCACCTATGCACATTTCCTTGTGTATGGTAATTTAAACTGCCTTTTGAATTTTTGATATCTTCTTTTTGGTCTCTAGATTTATGTTCTGTTTCAACCCTTTTCTTGAAGCGATCAATTCTTCTGAAAATGCTGGCCATCTGTAATAATGAGAATATTTGATAACTTCTGTTATAAAAGCAGGTCCATACTGTTACAAGAATTTCATGATAAGTTATGCTCATAAAACTGTGAACATGAGATTTCTTATTCCATGAACTAGTCAGATTTTATACTCTTGATGATAGTTTGAAAAAGAACAAAAAATATCAAGCTAACATGATCTTGTTGATGTGATCCGGCACCAAGTGACCAAGCTTGATCATCGTGTTTTGATGTAGTTGGTAAAGATTTTAAGTTAGACTTGATTTTGACTAAGATGTGTGTCGTGAAAGTAGGTGCTGACACAATTATTGTAAATGCAATAGAAAAATCTAAGTGAGTCAAACTTGATTAGACACTTAATTGATGGAAAGTCGAAAGACTAGACATTTGACACTGGAGAAATCCAACCGATGTTAGCAATGGAACTGCTAACGTCATGGAGAATAGAATGTTAAGCATTTAAAGGAAGTCTTTGTAGGCAAAGGTGGTCCTCTTGGTTAAAGATGAGTCCTAGTTGGTCGAAGATAACAAGAGACTAGATATTGATAAAGTCCAAGAGATAAATTCTTGATAGGTGAGATGTGAGAGAGTGACTTGTACTGTTGGTGATGGTAGCTATATGGTTTAAAGCAAGATTCAAGAGCTTGGTGGGAACACTTTTCTACTTTATTTACATCGAAAAATTTTAATCATGGTAGAGTTGATCCAAGTTTAAGTTAACAACAGAATTTTTGGATCTACCAACAAAGAATTCTTAAAGGAATTCATCAAAGAGTGAATTTGAAATCAATCTTGTAAGAAAACTAAATTTCTTCTTGGAACTTCGAATCAAGCAAATCAAGGAGGATATCCATTGTTGGTGCTGGGAGCACCACATCGAACCCATGCTTTTATGTATGGGTAAATTTAAAATTAATTTTGCTTGTGATCTGACGAGATTATCAAGTGTGCAGGTAACTTAATAGGATGCAAAGTCCTGATTGGAAATCGGGCTGACAAAGATCTAGTTGAGAACTTGGTAGTAGAAAGATCTAGTGGGACTAGGCAACGGAAAGACCTAGTGGGACTAGACAGTAGAAGACTTGGTTGGTAACTAGGCAAGAAAGATCTGATTGAGCATTAGATAAGGCAGACCCAGTTGAGAACTAGGTGAAAGAAATCTAAGGGAGTCAGTTGAAAGCCGAGGTCTTGGTAACAAGTCTCGATGGATTAGTTAGGAGCTGAATATCTAGCAAAGGTAAGTGATCTACTCATGATACTATTACTATTTCTCATTTACTCTGTTGCAGGGAGCTACTTGATGGTTCTAGGTGACCGGATGTAATCTGAGTAACTGGCTGGAGGTAAGTCTCAACTGATGGAGTCAAGAGCTTTCAAATGATCGGAGCTAGGTGTCGGCGACCTCGGTTTTCTGGGCAACTAGAGCAGCTTTTAGGCGATTGACGAAAGTGTGATCTAGCAATCCGAAGGAGACAATCAAGATAGGTGTTGACCATGCTCTAGGTGCCCAGAGGGAGTTCAAGTAATTGGAGTCCACTGAAATGTTATCGACGGAGATAAAGTTTGCAGCCGTGTCAGTAAGCTTTAGACAATTGGAAGGGTTCTAGTCGACCGGAATAGTGTCAGTCAACGTTCGATTTGAACTCTATAAAAGAAGGCTCGAGGCACATGTTTCAAGGATCGAAATTCTATCATTCTCTTCTAAAGTGTTCTTGTTCTCTTATGCTAACACCCTACGCTCGTGATTTTTAAAGTTCAAACGACAACTAGGCTTATAACTTTTTTCTCTTTCAGTTGTTGTATAATATTATTGTTTTGTCCTTAACTCTTGATTCTTGTTAAAGGATAGGAATCATAATCTTTATTTTAAGATGTTGCATATTAATCTTGCTTAGTCTTTTGTTAGATCTTACATGCTAATTGTGCTAAGTGTTTTATTAAATGTTGCATGCTAGTCATGTTAAGGATTATGCTAGATATTGCATACTTAGATGAGAATTAAATTGCTTGTGTATTGATTCTGTTTAATCAAGTTAGAAGTTAATTTACTTGTTTTATTTTCTATTGCATACTCTGTGTATTAGTTTAGAAGTTTTTCTCTATCAACTCTTAAAAAATCGTATACGCTATTCATCCCTTTCTAACATTAAATAGATCCTAGAGATATCCAAGTACATCAGCCAAAGTATGCAAAGGAAATTATTTAAGGATTTAGGATGGAGAACTTTAATTGGAACAAATCTCAAGTTAGATAATAATCTGGAAGGTAAAAAGGTTGACTCTAAATATTTTTGTACTTTATTTAATAGTTTACTTTATCTTACAGCAAGTCACTCTAAATATTCTTTTTGTTGTTACTTTATGTGCTAGATTTCAATCAAACCCTAAGAAATCACTTCTAGTAACTATTACAAGAATTGTTATATATTTTAAGAGGACTGTTAACAATGCACTTTGATATCTAAAGACAGACTCATTGGATCTCATAGGCTACACTGACTCCGATTACTGGGGTTGCAACTTAAAAAAACACAAGTGGATGATGCTAATTCCTTGGCTCATCACTTGTGAGTTGGAGTAGCCATAAATAATATTGTGTGAGACTATTAGCTACCGAGGAGGATTGAGATGAGCGCTAAAAGGGGGATAACACTTTTAAAAATCAAATGTTGTTTTAAAAGTTTATCAGATATACAGCAGAATAAACTTTTGGGTTTTCAAGATCAAACTTAATTTTGAAATCAATTAACATTTTAAAAACAAAGAGTTAAGGCTAAGAGCAATAAGATAACACAATGATTTAACGTGATTTGTTAACCCCTAGGATCCTACTCTATGACCTATGATTTGACCTATGATTTGTTAGATGAATCACTCTCTGTTAAAATCCCATTATATATTCTCCTTTCAAAAATCTTTTGAAGGTAGATAAACCTTTTTACAAACTACTAGCTTTTAAAATATATTTAAAAGTTGAATGCAGAAAGCCAAAACATAATGCAACAAACAAATAATATAACATCTATTAAATAAATAATTGAAATAAATATACCATGTTGTTGAATATCTGAGTTGCTTGTAGCAAACTTTTGGATGGAAGAATTGCTTCTAATTTTTTCTTAGTGATTCTTAGTTTAGATTTCGTAGATGTTATGGGCGTGCAACACAATCCTCTTCTGCAAAAGGTGGAATCCACCACCTTAGCGTGTCCACATGGTCAGCCCCACGACCATATGTGAGGAGGTAAATCGAGAAACTGCAGTTGATTACGACGCAGGAGGGTATTGTCTGGCTTCGCCAGGATTCGAACCCTTGCCCTCTTCTACAATTCTGCTGCGTCGTAACCAACTCAGCTTGCCCCAGGGGCTAAAACTGTAGTGGATAAATTTTTTATAGTGACCGACCACCGAAACGGCCCCATATCAGAAAACCTCCTAAGGGATTTTTTGGAGGTACGGTACCACTATGTTGATAAGAGCATACTGCCGAAACAGTACCTCAGCCAACAAATACATATTGCTAAGATTTGAATCGCACAGCACCTCAGTCAACAAATACATGTTGCTAAGAGGATTCGAATATGAAACCTCAAGCAACAAATGTCTCCATGCTTACCACTTGGGATAAGACACTTCAACCGTGCAACACAATCCTCAATTTATAGTCTCAGTTTGACAATCTCTAATTGACCAACTTATCCATCTTGGTCGACCAAACCAAAATATTCAGTTGTTATCCAAAGCAACAATTATCAACTTTGTCTCTAGTTGACTAACTCATCTAGTTGACTAATAAGCTGTTATGTATTCATTTGGTTTAGTTGCCAATTATCATCTGATGGACCACCTTACACATTCTCATTGACTAACTTGGATAGATTTCGTTGATCAAACTTTATTTCCTTGCTTTGTCGATTGCTGATTGGGCATATGGTCGACTTTGAGTTGTGATCCTTATCATTGTCTTTAGCTGCTAATCGAGCATGTAGCTGACTAGTATGATTCATGTTGTCAACCAAGTTTGTGTGACTTCTATTCTTTGACTATCTGATCTTTGTTGACTTTCACTTCTAGTCGACCGATTTAGATTATTTTAGAATTACTATTTGATCTTTGTTAACTTTGACTTCTAGTTGATCGATTTAGATTATTTTAGAATTACTTCATTTCTTCTGAAGAACTAAACAAGATGCCAATGTAGTGGGCTGAGTCCTATAATCTGGTCGACTAATATTCAATTTTTTAAAATATTAACAAGTAAATATAGAATATTTAAAGTATATAAAATAACTGTAAATAAAGATTAAATAGTGATAATCATGAATATGGCTTAAGAAGCCAGATTTGATAGGGTAATTATGCATAACTCATTGACTTTAATCGACTGCATGTTTGATTGACTTTGAAAATCTTGTTGGTTTCTTAGTCAAGTCAATTGCCTAAGTTGTAAGAAACTACTCTCATCCCAATGTGGAGTTTAGCTCAAAGGCTCATCTGATAATGAACTTCGATGGTGATTAGTTTAGCAGTTGAAAGGGTATTATTGAAAAGTGAAGTTAAAAGCAGCAAATGTTGTGATTTTCATAATATAGGTAGAAAAAGAACACATGATAGGGAAGTTACAGCTAGGTTGTTGGAACTATGTACTCAATTATACTAATCTTCTTGATTCTTTTGTGTGATCTCTCACTTGGAACCACAGAGTGCATCTGCATGGTTCCATGCTTGTTAATGCAAATTGTATGACCAGTGTGTGTGAGAGAGGGGGGGGGGGGGTGAATTTCGCTCGTTCATTCGTTAGTTCTATCAAAGAAGCTAGCAGCGGAATTAGATAAACTACACAAGACTCACTGATTTATTTGGTTCCTAACGCTCAGGGTTAGTACGTCCAAGACTTATGTATGAGAAGTGCCCGTCTACTAGTGGTCTCCTTTTCAAAACTCTTTTCGGAGGCGGAGAAATCAATTTAACAAAGAAAATGAAGACAAATTTATGATAAGTAAAAACAATGATAAATAATAACTATCTTGATATTTGTCAATTAGATTTTAGGTTGTAGTTTAGCACATGGATTAAAATTTCGTGCTGAGTCGGTTGAAACGGGTAAAACATTTCGTTCCGCTCGCCGACCGACACTGACACGACCGACACTAGGTCCAGTCGCAGGAGGGATCGTGCAGTGTGGTCGTGCGACCTCGGTGACTGTACCGGAGTGGTCATGCAACCCCAATGACTGCACCGGAGGGGTTGCGAGGCCCCGCGGCTGTGCCCAGAGGGATCATAAGGCCCCGCGACTGCGCCGGAGGGGTCGCGCGACCCCAACGATCGTGTGACTTGCGTCTGTGCAGGCCAAGGTCGCACGCGACTCGGGAAAAATTAAAAATTTTTAATTAAAACGGAACTTAATTATCTCAATTAAACCCTTAATTAAACCCTAATAAAATTATCTAATTAATTATATATTTTATTTAAACTTTAATAATAATTTATTTATTTATTATTATTTTTTAATGAATCCAATCAACCCCTAACCTAAATAAATAATCAAACATATTTCTTAAAATTCTAATCAAATTATCCTATTAAAATATATAAAAATTTATTTAAAATTTTAATAAAATTTTATATATTCCTAAAACCCTTCACAAGGGTTGCGTTGCTGCGACGACCTCCAAGGGCTATTATAGTCATGATTTTTTTATTTTTTAAATATGTATTTTTTAAAAAATAAACTATTATTAATAGTTAAAAAATTAAAAATTATTTCAAAATTTTTAAATAATTTTAAAAATTAATGAATATTTTATAAAATAATTTAATTTTTAAAATATATATATAAATTTAAAGTAATCTAAAAATTTAAAGAAAATATAATTCTTAAACATTTCAAATAATTTTTTTAAAATTAAAAATTTACAAATATATTCAAAAAATAATTTAAATTTTCAAATAATGTTATAATTATTTTTAACCTTTGAAATGATTTTACAATTTTATATTTAAATTTGAATTTTAAAAATTATTTTTCTTTTAAATAATATTTATAATAGTTTAATAAGCATTATCTTATGAGAAAATATTAAAATATAAATTCAACATTTCAACATATAAAATATATTTTATAATCAAATATTAATAAAATTAATATACATCTATATTTAAAATTTAAAAAATATCGAAACTATATCGGCACGATACGATACCGAAATCGTATCGTTCCGGTCTTGGACAGAAACCTCGGCACGGGTCGAGGTTTTAAACCTTGGTTTAGCATGGGGGATTGTACTATTGTAGAATATTAATAATGGTTGACTGTAAGTAATATTTCGGCATGTCTATATATATTGAATGGTAGAAAAAAAACATCACTACAGGAGGAAACTAAGGTTAGGTTACAGTTTCTTCTTGAAAAATTTAGACATGTCTCACTAGAAAACTAACATAACATAGTAAAATTCCAGTTAACTTACCAAATGTAGAGTATCCATCATACTCATACTTTTTTTAGGATTGTGGAAGGGTTCGCAAGAGTGGCATCCAAGAACTAAGCAAGCAAATTGCGGATTGACTTTGTAGATTGATTTTAGTGAATTTAATAGTTGGTAGAAGTGCTTGCTTATTAAAACGAATCCTTGTTTGTTGGCAATATGTAAATGTACAAATTGATTACCGACGACAATGTTTGTTTTTACAAAAGCAAAACATCAAGAAGGACCTGAAATAAAACAAAACAAAGGAGCTAGCAAAGCAGGATGTTAATGTTAATTTAATGAACCAAAAAATGAGGGACCTTGCTTAACTAGGTAGTCCATTTAAGATGAAGCATCATTGATGTAGCACAAGAGGAGATTGAGTGTCAGAAGGTTTGGGGGAGTAGAAATCTGGAATGAAGTGGTAAAGGAGTGCAGACATTTAGGTATCACACATAAGGGTTCCTAGGCATCACACCATAAGGAGATTGTATCACACAACCTAAGAGAACTCTCAAAACTTTGATATCTATTTTATATCCTAACATTATAGCGATACACATATTTATAATAGGACTCACAAAGGACTCATAAAGACTCATACTAAACATAAATGCTAGTAGATGGACTCATTGAAAACATAAAAGATTCATAAAGATACATAGGAATCATAAAATGCTGCAATTTTCCAAGCATGTGAAGTTAAAGCATATTTGTGGGATATTTAATGTTGGCTTTTGACTTTTGACTTCAACCCTTTGGAATTCATGAACTTTATGTCAGCTCCCAAGTAGGTCTATCATCTTCTAAGATATGTCAAATTAATAGTCGAGCTTTAGAACTTTTGTTTCTGTGTTTATAGACTTTTAATGAAATTTGCCACTTATCTCCATCAACTCTTTCCGGGTGAGAAAAACTCGTCTCTGACGAGTTAAAAGCGTGGAATCTTTCATAAAGATCTCAATTCAGCTGTTGAAATCAGCATTAATCCATGTGCATTCAGAAAGGGGTTGTGCCTTCCAATTGATAACATATTTTTGATAATTGCTTCCCTTTTCAGACATAATTTGATGATCAATAACATCTTCAATGTTCAAATTGATGGCAAACGGGCATTATTTGTGTTACTTGCCATAACATTTTTATGTCCAGAATACAAAGTGAGGACCTCAGTGTTGAAGATATTGCTAATACTCATATCTATTGGTAGATCATGGACATAAGCATTAGAGTTGATTCTTTAAAACTTTGTAGGGTCCAACATTCCTTGAATGAAGTTTCTTATAAACCAGATATCTTTCTAGCCTTAAACGAACCATAACCATATCGCCTTCCTTAAATTCAGCAAACTTTCTTTTCAAATCAGCATGTGTTTTATATCTTTCATTGCTTAGAGCAATTTTCACTTGACATTATCATGTATAACTTGTATGTGTCTGCTAAAAGGTCAGCTTCAGCACTTGGTCTTGCCTCCAATGGTAAAGGAACCAAATCAATTGACTTTCTAGGAAGCATGCCTGTAACAATGTCAAATGGGCTGCGTCTTGTAGATCTATTTACCGAACTATTATCTGCAAACTCAACCATAGCAAGAATTTGATCCCATGTGGTAACATGATCTCCAAATAGGCAACGAAGTAAATCACCCAAACTTCTATTAACAATCTCTATTTGATCATCTGTTTGAGGGTGAAAAAAAGAAAACTTCAATGTTGTATTCATCAATTTCCATAAGGTTCGCCAAAAGTAGCTTGTGAACTTCACATCTCGGTTAGAAATAATCGTTAATGGCAACCCATCAAAACGAACAACTTCCTTGAAGAAAAGTTTAGCAATGTAAACAACATTTATCGTCTATGAGCATGGAATGAAGTGAGCCATTTTTGAAATTTGATCCACCACCACAAATATAGAGTCATGCCCTCTAATGGTTTTAGGCGACCAAGCACAAAATCCTTGCTTAAATGTGCCATGGTCTGTGTGGCACAAGTAGAGGCATATATAAACCAGTATTTTTCTTTCTTCCTTTAGATAATTGGCATGTGCGACATTGAGAGACAATCTTGGCCACATCCTTCTTAAGGCTAGGCCAATAGAAACGGTTCTCAACCATTGCAATTGTTTTATTCCTTTCAAAATGACCTGCTGCCCCACTCCCATATCACTTGTTCATGAAGAAACGTATTAGGCAAACAAAGTCGAGTTCCCTTGAACAAATAATTATAATGCAGCGAAAAATCTGAGAGATCTCCATGCTATCCTGCAATTAAAGAATCAAATATATTTTTGAAATCTTTGCACAAAGGATAGTCTTTCTTAAGTAGTTCAAATCCCACCACTTGTATAACCATAGAAGAAAGAATATATACTAATCTACTAAGTGCATCAGCTGTTTTGTTTTCAACACCGGATTTGTGCTTAAAGGTACATTCTTGTTAGAAAGAAACCCATTTCCCATGTTGATGACTTAGTTTTGTTGAGAATTGTTATACTGAAGAGATTAGTGATCAAAATATAGAATAAACTCTTGTGGAAGGAGGTAGTGTCGCCAAAACGCAAAGCTTGAACTACTGCATAAAATTCTTTATCATAAGTGGAATACGGTTGTTTCACCTCATTCAACTTCTCATTAAAATATGCAATAGGATGCCCTTCTTGATATAATATGCCTCTGATTCCAACATTCAATGCATCACATGCCACTTTAAAGACGTTTGAAAAATCTAATAGTCGAAGAATAGGTGCTTCAACTGATCTTTTTCTTACTATTTGAAAAGCTTGTGAAGCTGTGTTGGTCCAAACAAATGAGTCTTTCTTCGTACAATCAATTATAGGGGCCATAATAGTATTGAATTTTTTGATGAAACACCTATAAAATGTTGCTAGGCCATGAAAACTTTTGATTTCTTATAGTGTCCTAGGCAATGACCATTCTTGGATGATTTTTACCATATCAGGATTTGCCTGTAATCCTCTAGATGACACCACAAAGCTCAAGAATGCTATAGAGAAAGTCATAAAGGAGCATTTCTTTAAATTTATATAGAGCTTCTCTCTGCGAAGAATTCTCATGACTTGTTGCAAATGAATAAGACGATCTTCTTTAGTCTTGTTGAAAATTAAGATATCATCGAAATAAATAAGAAACTTTCGGATAAATGGTTGTAGTACCTGATTCATAAAGCGCATAAATGTGCTAGGAGTGTTGGAAAGACCAAAAGGCATGGCAACCCATTCATAAAGGTCATCTTTAGTTTTGAAGGTTGTCTTCCATTCGTCTCCGGGCCTTATGCGTATTTAATGATTCCTACTTGTCAAATCAAATTTTGAAAAGATGTAAGAACCAGCAACATATCTAGCATACCATCAAGGCGGGGAATTGGGAATCGATATTTGATAGTGATCTTATTGATCGCATGACTGTTAATACACATGCGCCAACTATCATCTTTTTATGGTGTTAACAATGCAGGGATAACACATGAGCTTAAACTTTCCTGCATGAAACCCTTGGACAACAATTCATCCACTTGCCTCTTTAATTCTGCATGACCACGATTCATTTGATAGGCTGGTAGATTGGGTAATTGTGAACCTAGCACAAAATCAATAGCATGTTGAATGTTACGCATTGGTGGACGCTCACTAGGTAATTCTTTTGGAGCCACATCAGAGAAGTAATTAATAACATGGTGATTTCTAGAGGAAATGAAGAAGCTTCGGTAGCAGTTACTTCCTTAACTTATTTGATTATTAGGGTATATATAGTAGAACTTATTTTTGCTCTCCTACTGAAAATTTTTCTTGGTCAGAATGTAAAGAGAATTTCCACTATTAGTAGCATTCTTTGCTTTCTCTCGCTTTTATTTCTTCATTTCAATAGTCTACGTTGGTTTCAATAATAATGTTGTTGTTATGTGTTCTCTTTGCCATAATGATGCACATCTCGATCATATAGCCAAGGTTGCCTAAGAAATAAATGAGTTATTCATAGGAATAATTTAGAATATTTAGGGATAAATATTCTATTAGGGATAAATATTCTATTTTTTTTATAGAATAATTCTCCTATAATAGGTCCCTATATACGTATATAAATAGGGACTTATCTCTTGTAATAAAGTAAGATTCCATATTATTTTATATTTTTATTTAAATTTCTATAAGCTAAGGATATAATTTTTAATTTGAATTAAATTATGTTCCATAATTAAATGAAACTTGATGATAATTAATTTTATTATTTTAATTTGAGTTTTTAAAATTTAAATTTGACTTGTTAAAATTAATAGTTTTATTTTCTTGAATTTTAGTATTTATTTTTGAATTTTTCAGATTTAATTTTGATTTTTTGAAATTATTCATTATTTCATAATTAGGTGCACGATAGTAATTAATTTATTTGTTAAATTTAGATTTTTAGTATTTAAATTTGAATTAGTATTTTTAAAATTTAAAAATTTATAGTTAGATTATCTTGATTTAATTTTAAATTTTTAGTGGTCAAATTATTAATTTAGAATTTATCTTGTTCGATTTTGAATTTTTCTCACTATTAAGATTATCTTGATTAGTTAATTCTGAATTATTAATTAAATGTGAATTATTAGATTTGACTTGATAATTATTAATTTTATCATGGTTGGTTGAATTATTAAATATTTTTGGATTAATTAAATTAATCAAATTTGCACTATTTAATTTTGAATTATCTTGGTTGAATGAGTTAGAGATTTTATCTAATTTTTTATTTATTTGAATTATATATAGATTAATTTCTTTATCAGGGCAGCCCGGTGCACGAAGCTCCCGCCTTGCGGGGTCCGGGGAAAGAATCCATTGTACGCAGCCTTACCTTGCCTTTGGCAAGAGGCTGTATTAATTTCTTTATCAGAATTTATTAAATTTAAATTATTAATGATTGATTTTTTTTAAAATTTTGAATTAGTTTAATTATTTTTAATTCAGATTTATTAATTAACTTGAATTTTCATTATTGATAAGATCTACGCTTGAATTTTTAAATTATTTTTTTTATTAATTAAAATTTCAGAATTGTTTGACTTTTTCAAATTAATATTATTAATTAAATTTAATTCTGAATTTTCTAATTTATTTGGATTTGAATTGGTCAAATTAATTAATTTAGAATTTTCTAAATTATCTAAATTTAAATTTTTTGAAATTAATTAAATTTGAATTTTCTAAATTATTTGAGTTTGCCAAATTAGTTAATTTTGAATTTTCTACATTATTTGAATTTGTCAAATTAGTTAATTTTACATTTTCTAAATTATTTCAATTTTCAACAAGAATAAATCTATCATATAAAATCCTAGGGGCATTTTGGTAAATAATTACACTTATCAGAATCGTAATTCCTAATTCTGAATTTGATTCGTTCTTCGTCTCTTTCTCCAGGCATCGATTCTTGTAGTCTTTGTGTTTTTGTTACTTGAAGCATGTAATGTGCTTTTTGTTTCTCCGAGCTCTTAGCATCGATTGCTCCTTTACCGCCGGTGGTGCCGTCCGAATCTTACGAGTAGGACACTGATTTTTGTAATGCTCTCTCTCCCTATATTTAAAACATATAACATGAAAATTAAAACGAACTTTTAAAATATTACCTTTCTCTCCCTCCATCTTTGCCTTTTTGCTCCCGTAGCGGATAGTCCTATCGAGAGCCGACCGGCTCTGATACTAATTGTTGGACCGGTGCATGTGCGAGAGGAGGGTGAATCTTGCTCGTTCATTCATTAGTTTTATTAAAAAAGCTAGCAACGGAATTAGACAAACCACACAAGACCCATGGATTTACTAGTACAAATAGTAAGACTAAAGTAATAACCAAACACTCAAGTTGGTTGATCTGGAAGTCCTGAGTGCAGCACACCCTTCTTAGAGCTTCTCCGGTTGCACGAGTAAGGCTTCGTTTGAGTTCAGCAGCACCGCAGGTTTAAAAGATAGTAGTGGATTTATTGTTCTTGATATTGCATGTTGGAGGCCTTATAAAGACTCTTCCGGGCGCCCCGGATCGATTCTGTTCGATCCTGTTCTGTTAGCCGATTCTTCCTAGTCCGAGCACTTGGAATTATATTCGGACGCTAGGAACGAGTTCAACCAGGTTTGCCCTGAGTTGACTCCGGACTTGGTTTTGACTGCTTCTGTTTGCTTCTCTTACGCTTCCTCAGTTTTGCTTACAGCTTCCTGCAAACTTAGCATATAACAAACAAGGAACCTCAGTTTACTTGTAGTCTGTCTGTTCTACTAGGTTTACCTAAGTTTTATCTTGTAGGTTTAACCTACTAGGTTTAATTTTGCCTAACTTTCAGTTAGGACTAGTTACTCAGTAGACTTCCCACCTGCCAAACATCGGGTCATCCTTGACCTGCTTGGACTTTCTTGTGCATAACCTCCAATTAGGACTAGTTACTCGGTAGACTTCTTACCTGTCAAACATCCGGTCACCCTTGACTTGCTTGTACTTTTGCCCAACTTCACTCACCATGACTTTTTGCCTAGCTTCACTCACCAGATTTTCTTGTCCAACCTCCAACTTGGTCTTCTCCTTGCTTAATCCCACTGATCAAGATTTCTGCCTAGCCTCCAACTAGGAACTTCTCCTTGTCCAATCACATTGATTAGGACTTTTTATCTGATTCAACTGACTAGGACTTCTTGTCCGATCTAATTAACTAGGACTTCTTGCTAGTCATCTGGTCAACTTTGACTTGACTAGATTTCACTTATATCCAAACATTAAGTCCTATTTGATTCAATCCTTAGTCAAACTGACCAGATCTAGGTATATTATCAAACATCGAAATCCTGAAGGTAGATTGGCGCTCCCTACACCAACACAAACAAAAGAGATTAAAAGAAAATGGAAAGACAATGAATAGAGTGGAGATTGAGAAGCATGGTGTACATAAACCAAAAAAAAAAATTAACGAAGTATAGGTACAGTTTAGAAAGATCATCATGAAGAACATGCGGCTCCAGATTTTCAAAGACAATTACACTTACGAAGTAAAGCTTATAGGTTATTGACTCTTTCTATAAACATGTTCTGCCAGAAATTTCCTAGAAAACTCAAAAGCTATCATTTACTAGAAATCATGCCCTATTTCTTGATTTACCCAGTGAACTGGTCTAATAATGGAGAACTCAGGGAAATTGTCTTGAAACTATATAAATTGTCCTGCTAATGTATTGAAGTTCCATCTCAAAGCTTCTAAACTAATGCAAGCATAATCCTTTGAACTAGGTATGAGATAGGTCAAAATATTTTTCCTTCGAGTTTTTATTTTGTTTCTATATATGCATGAATGTCTGAATGCTTACCTGTGTTGTAAACCATCTTTTGTTGAACAAAATATCTCAGTTTTTTGTTTGTTGCAAGATTAATTTAAGTTGGCTAGTGAATGTATGAGTGTTCTAGTTTGGGACATTCTACATCTGTGCCATGAAAAAAATTGTAGAAGTGCTGTATACTATTTGGTTCCTGGTTGAATTCCTTGTACATTCAAATGTAGGGGTCTCCAAGTTTGTACTGATATCTGTCCATGACTACAATCTTCCTTCATTCCTCCTTTCTTCTGGGTATTTCACTGGAAAGAGACAAGCAGAATCTGAGGTCCTCTCCAAATACCCAAGATCAGGTTACTGACTTGCCTAATTTCTGCATATGTTCATCATGGTATGGTCGTGTCCAATTTCTAATTTCTCGACATATGCTTCACCAGGTGTTGTGCTAAGACCTGGCTTCATCTATGGAAAGAGAAGGGTAGATGGCTATGAGATCCCACTCGATCTGATAGGTGAACCATTGGAAAGAATACTGCTTGCTCTTGAGAATTTTACAAGGCCTTTGAACTCACTCCCTGCGTCTGATCTCATTTTGGCACCCCCTGTGAGTGTCGATGATGTTGCCTATGCAGCAATTAATTCTCTCACAGATGATGATTTTTATGGCATTTTCACAATCGAACAAATCAAGGAAGCTGCTGCTAAAGTGAGGTCCCTGACTTGACAATATGATCCTCGACCATATGGTTCCAAGTGCAGGGTTTTAAAGGCTGTTTTCCAAGTCACTGTACCAAAGCTATCGCGATCAACCGCAATCACCAACAAACTATTGAAAATTTTCACAATATGGTACCCGATAGTGTTGTATCCTTGAACCTGTTCATCTGTCATCAAGTGCTGTAAAAGTTTAGATATATAACTGAATATCTTGTGATCAGTTACTATTACAAACTGTCTTTAGCAAACTGTAACCATATTCAAATGAAGCTGTACTTTGTCAAAGTTTGCGTGTCATTTAGCATTCTGCTGTTAATTTGGGCTGACACTCGACAGATGGATGTCAAAGTTTATGATGCACAAAATTTTCAATTTGCCTTTTCCATTGTCCTTTTTATAATTTTTGTGAGATAAATTTTCTTTTCATATACAAGATATTTGTTCTTTCTCAAGCTAAGAAATCAAAATGCTCTCAAATTTATATTTTTCATGAACAAGTTTTTTTCTAGAAACACAAAAGGTAAACTTTCCAAAACATGTGAAATTTATATTGGATGCACCTAGTTACCAAGGGGTGTACACTGTCCAAAACACCTATGGACTTCAATCTGTCCTAACTCCCTCCTGGGAATCACACTACTTAAAATAATCTCTTTACTTTTTATTGAAACACTCTCAACATTGATTGCTGTTTTTTTTCCTATTTGTCCTGCATTTATAACGTAAATTTGTTCTTTTGGTACCCAATAACTATTGGGTTCTACTTGATTAACTACATAAGACTTGAAAATTCAAACTTTCATGGTTCTAATACTATGATTATTTTTTCTATTTACTAAAGTTTAAATTTTAATTTAAATCTAAATCCAATTTTATTGTACATGATTTCTTGAGATCCAAATATCACATTTAAATACTCAGAGTCCGATGTAAACTTTTTAAAGTTAACTTTAGTTCCTCAACGTAGTTTTCAATAAGGAATTTTTTTTTTCATCAAATTGTTTGACTTGAGTTGAGGTTTCTCTTTGAACTTGCTTAATTGGGAAACTAGAGTTGGTTTACCCCTAAAAGTTTTTTACCTCCCATAAGAAGTTACTTGACTCATTCTTTGGATTTCATCAATTTATTAATTAAACATGCAACAGTTTGATAAAGCTTTTCAGTAAATGAATTTGTTACCTCTCATTAGTCGACTCATCTGAGTTATTGATTAATTTTTCATCATTGTGTTGTTCTAGATTTGACTTAGAGGCTCCAACTTTAGGTCTGATTAGAACTCGAACTCAAACTTAGAAGATTCCTCCTTCGCCGTAAGTGCCATGAAGTTGAGTTGATTTGGTTTCATTTGAGTTTAACTTTTCTGAAGATGACTCATCCTAAGTGACTTTGAGGGTCTTTTTCTTTGATTTCTTTGGTTGGTCTTTCTTGGTTTCCTTGAGTTGAGAGCATTCTAATTTATAGTGATTTTTCTTGTTGCATCCATAGAAGATTATACTTGTCTTTGTTTCAATACCGTTGATTTGGTTGGTTGGTTTATAATTATTTATGAAAACCTTCTTCACATCTTTTTGGTGAAGCTTTTGTTCTTTTTTATCATCTTTCTTACTAGGTTGACTATTTTTGAAGTCAATTCTTCCTCATCCTTATCTGATTATGGTCAAGCTTCTAGCTTAGGCCGATCCAGCTTCTAGCTGCTCAAGTCTTGGTTTTGGCTTGATCTTTGGTTCCTTACTCCTAGACTGATTTGTAATCAAAGCAATATCTTTATATTTTTTTTAATCCACGTTAGTTTGTTCAAGCTCACAAAATAATTCATCTAGCTTAATTAATTATAAATCTGTAAACATTTTGCAAACATCTACCATAGACGTCTATAGAGTGTTTCAAAGGAAAGCTTTTAGTGGATACATAATTAGATCATGGTTTTCGATTTGTTTTCAGATTGTGAGGAGCCCATTTAAGGTCCCTGATTCTTACTTGTAATTGGTTGACAGTCTCTCCTTTCTTCATTTAGTAGTTTTGTAATTGATTTAGGAGATAGTCTCTCTTGGCTATCCTCGAGTCACGAGTCCCCTGGTAAAGCTCAATTAGCTTGTCCCAAATTTCTTTTGTGCTATTGAATGATTCAACTCTGTTGAGCTACTCTTTAGACAAACCACGCTGGAGAGTCGTTATAGATTTGACATCCATTTGTCCATTCTTCTTGTTGTCACTTGTCCACTTTTCCCATTCAAGTGGTTCTTCAAGTTCATCGATGGGTAGCGTATAGCCCCGCTTTACAATAAACCACATCTCTATTTTTTGTAGGATCAAACTCAACGCTAAAGGGGATGAATAGCGTTACAAATTTTATGAACTTTAAATAATGAAAAATAACTCTAAGAATTTTGACAGAGTAATGCATCAGAATAAAGATAAACAATTAAATCAAGTATTCTAAGAGCAATATTATTTTTTAGGTTAGCAAATAAAGATGCAACAATTATAAGAATACATGATATAAATAAATTGATTATTATGCCAATTAACTGCTTTCTAGAAAGATTCTAGAGGTAAAAATTTTTAAAAAGAATCTAAAAATAAATAAAGCACACAATAATACAAGAATGCACAACACTAAGAAATAATAATGTTACACCTATGTTGTTGTATGATTGAGAATGAATTGCTTGAAAGTTCTACCTCGTGACTTCTTTTATAGGTCTTCTTCGGATGTTGACGTGGTATCTTCCAGTCGACTAGACCATTCCCAATCGCTTGGAAAACTACTAATGTGGTTGCAACATTTATCTAGTAGTAAATATTATCTGCGATCCTAGTCGATTGAAATCCCCTCAACTGCCTGGAGCTAAGTTAATTTTCATCTTTGACCTATTTTCTTGAATCATTGGATCTCATCCATACTAATCTCCTGAAAGCATATATAGTCGCTTGAACTCTGCAATCGCCTGCTCCTTGCTCCAGTCGTCCGGAAGACCTCGACTCCAATGGTTGAAGGTTATCTCTAGCTAGTCGCTCGGGCTCTCTCCCGGTCGTCTCGAATCGTTAAACTTTGCTTTCCTACACTTGATATACATAATTTGTATGATATAAAGTTTAACTTCACTTGCACGTACCTTGGCTAGATGCTTAGTTCCCAGCTAAACCATCTATTGTAATTTGCTAAGTCATGGCTCCTAGCTACCTCCACTTGGACTAGTTTGCCAAAACGTCAGCTGCCAGCTGACTCTGCTTAGACTAGCTCCGCCAAAACTTCAACTCCCAATAGACTCTGCTTGGACTTGCTCTACCTAGTTCCAACTAGATCTTTTTTTCTTGGTTCCCATCAAGGTTAACTAATTGTTTGATTCCCAACTAGGACTTTGCAGTTACTTAGCTTTTCTAGGACTTAGCTAATTTTCTAATTCCCAACTAGAATCTCGTACTTGCCTAGCTTTAATAGAACTTAGTCAATTTCCTTCCCAACTAGGACTTTGTACTTGTCAAATAACTTGTTTTACTTGATATAGAATTATTAGTTCATAAACAAACTAACTTTACACTTAGTTATACATCAAAACTCTGGTTCATTATGGTGCTCCCAACACCAATAATTTTCTCCTTTTTGATTATATGAAAACTAAATTAAAGTTAGTTTCAATGTAGCAGTTAAAAAGATTTTGAGAAAACGTAATAAGGATAAACGCATGATAATCTTACTTTCTCCCCCTTAATCAGTATTTCCACCCTCTTAACCAAAGCTTCTTTTAAGAAATGAACTTTCTTGGAAGGAGAAATATTAAGATAGTATAAATTTTAACTCTTGTTAATTTTTTTACTTTTCTTCTTTTTTTCATACATCAAAAATTTGGATTGGAGAGAATGCTATCAAAAGACTTAAAATGAACTTAATCAGAAAAGTATGCATGTATAGCAAACTGAAAAAAATTAATCATAGACAAAAGTCAAATAAATTAAAATAAGTCAACCAAGTAAAGTCAATCATAAGTCAAACAATAAGAAGCATAGTAAGCAAAAAATCAAAATGAGTCCAATACTACAAACCTAAGAAATCAACAAGTCCAAAAATAAATACATTCATAGCTAAGTCGATCTACTCAAAAGGAGGGGGTGACTCATGTGCTGGCTTGAAACAAATCCATTAGCTCTTTCAGCTGACCATCCACATGCTGAAATCCGTGAGTGACAGTATGTTGTAGTAGGATCACTTGGTCTTCTAAAGTTAAGGCAGGTGGAGATGCTAGAGCTGTTGGTGGTGTTGGTAACTTATCTCTAACGAACTCAGCCATAATCTCACTAATCTTTGGTGTTTAAAGTGGTGGTTATGGTGCTGGTGGTCCCCCTTGCTTCCAAACTAGGATACCATCCACAACTTTTATCTTGACCAAACTAAACTAGCTAACCCCTTTGATGTCAAATTCAGATAGAGGTTTGATGTTACCCTGAGTAATATCAATCCCTAGGGTCAAGAATATGAAAGTCAAAATGTGATAATAAGGCATGTGGATCCGATGACTCATAGTGATAGTAAGTGATAGATAATGAACCTGAAGATTTGTAGATTAAGGTCTAGGTCAAACCTATGTCTAAGGGCGTAAAGAAGAAAAGAATGAAATGAACGCATGGAGGCTAGGTTTCTAGTGTTGATAGGTAAGATACATGACACTAGAACCTTCATCAAAGCATAGTCTATGGCTCTAAGCTAGACCACACTAAAATTGGTGATGGTAGGAACCCATTCACCACAAAAAATGTATGCGTAGATGTGGTCCAGTGTGAGAGCAGAGTGAGGATTAGCGAATGGTAGAGTGGTGAAGGGAAAGCAATAACATGTTGAGTTTGAAGGACTCAACTCAAGCTTTTCTCTAATTAAGGTGGGTGTGAATAGGACATTCACACTTCCGACTCGGGATGTGTAGGCAAAATAATTAACCCATACTACATTGTTATAGAATTAGGCATAAAGATCAATGTTTACTGCCTAGTTGCAGTAAATAAGGGTGGAGAGACCATAATAAGCTATGATCTCCATGATGTTTGGGCAATGGTCAGTAAAAAATTTCTTGCTCAAATATCTAGATAGCATAGGGACATATGTAAATTGAGAGAATCTAGTCCTTAAGTCCTCGGATGGAAATCTAGAGTCCCTAGATGGAAGCTGGGAGGCACTAGCCTCAGTCACTCTATGTCTTTATCTAACATAATAAAATATTCCTTAAGTAACAACATTCAATGAAATAACTTTGAAAAAAGTCAAGTTTAGATTTGTTACCTAGGCATGATGTCGTGAAAGATGGCTTTGAGATTGAAAATGTGGGTTCAAACTGGACTCGAAACGGATGAAAAAAATAAGTTTTAAATGAGGAATTGAAGGGTTTGGGATAGATTTCAACGGCTAGGTCTCGGTCTCCTACATAAAGGTCTTCTGGGTGACCACATGTCATGTGGTCAATCGAGAAGGTCTTATTCGAGGCCCCTGATCAAAGGTTATGCGAGCGACTATGAGTTATCCGATCACCTAGGGTGCCTAATTCTTATCACGGTAATAATTACCATTTATTTCCTTTGGTGCAAGTCTAGGCGATTGAGTGATACCTGATCGACCGTGACTTGATTTGTCACCTACCTTAGTCAAACTCATTTAACTATTGTGTTCGGGCGCCTAGAGTGCATCTAATCAACTGGAGATCAATATATTGACTTTTCATAATTTTTGAAAATTTATCTAAGTTTTTCACACTTATTTTAGGTTCATAATACACATACATATATTTTTATCAAAATAATATTTGGAAAATATCCTTTTAATTTGTCCAACTTTGTCTTGAGCTATCTATCCATAAGAATATAAGCCTTCAACTTGTTGGTCAAGTAAAAGTTTCCAACTTCTTATTTATGAAATAATTATTGTTAACATGGGAATCACTTAACTTAATCAACATTTAAGTTTTTAGCCCCGATTCATGTTGATGTGTTGACATAAGCATCTGGAATCTAGGCTCTAACCCTATGCATCTCACACCTTTCTAAATTTCTCAATATACAATTAAGTTATACCTTAGGTGCTTTGTAAGATTTGGCTACTTAGATCTATAGGTGCATGCAGTCTAAAATTTTTTAAAGAATTTAAAAGAGTTTCAAATTAAACCTAAAAAATTAGCTCCTCGTACTTAGGAGGTTTAACACACTTAATTTTACTATTTTAGTTAATGTAGCAAGCATTTGTGTTAATTATGTGGATATGTTATTTGAGTACCCAAAAGTCTTATTTTCCTACTTGATTGACTAAGTAGGATTTTGGAACTCATATCTTACTTTAACATTTCTATTAACTAGTTCTGTTTGAGCAGTTCGTCTATTTTTAAGCATCATATTTAGATATTTAGACCCAGATGTGAACTTGCTTAGTGCTGACCTTAGCTCACTAACTTAGTTTTTTAAGTTAGAATTCTCTTCCTCAAGATTTGAAACTTGAGTTTAGGTTCCAACTTGACTAACTTTAGTTGATGAGTTAGAAGTAGCATTTTTCTTAAGATATTTGACTTCCTAAAATAAAGATTTGACTTATGACTTGTACTTGGCTAGAGTTCTAGTTAAGTATGATACAATGAGGTAAAGTTTTTCAATGATTGAATTTGTTTCCTCACTAGTTGACTCATCTGAGTCACTACTAGACTTTGATGTTGATTCAAGATTAGAGTCTAATCCTGACTTGTATCCCTCTTCTGTAGCAACTAATGCTAGGAGGTTAACTTGATCTAAGTTTGACTTAGATTTTGAGGAGGACTTATCCTAAGTTGCCTTGAGTGTCTTTTTCTTTTTCTTTCTATCTTTGTGATTATCTTTTTCATTATCTTTTAGAAGTCGACAATCTATTGTAAAGTGTTGTTTTTTGTTGCATTCAAAACATCACACATTGGCTAAGTCCTTTCTTGAGATTTCCTTTATCACAAACTTTTTGGAGAATCTCTTTCATCGGATCATCCATTTGACCAGATTCGCGACTTCTGAAAGTAGGTCATCTTCATTAGTCGATGATCTGGACTCAGATTCAAATTCAATTTCTTCCTTAGGATTGGCTTTTGACTTAAGCTTAGGTTTCTTAGCAATTAAGGCTATCCCTTTTTCCTTTTGGTCTCGATTGGTCTGTTCATGTAGTTCAAAATCATAAAAAAATTCATCTAATTTTATTATGGACATGTCTTTGGATACTTTATAGACATCCACCATTGATGCTCATAGGGTTGTTCTTGGGAAGGATTTTAGGGCGTACCTAATCAAGTCACGATTATCGGCTTGTTCACCTAGTGCATGAATGTTGTTTAATATTTTTTCAAATCAGCTATGCAGTTGACTAACTGACTCATCATCCTTCATTTGGACATTTTAAAGTTGACTTAGTAATAAGTCATTCTTGGTGATTCTTGAGTCAGCTGAACCTTCATAAAAGTCAATGAGCTTTCCCACAACTCCTTAGTATTATTAAAGGGTTCGACTTTACTCAGTTGTTCTTGAGTTTGACCACATTAGAGTGTAGTTGTGGCTCGAGCATTAACTTAAGATTTCTTTTTAGTGTCACTTGTCCCAATAATTGAAATTGGCTAACTCACTATTTGGATGTCTAGGTAGTTTAAACCCTACCTTGATGATTATCCAATTTTCTATCTTATTCATGAGATAATATTCCATCCTTCCTTTTCAATAGATAAAATTATTGCAATTGAATAGTGTAGGACGGGTTGTGCTAAAACCTTTTTGCAATGCCATTTAGAGTTAAAAATTGGTTGAATTAAGATTAAGTCTTTAGATTGATTTGTTTTAACTCAGAACGTAAATTTCGTCCTAGGTTAGATTCAGGTTTTGCTTTGGGCTAGTTAAATAAACAAATTCTTAACTTAGTTTCCAGGTCATGGCAATGTACAAGGGCTTTCTTGAGTATCGGAACAAGGACTACTTCCTTAGATAAAGCTAAAATGAGAGCTTTAAACTTGACAAGCTTTAATATAACCGTTTAGTCTAACTAATTTAGAATAAGATGAGTTAGCTTCAACTAGTTTCACACTACAGATTTTCCTAGTGTACTAGCAGCTCAACCCACTCTGATACCAATTTATAGGATCAAACTTGACACTAGAGGGGGTGAATAACGTTACGAATTTTACGAGCTCTAAAGGATGAAAAATAATTCTAAGAATATTGATAGAGTAATACAGTGGAATAAATATAAACAATTAAATTAAGTATTCTAAGAGCAATAATATTTTCTAGATTAATAGATAAAGTATATAACAATTATAAGGATACACGACATAAATAAATTAATTCTTATTTTGATTAACTCCTTTCTAGAAAAATACTAGAGGTAGAGAAATCTTTAAAAATTTAAAAATAAAATACACAATAATACAAGAATGTACGACAATTAAAAAATAATAATGTTATGCTTATGTTGTGATGTATGGAGAATGAAGTATGAAGTAGCAGCGCATAGCATCCGAAAACCACTTAATGTGAGCAAGAGCACATTGAGAATGATTGAGAATAAGTTACTCGAAAGCTCTGCCTCATGGCTCCTTTTATAGGCCTTCTTCAGATATTGACATGACACCTCCTAGTCGAATGGAAGACTGTTGACATGACTGCAATGTTTATCCAGTAGTAAATGTTATCTATAATCACAATTGATTGGACTCCCCTCGGTCGCCTAGAGCTAGGTTAATTTCCATCTTTGACCTGCTTTCCTGAATCCCTGGATCTCATCTATATAATTTTCTCCACCATCTTGTCCGTGTGGACACCAATAGAGGAGCGGCACTTGACGTTCTCGAGATCCGGCATCCTTTTGGACGAGCGGGATATGCGAAGGGCACGCATCGAGGGTAAAAGTCTTTTTCCATGTAGATCTATGAGTAGAGACATGTATGTGCAATTTTATTATTTTCGCACGGATCCGGTGGCATGGGTTTCGGGGTTTCCGCAACGCAAAAAGCGGTATTTGTGCCCCGAAAAACCTAACAATTTGTTGGATTGTGATGTGACTATTGGATGTTTTGTGATTGTATATTATGCATGCTATGGATGTTATGGATATTTGAATGTTATGAATATCGATATTGGTATGTGATGGATATTTGTATATGATGGATATTTGGAAGAAATGAATATATGTTTTTTGATTCATTTGTATTGTTGTATGTGATTGTTTGATAACAAGTCAAATGTATTTATGAATCGATCCGATTGGATCGATATTGTTTGTATATATAGGATAATCACCAAAATAAATCTTGCATTGATTTTTTTTTTGCAACGAAATTTACGACGAAAACGGGATTCGTCGCCAATTGACGACGAAATTAGCAACGAAAATCAGTTCGTCACAAATATATTGTAAGTTAATATTTATCAAATTTTGCAACGAATTCTAGATTCGTTGTCAAATTCATCGCCAATTGGCGACGAATCCAATCGCTAATTTGGCGACGAATCCATATTCGTCGACGCCAATTGGTGACGAATCAAGGAATTCGTCGCCAATTGACGACGAATTTGGCAATGAATATTTATTTTCGTCGTAAATATTTACGACAAATGTAGATTTTTCGACGCAGATTTTTGGCGATGATTTTATTGCGACTAATTTTTTTCGTTGTAAAATTCATCGCCAATATTTTTGCAACGAATTTTTTTAAAAAATTCGTCCTAGAATTCGTCGCAGATTGCTGGATTTTTTGTAGTGGAATCCGTATACCCAATTAAATTAAAATTTTAGTTTCGTGGGTACCAAAGACCTACATTGAGTGTTCCCTTAATGTATCATAGAATTCTTTTTACTACAGCAAGATGTGATTCTTTTGAACATGATTGATACCTTGCATACATCCCTACTGTAAATAGTATATCCAGTCTACTAGCGGTTAGATAAAGCAAACTACCAATCATACTCCTATATTATTTTGAATATACCAATTTACCCTCAACATCATTATCCAATTTTATGTTAGTTTCTATAGGAGTTGATATTATTTTAGCATTTTTCATTTCAAATTTCTTGATCATTTTTTTTGTATATTTAGTTTGAAATACATGGGTTCCTTTATTTGTTTGTTTTATTTGTAAGCCTAAAAAGAAAGTTCCCCAACTAAGCTCATTTTGAATTCATTTTCCATATGTTTGATAAATTCATGTAAGAAGTCATCATTTGTTGACCCAAAAATGATGTCATCAACATATACTTGGGCAACAAAGATGTCACTCCCATTTGATTTTATAAATAATGTTGGGTCAATGGTTCCTCTCCTAAAGCCCTTAGAAATTAAGAAGGTTGAAAGTCTTTCATACCAAGCTCTTGGAGCTTGCTTCAAACCATATAATGCCTTTTTGAGTTTGTACACATGGTTTGGATAGTCAGCACTCTCAAATCCAAGGGGTTGTTCTACATATACTTCTTCCTTAATAACATCATTTAGGAATGTCGATTTAACATCCATTTGGTGGAGTTTAAAACTCATATATGCGGCATATCCTAATAGGATCCGAATAGATTCTAACCTAGCTATCGGTGCATAAGTCTCATCATAATCTAGTCCTTCAACTTGGTTGAATCCCCTAGCTACCAGTCTAGCTTTATTCCTAGTCACTTTACCTTAGTCATCTAGCTTGTTCCTGAAGACCCATTTAGTTGTTACAATAGTATTGTCACTAGGTCTTGGAACTAGCTCCCATACATCACTTCTTTCAAATTAATTTAACTCTTCTTGCATTGCTAGGATCCAATCGGTATCAACTAAAGCCTCATCAATTGTTTTTGGTTCAAATTGGAAAATTAGGGCTATTTGACTTATTTGATTCCTAAAGTGAGATCTAGTTCTCACCCCGTGTTCAACATCCCCTAATACTTGGTCAATAGGTGATCTTGATGATGCTTAAGGGTTCTAGGCCTTGTGGGCTCTTCACACTTGTTGTTGACACATTTAAGCTCATCATCTAAGTCACCTCTTCCTCCCCCTAGATTATTACTCTCTAGTTGTAAATTTTTAAACTCATTAGTTATATCTTTTGTTCTCGCATTGATATCTTCATCAATTGGTGATTTTCTAGGGTAGGTATTGTTTAACTCGTTGATGTGAGTGTTTTGGTGGGAATTTTTATTTATATATTTTTTATTTCCTTATTTGTTGTCACTCACACCCATCAAAATTAATTATTTATTTATTACCAAACCCCTTATTATCACTAATGTAATATAGAGAAGTCCGGGTCATCTCTCATGGACTCAATGACAGGGAGTTCTATCCTAGACACAAGGTGCGGGGTTTTTATTTGTGTTTTATTCATTCCTATCTACAACTCCATTTATTGACAATTTAATCTTACAATTTACAAAAGAATACTAAGTATACAATATTTACAATTAGAAGTACAACAATACGTAAGAACAACTTATTATATATGAATTCCATTTATTAACATAAATTCACTATACAATATGAAATTAATTTATTCAACGTACAACAACATACAATCTACCCTAAATTCACATCATACATTATAATACATACAAAATATATTTACACTACTCAAACAACAAACCATATACAACCATCAACATCATGTCTTTCTACACAACCCTAAGCATGTGATACAATTGATACATATCCCTCAACAAACACCACATTTTAATACAATAAGCACAACATCAACACTTTGAACATGTTCAACAAACATTTACTACAACATATATACAACATGATTTGTTCATGAACATTAATCCTATTCACAATGATTCCAACACATATATCACAAGCATGCAACCGGTTTCAACAACTACATCTCAACAACATTACAAACACTACAAGCTCAACATTAAATTATATCCATTATACCCTTGAACAAACAACCAATTAACATTCAATTCACAATTCAAACATGTACATTCATCCATTTTATTACAACCTTAACAAAATTCCACAAACTAATGGTTCCACAGTCAACATGTTTCATTTCAGCAGTTAAAACCAATTATTCATGATACAATTCAATTCATTTGCATATCATGGCTCAAGTTAACAGAACAAGCTACATATTTGATCCACAAGCCAAACAAATATTAACATCATATCACTCAACCCAAACGAAACATTTGATACATTTAAATTCAATTCAACCTAAGCATTTGATACATGGGTTAACACATTGTTCCTATTCAACTGGTAAAACAGAACAACAACTTGATTCAACCAAAATGAAACATGATATCATCAACAACATCCCTAAAACAACATTGGATACAATTCAGTTGATGCTCGAACTTGATTTCTCAAAACAAACCTCATCAATGTCAACCGGAACATGCAATTGGTACACAAATGAACACCACAATTTAAGATTGTCCTACAGCATCTTCTGCACATTGAACCGAAGCACATAGCAAGGTCCTATATAAATGGGGATTAACATTGATACACTTGGCTAACAAAACAATTAGAAATTAGATTAGCACTAGGGTTAGAGTTAGGATTAGGTATTTACAGGTTAGAACAAGATTAGGGTTAAGCACAAACTATTCACAAGGGGGGATTTTTGGTATCGTAGGTGAAACAACATAAACAAAACAAGAAAGTAAATAGAGAACAGAGATGAACATGGGTTTAAGGTTTTCTTCCCTCTTCAAACTGGCACAGAATAGAAACCTCATCAAATTTCGATTGTAAGCACCTACGGGACAATGGACCTTGCTGGAGAACCCTCACAGCTTGGCATAATCAGAGAAGACGAAGATTCGAATCTTCAGATGCTATTCTGATGCCCTGCTGAAATCACAGACAAAGCAATCAGGAACAAGAACTGAGACTTTAACCCTTACCTTACCCCATTTTCAGTGACAGTGGCGACGAAGACGACGGAATCCTCTACTGGACCCTGACAGAGTCCGGTGATTCCCCGCTGAACCACAGATGGAGCCCGATAATTTTTGGCGCTTCTGAGGAGGCGGAGGATGGAGCTGTCACCGGCTGTCGACGTTGGAGAACCCTCACAACGGCAGAAGCCAGACGACAGAGGAAGGGAGAAGATATTATCGGAGCTCACGGCAAAACCCTCAGCGGCGTCAATGCTCGGCAACCGGAGGTAGCTGAGTCCTTGCTTTGCGCTGATCGAAAGGAGGAAGGGGACGGCGTAGCACGCGACGGGGCTCGGATCACGGCGGCGACGAGGTGAAAACGATGAACAGTGCTCGTGATTTTGGGCAGCACTGTAGCTTCCCAAAATCACGAGCAATTAAGTGGTATAGAGAAGAGCGCAGTAGCTGCGATCTCGAGCCCCCCTTTCGTGTTGTGAACCGACAAAGCATTTAAACCCTCGCTGAACTGAAGCTTGAGCCGGCGCCTTGCTGAACCAAAGAAATTGAACCGGGCTTATTTCAATTGGATTTTGGGCTGGATTTGAAATGAAGTGGGTCGGGCTAAGTGGAAATGGAATGGGTTAAAGCTGATTGAAATCAATTTTTAGCCCAAATTAAAACTTGATTGAACCACTTTGAATCGGATTTGACTTGGACTCGAGCCAAGATGGATTTCCTTCAAATTTGATTTCCTGCAAAATAAATTACAACCAATTAAGATCCATAAATTCTTAAAAATTAATAAAAAATAGAATAAAGCCATGAATTTGATCCAAATAAAGAATCAGCCCAAAAACTCTATTTATAATATGAAATGCGATCAAATCAGTCCAATATAACCCTAATTTACCCAGAGATTATCCAAAAGACATAAAATAACTTTGAGAATTAGATTCTCAGATCAAGAGAGATTGAGTTTGGTTGGACCAGACAAAGGGCAAATATAGAAGATATTTTATCAGAATGAAAGCTCGGATGGGCCACTGATAACACTCATTTTCATAGTTTATTTTGGCCCTAATACTTGATGTTTTTAACCCTTTCGTTGTGTAACTATTGAATATTAACACATATTATGAGTAGAAACTTATTTTGGACCCTATTACTTATTCCTACAAATTTTGGGTTGAATCTAACATTTTCCATGTATATTTGTAGGATAATCAAAGAGCTATGAAGTTGGATGAAGTTGGAGCGCATTTGGAAGTGTCTAGAGGTCATTTGGAGTGTTTTAAAGGCTCCCAGGGTCGTGCTCCACCTCTCCAGGCCGTGCCTCACCTTGCCCAAGCCGTGTCTCACAAGGCATGACCGTGCCTCATATTGCCAAGGTCGTGCCTCACCTTTCCAGGGCCAAAACATGGCTGTGCCTCCTTTGGACAATTTTGTTGATCAAAACTAAAATGGGCATAACTCTTAACTCCGATGGAACCACGGGCCATACCACCTACTAAAATGAAGATAACTTCAAGTTCTACAACTTTGATTCAGGGAGTTCAGACAGATTCAACCTCTAGGCCATGATAAAAGCTACGGACGTGCCTCACTTGCAGAAAATCTCATATTTTGGGTCATGCCTAAGAGGCACAGCAGTGCCTCTTTTCATAGGGGCGTGCCTTGTTTGGGGCGTGCCTAGAGGCACGCTCGTGCCTCATTTCCAGGGGTGCTTACCCTAGGTCGTGCCTTGAGGCATGGTCGTGTCGCAGAGCAGTTCAAGGGGGTATAAAAGTTGATTTTTGTGAAGAAAAAGACATTCTTCCCTTTGGACCTGACCTAGGGGCTAGCCGCCACATTCCTTTCACCGTCATCATCATCCGCACCCATCGCCACCGTCGGAAAGAAGTCAACGGGGGTTCCGTCTTCAAATCCGACCATCTTCCTTCCACCATGGAGTCAAGGGGGTTCCTTGTTCCTTCATACCATTTCACCTACCGCTTCAACCACACGGAGTTTGCATCGGAGTTGGGGGTTCCATCATCGCCGCATCCTTCCGTGAAGTTTTGCCGCTTCGCATCCACCTCCAGCCAAGGACATTGGGAGAGTCATTTTACTATTCATTTATCAGCTTAGATTAAATTCTGCACATTAGATGTTTGTTCAAATTCCCCTTATAGTTTTAGATGTTTATTGTTCTTAGTTTTCCTTTGTTTACTTGTTGATGCATTTATTTAATTTGTTGACGCACTTCCTTACTTCTTTAATATATTTTATTTTCAGCACTTTCGTAGTTGCAACTCTATCTACAATGCTTAGTGTTCTTTTTGTTCTTTAGATTTAGAAATCAAAACAACAAACCCCTATCCAATACAAAAGAAAATCCAAATCTCCAATTTCAATAACATCTAGAATTACCATACATCGACTACAATCGTTTGGGAGACGACTCGAGTTGCTTTATACTACTTAGTTAGGGGATTCGATATTAATTAAATTGACATGCTCATTTTACAATAACGATTTGAGCGCGCGTCAGCCGCATCTTTTGAAGATAAAGTGAATCCTCTTTAGTTTAATTATAAATCAAATTGATTTAGTTTTAATAAAAAGGTGGCTTGATTTTGAACTAACATGGTTTGGTCTTGAACTAAATTTAAGACTATTGATATGAGTTTTGGGTTAATGGATATGGATTTTTGATTCGCAAACCAAACCTATTAGAGATCTCTATGTAAGAGTTTTTAACACATTGGAATTAGAAACCCTAAGCATTAGGTTTTATATGTCCTCTTCTCTTCTCCTCCTCATTGTCATCGCCCACCTCACCGTAGCCGTCACCCATGTGGGCACCATAGGGGTGTTTGTCACCATCCAAAGGGGGTTCCAGTTAACCATCCACCGGCCTCGGAGTGCTGCTAGCCACGCCAAGCAAGTGGAGAAGCAAAGGGTTGTTTTTCTGCCGCAAGGTATCCTTCTTCCTCTATCCTTGGCTATTGTTCTGGCGAGCAATTGTTGTTATTGAAACTCCCACACCATTAGGCATGCTGCCCCTCATTGGCAGCAAACTGTCTGACGTTTGAATAGTGGCTTAATCACTTCCGTTCAGTTTGATTCATATAGTTGGGTTGCTTTAAGCCGCTGGATACTAAATCAGATCGTAAGTTCTCTCTCGGATCCCTTCGTCTCCTTCCTTCAACTAGTATTAAAATAGAGACACGATACGTAACTTTGTGAAGTGATGATGTGTAATTTTGAGATTTATTTTTTATTCGTTTTTTTATTTATCACACACACCAATCAAAATTTTAATTTATAATTAACCACAACTCGTAAATTTTCACTCAGGTAGTATACTAGAGGTCTGGGTCATTTCTCTCGTAGAATCAATGATAGGGAGTTGTACTAGACAATATGGCAAGGAGTTTTTATTGTTGACATTATTTATGAACTCATCCTAATTATTCACAAAATCTCTTTATTAATAATTTCATATTATAATTCAATAATAAATGTAATATACAATCATTCAACTATACAAAATTAACTAATCAACATTAATTATACATAATTCACAAATTAATATATATCATAAATTCTAATTATTCATTTATGTAAACAACAACTAAATTTACAATTTCATCTCTAATTAACAAAATTACAATTAACTCTAAAGATTTGACACAATTATATTAAAATACAACACTTTTATAAATTTGCAATTTATTTAATTAACCATATACAAGTAAATCCAATTTATCTAAATATCCAATTCACTCAAACCAAAGCCACATTTAATTTCTACAATTCACTTCCATTCCTATTAACTTCAAAACAAACAACAGACATGTCTCATTATCAAACAACTATAAACATCACAACTTCAATTCATTTCCAAACCATCTATAACATGAACTGGTTCAAATCCAACAATTGTTCAAAGTACAAACAAAAGATGTTCAATTCACTTTCTAAACAACCCATCATGTTCCATTCATTAACATTTTAAACACCACACATTGTTCGGTTACCATATTCTAAATAGGACAACTTGTTCAATCCCCATAAAACCAACACACATTTCCATTACCCATAACATCAAACAACATAGCTTAAACAACCCTAATTCAATACACATCTTCTAGATTCAAACCAACCAATACTCCACTTCATTCTCACAGATGTAAAAACAATAACACTACATTATTAAAAATGCAAACAAATAACAATATATTCAATTATCCCACATCAAACAACAAGCATGCTTCATTACCACCAACATCAATCCCAAAACAAAGTCGACTTAAGAACAAGACAAAAAATCAAACATTGGGGGGGGGGGGGGGGGGGGTGGTTTGAATCAATCATGTAATCAGAGAACAACAAAACAAAAAAATTGTTTCCAAGGCAAACTTTAGAAACTGGGGTTGGGTTGTTTTCCCCCAGATCGACTCAAAATAGAGACACACACAAGCTTTGGGTGAGTCACGCTAATAGGAATGAAAAATCTCGCGGAGCTAGACAAATCTAGTAGGATTTGATCAAAGAAGTCAAGATGTCGGAAGCCTTCCTCTGCCCTAACCCCTGTCATCCACGAACAGAAAGTCAGAACAAAGAAAATAGAGCCCATACCTCGTGTTCTCCAATGGCTAAAGGATGGTCAGAGATGAACAAAGCTTCCTCCATGTTCGCAACTACGTTGGCGAAGTTAGTCCCTGCTCAAAGCTCCGGTGGATACAAAGGGATAGGGAATAGCTCCGAAGTTGAACCACTATCGGAGGGCGTCCCTACTGGGCAAGATACTGCTGGCCACCACTGACGGGAGCTGAACCACCCACGGCGAGCGATACACGACTGGCGATGATAAAGAAGCTGTCGCTAGAGCTGAACCACTCCGACGAGGACTCCTGCGGGTTGTCAATGCTCGTCAACCATAGTGATTGCCCGCCGCTACTCTGTTGCCAATCAAGAAGGAGAAGGACATGGTGGAGAAGGGAGCTCAGCAGGGGAAATCGCAAGCGAGAAGATACAATGCCCTTGATTTTTGGGAAATAAGAAAACCTAACGCGCATTTGGCTGAGCCTCCCCCCCCCCCCCCCCCCCCCCCCCCCCCCCCCCCCCCCCCCCCCCCCCCCCCCCCCAACCATAGGTGAGCCCGAATTGCTTATAAACCATAGGTAAAACGAACCAATTTAAACCAAACTGGTCTGATTTTTTTTCAAATTAGATATTTTCTTGGGGTTTTGGAATTAATTTTCTTAGCCTGATTCCAAATCTTTATCATTGGGTTTGATTGCAATTATCCATAAATTATTATCCTCATCTTAATTTCTTACAAACTAAATATAATAAATTCATAACCATTAATTATCCCAAATTAATAAGAAATAAGATAAAGACCTCAAATAAATCCAAGTTCATGAAATATACTAGAAACCCAATTTATGTTACAGAAAAGGATCGAAACACTGTGATATAACCCTAATTTATTGTGTCTCAAATCCACTTATCAAATCCCCCCCACTTATTCTTACACGTCTCGTGCAAGTGAACCAAACAAAAAAATACTTTCCACCTTAAAAATATCCATCATATTAAGAAGTTGTAAAAAATAAGTTACTTAAGAGTGTCAAATTTCAAAGACTCAAGCATTCCAGAACTCCCTTCTTACATTAATCAACAACATAATGATTCCAATTGATCCTGAATAAATTGAGAATGATGATAATTAAACCTCACAAGATAAATGGTGGTAGCTCATCCTCATAATCATGCAATAGTGGAGCTCTATCAAGCTAGTTATGGTTCATGCACTACCATATGTTTACTTCTCATCTAATCTCCACTAGTATCATATGCACAAGGTTGCATAATCATAAAGGTTTATTAGTATTGCAAAGGAAACTGTGTCACGCCCCGAGAAGGCCGTCCGAAAAATTTTGGCAGCATCTCCCAAGTAACTATGACAATTCCCTAAATACATGCACAAATACACGGCCACAGGCGGCCAAAAATAGGACTACACGTCCAATAGACACATACAACTACAAACAAATATAGAATAAGGCCCACACGGCCACACAACAGCTAACACATGCATACTACTCAACATAATCAAATTTTACGAAACGGAAACATCGTAAATCCAACAAAACGAATAACCACAACGTAAATCCAACACAACTACTGAAATATGATAAATCCAACCATGACTACAATCCAAACCATAAATACATGTCCTCAGAGTACGAAACATAACTGAAATAAAACAACTATACTACTACCAACAACCTTCTGATGTGAGACAGCAGCAGTCGACCGAAACTCCAAGCTCCAAGTAACCTATCTGCTACCTGGGGAGAAAACAAAATAATCCCTAGGGTCTGGGTAGTGAGCATTAGATGCTCAGTGGGTACAGAATAATATAAGTGCATGACAAGATAAACGGAAGAACAAACACTAATCAACAGGTAATAGGTATCAACAGGTAACAACGAACATGGTGATCAAGAATGGTATCTCAACGGAAATAATAAGGAAAGAATAACACTACGCAACAGATATGGGTATCAGTTACATGTGAGCATGTAAATAATGGAAGTCGAGCATGGTATATCAACTGAACAATAAAGAAGAAGAATACAAGGCAACAGGTATATATATGATCATGTATGTAATGTCATACAAATGCAACAATCATAGCAAACAAGTGCAACAGTCGTAAACATATGATTAAAATAAACTATATAGTAATCCTACCAACGAATGCATGGAAAACACGCAGCAACCATCGCAAACAAATGCAAGTCTCTGTCCGCACTTTGCATTCCCCAGTCACCCTCCCAGAGCACAGTGAACTGAGGGGCCAGACAAGACATACTGCACAGACTCCAACAACAAACCACTGTAATCTGGTGGGGAGCGGCAGTGTAACAGGAGGGCTATATAGCCAGTCCTTGTTGCACCCAACAATAGTGCAAGTAGGCTCTTTCCACTGAATCACACCACAACACGGTGCAGGGCCAGAGCCAACAAGAACAGCCAACAATGTTGTCCACAACATCTACAACTAAATATGGATGCATGATGATCATCCCAACATGTAATAACTACAAGTAATTAGCATGCTCATCAGGAATAATGAGAGGTCAACATGGATCAACGACACAACAGTAATACAGGTCTACAGTAGATAAATCCATTGAAGGTTATACGACATGAATCAGGTAATGAATCATTCGTGTGTCAACAGGATAAATGATATAGCTAACAAAAGTATCAATGTGGTATCAACAGATCATCACAAGGTCAACATGGTCATTAATACAACAGGTAAGAGTTTCCTACAAAGGATAGGTTTATCAAGGTCAAATGACACGTCTCAAGCAACGAACCCTACCAGTATCAGTATAATGAACGATACAGACAATAGGGGTATTAATATAACAAAGATCGATTCTCATAAGGTCAAATAGTAAGTTTCAAGCATGGATGTCAAAGATATCAACTGAATAACTATTTTCAAATAGAAGGAATGACAACAAAGTAGATAAGATAGCAATAAAACATGCACTATAACAAGGAGACCTGTGCTGACCAAGCATAGGAGTACCCACCTGACTAGACGATCGTAGACACAAAGCCCCCAGAAAATATGCTCACTCCGTATAAGAGGACCAATAAAGATCAAGGTCCTGCAATAAACGACAATACAACACTTACTACAGCCATAACGTATCAAATGACAGTAATTAAATTCATGGTTTAATCCAAACCATCCAACTAATCCCAACCCTAGGTTAATAATCAACTCAACATTTAACCTAACCAAATCGACATATATCAACTTAAATCTATCTCTATCAAGGTCCAACAACCCCACTAATTTCAACCTCATGCACCCTAACTAACTTCCAACGGTAAACATGATTAACCTCAAATCCAACATAATTAATCAACTAAACAAAAACCGAGTTATCCATATGAATCTACCCAACAAACTATAATCCATTGCTAATTAGAGAAAGCTTAATCGGATTTCAACGAGCTTACCTCACTTCTATTCCAAACCAAGCCTTAGCCCGCGGTTGATCTTTCAATAGCTTCACCCTTCCCACTGCTCTGTTCCAAAAATAGTGCAATCAAATCACACCAGTCACGACAAAGCATGAGTATCCAACTTAACACCTTGGCTAAACAACCTAAATCAAAAATCTAGAACCCTTACCTTAGATTGAACCCGATAGAGGCCTAACCAAGTGTTGGTGCAATAGTTGCCCCAAGTGCATTGAGTTTCAATGTTTGGCTAAACTATGTTTGAAGTTAGGCAATTCTTGTTGATCTAACATGTGTGATGCAAGTTTGCAAAGGAAAAGTCCAAGGGTAGTCTTGGCAAAGGAAAAGTCCAAGTCTTGGCAAAGGAAAAGTCCAAGGGTGGTCTTGGCAAAGGAAAAGTCCAAGGGTGGTCTTGGCAAAGGAAAAGTCCAAGGGTGGTCTTGGCAAGGAAAAGTCCAAGGGTGGTCTTGGCAAGGAAAAGTCCAAGGGTGGTCTTGGCAAGGAAAAGTCCAAGGGTGGTCTTGGCAAAGACTTGACATGACAAAGCTGATGGAAGCATCTCAGGCTAGTGCAGGGAGGCATGAGGCTGTGGGAGGTGTTTGAAGGCCGAGGTCTAGGTCAAGAGAAGCTGAAATGGGATTTTTCAGCTTCACCAGTCGACTGGCCCTGCCAGCAGTCGACTGCTCATAAATCAGACGCACACAGAAAGATCAGTCGAGCCAGAGGAAGACAGGAGTCGACTGGGTCAGTCGACTGGTGTTATGGTGAGTCGACTGTTGCCAGTCGACTGGTCTTGGACAGTCGACTGCTATTTGAACGTTGCAGAAAATTGGCAAGCATTTAATGCGCTTTAATGCGAGATTTTGTTGCCGATTGAAGGCATCAGTCGACTGGCCCTGCCAGCAGTCGACTGATGTTGCAGAGATTATAAAAGAAGCCTGCACGAGAACAACTCAATCTTTTCGCTATTCTTTCATTCTTTTGTGCTTCTTCTGAGAACTTGTTTGTTCTCCATTCTCTGCTTTCTTCCTCTCCTCCTAAACAATATTTCATATCATATTTGAGGAGATCTAAAGAGTTGTAAAGGTTTCTCCGCCTTCGAGGTTTTCGAGAAGGAGAAGATTCATAGTGCATCGGGTGTGTGCGTGCGTGTGGATCCTTGGATTAGTCACCTCTGCGGAGGTGGATACCAAGTAAACAAACCGGGTTAGCGTTGATCTCTTTCTTTCTCTTTTATATTTTTGCTTCCGCTAATCTCTGTGCAGAGAAAGAACAAGAAAAATCGAGAAACGCTATTCACCCCCCCTCTAGCTATTCAACCGATCCTAACAAGTGGTATCAGAGCCGGTTACGTTTCGGAGGATCTAACAATCAACCGGAGCAACTCATGGCATTCCAAGAGGGATATAGCACCGCACGACCACCATTCTTCAACGGAGACGATTTCGCATACTGGAAAGGTAGAATGGAATTTTATTTAATGAATGACTTTGAAAACTGGATTATTGTTGTAGAAGGCTTCGAAAAACCTAAGGATGCAACTGGAACAACGATACCTATCAAAAACTGGTCAAAGGACATATGTAAGAAGGCGCAGGCAAATGCAAAAGCCATAACGACCTTGCAGTGCGGACTCTCTAAAGAGCAATTGAGCAAGGTTGGTCCTTTCGACTCGGCCAAAGAATTATGGGAAAAGCTCATTGAACTGAATGAAGGATCAAGCGAATCTCGACGAGCCAAGAAGGATCTCTTGGTAAGCCAACTACAATCCTTTTCAATGAGATCTAATGAAAATGTAAGTCAGATGCATGGGAGGTTCAAGGAGATCGTAAACGGTCTCCATGTAATCGGTGAAAAGATCGATAACCGCGATCTTGTAAGGTATGTGTTACAAGCCTTTCCCCGAACTACTTTATGGGCATCTATGGTTGATGCGTATAAAGTATCAAGGGATCTATCCGCTGTTAAGCTTGATGAATTATTCTGTGAATTTCAACTACATGAGCAAGCTAATATGGCAACAAAAGAGAAAGGTATAGCCTTGATTGCAGATAAAAAGAAGAAGAAGAAAAAGGAGGAGGAGTCTTCATCCGAATCTGAACAGGAATCTTCTGATAGCGACGAAGAGATGTCAATCAGAGAAGCAGCGCACTATATTAAACAGTTGACTGGGAAGTCGAGAGGGTTCACTAAGAGAGATGCCAAAAGGATGATCAAATCACATCAAGGTAAATCAAAAAGGGTCAATTCTAATTCTAACGTAATTTGCTATGAATGCAATAAAAAGGGACACGTCAAGACAAACTGTCCAAAGAGGAAGAAGAAAGAAATGAAGAAAGAGGATAAAAAGAAAAAGGAAGTCATGGTGGCCCAAGCCACATGGGATGATACATCAAGCAGTGACTCTTCAGATGATGAAGAAACATGTCACATCACAAGGCACATGGCGCTCATGGCACGTGGAAGGGACCAGGAGACTTCAAGTGACGAGGAATCAAGTAGCGACGAATCGTCATCAAGTGGTAATGAATCCTCCTCAAGTGAGGATGAGGTAATGGATAGAAAGAAACAAAAGTTTATTTTTCGTACTATGGCTTATCTTAGAAATGCTTTAATTGAATCAAAATCTAAGGTTAAGGCATTAAGGGAGAAACTTAGAACTATTAGGAACAATGCATGTGAACTTAGTAAATTCAATGAAATTAGTGAAGAAAATGTGAAACTGAAAGAGGAAACTGTTAACTTAAAGAAATGCTTAGAGAAGTTCACATTAGGGTCCAAGAACCTTGACTTGATCTTAAATAGCCAAAGGGCAGTATATAACAAGGCAGGACTAGGATATAAACCCAAAGAATTTGCCTACATTTCTCTAGTGGGAAGACAAGGGTCACTCAACAAACCAATCACCATGGGTAAAATAAGACAAGCATGGGTACCCAAGAAATATTTAGAAAATGTGAGTGAATCAAACTTTTGGATACCAAAGAAGGATGTATTTCATGTTATTTAGGTAAGAACTCATGTTTACCAAACCAAATATGCTAATGAAAGTATCAAAAATATTGGTTTGGAAAATACTATAGAACAAATGAGAACTTAGATAGTAGAGAATTTGATATGAATTTTGATTGGTTATGAACTTAGCATTGCATGATCCCATATCAAACTATTATACCTCACAAGACACTAGGATGACTTTGATTGTGTTTGTGTTTGCTTGAATGGTAATTGGATAGTTAAAATGTTTGAAAAACATATAACAAATTCATTCACAATGCTAGACAGTCACAAATCTGTAAGGATCACAACAATGAATCATAGTGACACTAAACAATGCACATTAAGCACATTCTCAAAGTTTGTGTCAATCTAGGAAAATATGAAGAATTTTCATGAAACAAATTTTTCCTCAACAGATATCACTAAAACAAATGTTCTCGCAAAATTTCAGATTTTTCTGAATTTTGTGGAATTTCTAGGGAATTACTGAAATTCGACTGAAAAAACACATGTTCAGAATATCAGTCGACTGATGACTTCCATCAGTCGACTTCACAGTCGACTCAGGACCAAATTGACTCGACTGAACTTTCTGTGAGTTTCGAAATTTAAGGGCAGTCGACTGATAGACCATCAGTCGACTGATATCAGGCGACTGAACCATCACAAACACTCGACTGAACTTTCTGAGAGGTTCGAAATATGAGAACAGTCGACTGTTATTCCACCAGTCGACTGTCATCAGTCGACTCACTTACAATCAGTCGACTGATGGGCGAAAATCTTTATAAACAACCCCGACCGCAGGCGACTGGAACCCTAGTTTCCAGTCGCCGGCGCCGCTTCTTCCTCTTCTCCAGCCCTTCTCCGGCCACTTTGAAGCCTCCAATCTCTTCCTAAGCCTAGCCCTAGGGTTCTACTCCACTCTCCTCACTCGTTTGCAAACCCTAGAAGCCTCATTTCTAAATGGAGCAACAAAGAAGGTAAAATCCTTTTCCAACATTCATTTCCTTTCAAAATTCATGATTTTACTCGTTAACTAACTTGTTTCTATCTTGTTTTTGTGTTTGTATCATTGCATTCCATTGCATGCATCATATACATGTCATTTTCTTCATTTTTGGTGCATATAGTGGTCCTAGAATGAAACGCGCTGTGGCTAAGCGTCCTAGGAGTGAGGGACCTTCAAATAGGAACCCTCCACCACCTAGGGAGCATACACCACCTCCTCCTGCACCCATAGTACCAAGATTCCACTCAAATGAAGCCGAAAACCTTTTCAACACTCTTGACTTCCAAATGATGGGGTGTCGTTACCTAAACAATGCCTACTTCACTGCCAAAACCCCTCAACTCATTGAACTCATAACTTACTACAATCTAGGAATCTTGATGTTTTGCACTCATGATATAAATCTTGATCTTTGCAAAGAATTCTATGTAAACCTTCGCCAGATAGGAGGGGACAACCTTAGGTATGAGTCCACTGTTGGGGGAACTGTCATAGAGTTCAATCCTGACATTCTTCAAGCTTTTCTACAATGCCGTCAATCTACAAATCCTTTTATCACTTATCCAAATCCACATGGTATCATTTCTGGATCCTTTCAGTCATATCTCTCCTGATACCATACATCAATTCTATTTTGGCACTCCCAGAAACCACTGCAAAACATTTTTGATCATCTCGGCATGTCTGCAATTCATTATGTTTGGTACCACATGATTCTTAGATTGCATTCTTACCATAGTCACTCGAGGGCGATCTGTTATTCGCTGGCCACATCTCATCATGATGTACGCCCTCGAGCACCACCTTGACATCAACATCGCTTTAAATGTCTTTGCTTCTATCATTTATTATTCTGCTCCTCATCAAGGAAAACTATACATGCCCTTCTGCCACATTTTGACTGCATTCTTTGCATCCAAGGGCATAGATGTCACTAGGGGTCAAGTCAAGAAGCTTAGAAAAATCATATGACTGTATAGGATCCCTCCAGCTTAAGTTAGCAAAGATTGAGTATCATGATGGGGCCATGAGATGGGCACGAGACATACAGGCTCCTCCTGTTGCTCCTGCTCCTGGTGAGGCTGCTGCACCTGCTGATTGCTGATGGGTGCACCTGCTCCAGAGGGAGTTGCAGCACCTGAGATCCCTGCTCCAGCTCCTGTACCTGCACCAGGACCATCTGAGGATCGCCTCACACGCATGGAGCAGCGCTTTGAGGATCTATATGGAGAGTTCTTGTCTTTCAGACAAGACATTCGTGTTGAGCTCCAGAGCATGAGGCAGGAGATTCTCGATTCACTGAGAGGCCAGCAGGCACCTCAGGCTTCACCATCTGTTGATCCTCAGGATCCTCCTCCTCCTCCTCCAGCTGCTGAAGATTAAATTTTGAGTGTTAGATGTCAAGATGTATTTAATGTTATCATTTAAATCTTGAACATCTAGTTTTGTTTGATTGTGTGTTATGTGTTGATAACTCTGGTTTTGGTTGTCTCAAAACTATGACTTGTATATAACTGCTAATCTTTATGGATTACTTTTAATGATCTTCATCTATATTGCTATGTGTTGATTATTATTCACTTGATGATTCTATTGATAAATTATTGTTGCTTGATTTCAAAATCATGATGTTTGATATGTTTAATTGGTTGATGCATTATTTCAAATCTTAAGGGGGAGAGAAAGGATTGACATATTTAAAAGAAATCAAAATTATATTTTTAAGGGGGAGAGCTTATTTTTAAGGAGCTAAGTGATCAAACCTTAAAGTGGGAGTTAAATTTTGCTCAAGGAGTTATGATTTGATCCTTAAGGAAGAAAATTTTATGTGTGATTTTAAAATTTTATGGAGTTATGATTAAGGGGGAGCATATGATTTAAAAAGGTGTTTGAAAGAGGTTAATGATATTTAGGGGGAGCCTTGGGGTTAATTCCTAAATTAACATAATCAAACACATTTTAAAATCCCTCAGTAATTTAAGGATAGTCTCCAAATCAGGAAATCTCTATTCATTAGAAAAGTTGATACAAACTTGGACATATATTGATTTTAATCAATCACTTTTGAATTTTGTATCAAACTACCATATTTGAGACCAAATAATTTTCAAAATATTTTTCTCAAATAAGGTTAGTCATAAGTATTGTACGTGTGAAATTTCACGAATTTTTGAATATCGTACAATTACTTATGCATTTCTCAAGTTCGTCTCTGATAACTGAAATTCAGTTTATCAGTCGACTGTGTCAGACTGCAGTCGACTGCTGAGTCGACTGATATACTAGAAGTCGACTGATACTACTGTTTTCAGCATATTTTGAGAATTTAAATTGTTTTTCCCTCCGAAACAATTGTTGGTGCAACATTAAAGGGGGATAAACATTTTTAAAGGAAAATTTAACCCTACTTTGTCTATGTAATCACTTTTTGATCTTTGACAAAAAGGGGGAGAAATATGAATGTTTAAGTTAGAGAGAAAAATAAAGTTTTTCATGCCTATTCATATTTGATCATGCTATTCATGCTATTCATGTTAATACTCTCTGTTAATACTCTGATATCATGTGATTTATGCTTTACTTATCATGTTTTAATCACATGCTATGCTTTACATGATTTAAAGACCTAACTTAAACAAAGTTTTGCCAAACATCAAAAAGGGGGAGATTGTTGGTGCAATAGTTGCCCCAAGTGCATTGAGTTTCAATGTTTGGCTAAACTATGTTTGAAGTTAGGCAATACTTGTGATCTAACATGTGTGATGCAAGTTTGCAGGAAAGCAAAGTCTTGGCAAAGGAAAAGTCCAAGCGTAGTCTTGGCAAAGGAAAAGTCCAAGGGTGGTCTTGGCAAAGGAAAAGTCCAAGGGTGGTCTTGGCAAAGGAAAAGTCCAAGGGTGGTCTTGGCAAAGGAAAAGTCCAAGGGTGGTCTTGGCAAGGAGAAGTCCAAGGGTGGTCTTGGCAAGGAAAAGTCCAAGGGTGGTCTTGGCAAGGAAAAGTCCAAGGGTGGTCTTGGCAAAGACTTGACATGACAAAGCTGATGGAAGCATCTCAGGCTAGTGCAGGGAGGCATGAGGCTGTGGGAGGTGTTTGAAGGCCGAGGTCTAGGTCAAGAGAAGCTGAAATGGGATTTTTCAGCTTCACCAGTCGACTGGCCCTGCCAGCAGTCGACTGCTCATAAATCAGACGCACACAGAAAGATCAGTCGAGCCAGAGGAAGACAGGAGTCGACTGGGCAGTCGACTGGTGTTATGGTGAGTCGACTGTTGCCAGTCGACTGGTCTTGGACAGTCGACTGCTATTTGAACGTTGCAGAAAATTGGCAAGCATTTAATGCGCTTTAATGCGAGATTTTGTTGCCGATTGAAGGCATCAGTCGACTGGCCCTGCCAGCAGTCGACTGATGTTGCAGAGATTATAAAAGAAGCCTGCACGAGAACAACTCAATCTTTTCGCCATTCTTTCATTCTTTTGTGCTTCTTCTGAGAACTTGTTTGTTCTCCATTCTCTGCTTTTTCTTCCTCTCCTCCTAAACAATATTTCATATCATTTTGAGGAGATCTAAAGAGTTGTAAAGGTTTCTCCGCCTTCGAGGTTTTCGAGAAGGAGAAGATTCATAGTGCATCGGGTGTGTGCGTGCGTGTGGATCCTTGGATTAGTCACCTCTGCGGAGGTGGAGACCAAGTAAACAAACCGGGTTAGCGTTGATCTCTTTCTTTCTCTTTTATATTTTTGCTTCCGCTAATCTCTGTGCAGAGAAAGAACAAGAAAAGTCGAGAAACGCTATTCACCCCCCCTCTAGCGAACCAACCGATCCTAACACCATAAAGTTCTAATAGGAGAAATAAGAATTGTAAAAAATTGCTATCATCCATCCTTAAACAATTTCATCAAATGTCAAACTTTTTATTATATATATATATATATATATATATATATATATATATATATATATATATATATATATTATTTTTTATATTTATATTTTTTTACGGCACTGTAGTGATTTTTTTTCCAATAGAACCTTTTTTTAACCTATCCTCTAAAAACAAAATACAACAAAAAATTATCCTAAAAATAAATAAAATAAAAATTAAAACACAATAGTTTGCCAATGGTGATCTATCTAACCCCACCCCCACACTTAAACTTTTGTCTGTCTCAGGCAAAATCATTATTTCAGGATTCAAAGTTCCCAAATCCAAGGAGAAAAAATTAAAGAAATGGTAGGAAAAAGATGACAAATGGTAAGAGAATTATTCAACAATCTATGCTAACAAAAGAGAGTGAATGTATAAAGAACTAACGAAATGACCTTCATAAGAATCATACAACCTCATGGTAATGTGATCTCGACAGAATTAGAGCAAGTTCTAGAATAACAGTCACCACAAGTGTCACATAAAAATAGAACAATCATGTAATCAGAGAACAACAAAACAAACAAATTGTTTTCAAGGCAAACTTTAGAAACTAGGGTTAGGTTGTTTTCCCCTGGATCGACTCAGAATAGAGACACACACAAGCTTTGATTGATTCGCGCCAACAGGAACAAAGGATCTCATCGAAGTTGGACAAATCCGATGGGATTTGATAGGAGAAGCCGAGATGTCAGAAGCCTTCCTCTACCCTAACCCCAACCATCCACGAACAGAAAGTTAGAACAAAGAAAACGGAACTCATACCTCATGTTCTCCAGTGGCTGAAGGACAATCAGAGATGAACAGAGCTTCCCCCACATTTGCAACCATGTCGACGAAGTCAGTCCTTGCTCGGAGCTTCAGTGGATGTGAAGCGATAGGGAATAGCTCCGGAGCTGGACCACTGTCGGAGGGCATCCCTACTAGGTGAGATATCGCCGGCCACCACTCGTCGAAGCTGAACCATCCACAGCGAGCGATATGCAATCGGCGGGGATAAAGATGTCATCGGAGCTGGACCACTCTAGCGAGGACTCTTGTGGGTCGTCGGTGCTCGTCAACTATAGTGATTGCCCATCGTTACTTTGTTGCCAATCGGGAAGGAGAAGGAGACGGTGGAGAAGGGAGCTCAGTAGTGGAAATCATGAGCGAGAAGCTACAGTGCTTGCCATTTTTGAGAAAGAAGAAAACCTAACACGCATTTGGCCAAGCCCCCCTTCACCCATGAACTCGAATTGCTTATAAACCATAGGTGAACCCAAATTTCTTATAAACCATAGGTGAACCGGACCGATTTGAACCAAACCACTGAACCGGTCTAATTTTTTTTTTCAAATTAGGCTTTTTCTTGAGCTTTTTGAATTGATTTTCTTGGTCTGATTTCAAATCTTTGTAATTGAGCTTGATTGTAATTATCTATAAATTATTATCCTCATTTTAATTTCTTATAAAATCAAATACAACAAATTAATAACCATTAATTACCCTAAATTAATAAGAAATGAGATGAAGACCTCAAATAAATCTAAGTTAATGAAATATACTAGAAACCTAATTTATGATACAGAAAAGGATCAAAATACTACGATATAATCCTAATTTATCCTATCCCAAATCCACTTATGATGAAGTCGTCTCGAAGAGATCTCAACATTGATACAAGTAGAGGTAATTTTTTTAAAGATTGTTAGTTGATGTTGTTTCTGCTTCACGTCATCCAACATGTATATTGTATGTATGTCATTTAGTTCTATGATTATGTCTGCATGCGTGTGTATCTTCATGTAATTTTTGATGCACAAATTGTAATAACATAGATTATTATGCTTCCACTGCTTGTTTAATGAAATAAAATTTTAAAATGCGCATAGAAAAATCTAATAATTAACTCTCTCAAGGCCCTTCACGATTTGCCATAGAGCTTAAAGGGTCTATCCTAATCCACCTTATGAATTATGAGTAGGGTAGGCATATCGGTGTTTTCATACTTTTCTTCACCCCATAGAAACATTTGATTACCTTGGGATAAATTCCTTCATAATTGTACATTGAGATGAAAGACATTGCATTTGTCAATATTCATCATAATGTAACCAAACTCTTAGAATTGTCTACTAAACTAAGCTTTCTCACTATTTTCTCTCAATCACTTTTGGTTCTTTACCACAACACACTTTTTCTTGACTTTCTAGATAATCATCTTCGTAAGTATTTTGGTACTCAACACAGGGTCCTAGTGAACAATAATTTTTATTATTTAACGATATCATGCACTTACAGTACAAATGACATCACAGAATGATCTAATTAGCACAAACATCATCCAAATGCTAATGTAGTAGAGATAAAAATTTATGACCTCATCCAAAAGCTGACATGGCATAGATAAATTTTCATTTGGGCAGCTGCAAAGTGATTAGGTGACTAAAAGACCTTGTTAACACAATTTATCTAGAAGGTTAAGCCTATGTGGAGCACATTCCTAGCGACCAAAAAGGTTTTCCAATCAATCGAAAAGACTCCAATCGATCACAAAAGAGGATGTGGTTGACATGAAGAAGGGCAAGTAACAAAGATTGGGCACTGGATAGATCTTCATCCAGGCGACTAGAAAAGAGTTTTGGTCAACTAGAAGACTACTATATGAAAGGCTGGACAAAGACTCTTCAAAATTATTGACTCAAGACAATGAAGCATCAATTTGTTGCTCAAATGTTCTTCATTCCAAAGCTCCATTAGGAAGAAAATAGTTCAGTATATACTTTTACTATTAGTTTTATAATTATTTAAGTTGTTCTTTTGCTTGTAAACGTTAAATCTTTATGTCTCTACTCTTAGTTTATTTTCATGGCTCAATTTATCTTTAACTTACATTATTTTTATTACTTAATCTATTTTAACTTAACATTATTTCTGTTTCTTAATGTATCCATAATGTAGCATTATTTCCGCTACTTAATCTATATATCTTTAATTTAGTATTATTTTGATTTCAATTTATTTTTAAGTTACTTTTATTTTTGCTACTTATTCTATTTTCCATTTACTATTGCTACTGTTTAAAATAATTTTTAAAAATTAATAAAGTATTATTCATCCCTTTCTAGCTAGCACTCTACAAAATCATATAATAATCTTTTTATCGACTATATTCCACATGATAAATATTTTCAACTAAATTTCAAATATATTACTCTAGTAATCATAATTTTTTTATCGAAAATATGTAAAAATGGAATAGTAATATTTGAAGTTGTCATTTTTTTCTTAAACAAGGTTTTGATATCAATTATTAAGTGAAAATATGATATTTTAGAATTGGAAAGAGAAATATTATTAAGAAGAAATTAGACTCCGATAGCCATTACAAAATAACACTACTAAAAATATGGTATATAAGGACACATAAATACCTTATAATATACCTTTAGTGACACTAAAGTTATGATGACATTTTAAACAATGCATTCATATGCGGTGTCATCTTAGATTCTCTAGTATATTTTTGATATTTATATAATATTATTATAAAATATCTATGCTAACTTTAAAATATTTTAATTTTTATGATATATTGACAATAAGAGCATCCGCAACGCCGTGTTAAAAGGCATTCAAAAGGCGTTATAACGCCTCGGATGAACAGCGGTCGCGTTGCGGCGCGTTAAAAGTTTTTAACGCGTTCAGAGTCTTGAACGCGTTTTAACGAATGTGGTGGGCTCCATTGATATATTAAATTAAATTTTAATTTATTAAATTAATTTTTATTTTAATATTAAAATGTTTTACGTAGTTCTGCGGTAGGAGGTAGTCGATCAGCTGGTCGACCACGATGTGGTGGTCGATCAGCTGGTCGACCACGAGCTGGTGGTCGATCAGCTGGTCAACCACCACATGGTGGTTCACCCTTTAGCCGTTGGATTTGTGGATTGAGCCGTTGGATTTCAGAAAATAGTCGTTATAGCCGTTGGATTTGTGGATTGAGCCGTTGGATTTCAGAAAATAGCCGTTGGTACTTGAAGCAGTCGCGTCTCATGACTTGTGGATATGACATGCATTCTTTGGAGTCGCCGGTTCACGTAACGACATTAATGTGTTATATAAATCTCTCATATTCAACAATGTCTTGCAAGGAAATACTCCAGAGATTAATTTCACGGTGAACGACACTACATATACGAAGGGTTATTATCTAACTGATGGAATATATCCAGAGTGGGCTACTTTCGGTAAGGCTTTTCCTTGCCCGGAGGATCCTAAGAGGAAGTTGTTTAAGGAAAGACAAGAGTCTACAAGAAAAGATGTCGAACGGGCATTTAGGGTACTCCAATCTCGATGGGCGATTGTCAGAGGTCCAGCTCGTTATTGGTATTGGAAAAAATTAAAACAAATCATGTTAGCATGCATTATTTTACATAACATGATTGTTGAGGATGAGGGAGCTCACTTGACAAATTGGTACAATGATGAAAGTGACGAACCTGCACAACCTATTCATGGCTCAAATCGAGGATTTCAGGATTATCATCGGACAAATTCTGAGCTACGTGACACTCAAGTTCATCACCAACTTCGCGCCGACTTAGTTGAGCATATTTGGGAGCAATACAATAATAATCTGTGATTTAGTATTTTATATGTGGTTTATTCTAAGTTATTATTGTATTTCAATTTTATAATTACATGTCAATTTGATTCGATTTCATGGATATGTGGATATGTTTTATCTTCTTGGATGGGTATATGGGATAGCTTGGATGAGTATATATGGGATATGGATAGGAGACCACACAACCTAGAAGACTTGCAAGGGAGAAGACATGAACCACACATGGTGGTCGACCAGCTAGTCGACCACCATGGATCGACCACGACAACTGGGACCCGTATTAATGTTAAATGCGTTGTGGGGTGAAAAATGTAACATGTTATAACGCAGATGTGACAGTGAACCCCAGCGTTTTGATGAGATGGAGGTGTTATAACGCCTTTAACGTTGCAGATGCTCTAATAAATATTAAAAAATAGATTATAAAGACATATAAATATATCATATTATTATAAATTTAAATATCATCTAAATTAATTTATTTTAAATATAAACAATAAAAAATTATTTTAAATTAATACACCGGCCCTCTTCAATTCATTCTATTAAAAAAATGATAATCCTAGTTAACTCCATTGACTATCTCTGAAAGTGACGGATTCAATCTTACGAAAATTTTCTATCGATCATCAAAATAAATCGAGATCTAATTCATCTTATTAATTTCCACGTGGAAAGGGTGTCTCTCCACCGTAAGTTTTATTTATTAGGACCCTATGTGGCTACTGGGATTATCATTTTTTTTATTAGGCACCGACCCAGTTTGGATTAATATAAAATTAGCACGTTTCCACGAAACAAAGGACTGTGGCGCCGACGGCCGCCCACAGCTCTGCTCTAGTTTGGATCAATATAAAATTAGCACGTTTCCACAAAACAAAGGGCTGTGCCGCCGACGGCCGCCCACAGCTCTCGCTCTCCTCCTCCTCCTTCTTCTTCCCCTTGATTTCATCGGACTTTCTCATTTAATCCTTCGAGATGACATCTGCTACCATGCCAGTTTCACCTTATATCCTTCTTTTTAACTTCCTTCGGTAAACAGAGAATCAAACTATTTTGTCCCGTAAACAAATTAAGCTGGTCATGGTGTCTCGTGTGACGAATTCCATCCTTTTTCTGGCCCTTCTCCTCCTCTCCTTGCTGCCGGCACTCAGCTCAGAGGCGGCGGTTCCGGTGACCATCGACGTCCACGCTGCCAACGGCCTCCTGGTCTCGGGCTCCAAGTACTTGGACGTCAGGTATACTTGAGCTACCATTGTCTCATCTCTCTTCTTGGCAGCATCATCATCATCTATTTCTTTACCTACTTTTTCAATATATACACACTGACAGGACAGTTGAGGAATTCAACAAGGGGCATCCAAGGGGAGCTCTCAATGTTCCTTACATGTTTTACACTCCACAAGGCAAGGTTCTGTGATTATGAAGTAGAATACGCAATATTTCAAACTCATGAATTTAAACATATTTATCCTTTAGCCATGGAACATTTATTATATGCCAATTGATTTGGTTAACAGGGAAAGTGCAGAACCCTAAATTTTTAGAGCGAGTGTCCTTGGTCTGTGACAAAGATGATCACATTGTAGTGGTAATTAATTAACTAATCACTTTGTCTTTGTTTTTGGCAAATATTGATTGCTATTTAATTTGCCATGTTCAGGGTTGCCGAAGCGGAGTGAGATCCCTGTATGCAACTGAGGATCTTCTTAAAGCAGTGAGATACACCAATTTTTTTCAGTAATAAATGTTTAGTTTTCTTTGATAAATTTCTGTATAATAATAAGTTTTAACTACTTTTTCCAAAATATAAGCTCACATTATTTTTTTCTAAATGAGAAGAAGAGAATTATATTTTTCATGCATGCAGGGTTTTAAAGATGTGAAGAACATGGGCGAGGGGGATATATTGCATGGGTCGAGAACGGATTTCAGGTTAAGGAACTCAAAGAGGAGTTGTAGTTGTGTCAGTTAATTGAGTTGTAGGAATGGTTACGTTGGGGTCCTTCAACTGACTCAATAATTGTACAATAAAACAAATAACAGAAGAATAGCCTTATCGGTTTTAAAGAATAGTTCACTTTGGGCTGCTTTAGAACTTCAGCGTTGTGAAAAAATAGCACATGAACATTTATTAAACTATTCCGACCCGGAGATGCTTCTAAATTACAAAACATTTTAAATTAAAGGAGGATATTCACTTTCAACATGGACGGACATTTTGCATTTAAGAAGTGATGATGTCCATAACCACCTCAGGTCATGTGCACAGCTGCCAATGAGACACCTGTTGTTGTTGTTTGAGGTTTCGAGTTCGAATCCTCTTGCAACATATATTTGTTGATTGAGGTGTTGTGCGATTCATGTATTAGCTCGGCTAAAGTGCTGTTTTGGCAGTATGCTCTTATCAACCTAGTGGTACCGTGCCTCCAAAAAATCCCTTAGAGGGTTTTCTGATATGGGGCCGTTTCGGCGGTGGGATCAGTCACTATAAAAAGTTTACCCACTACAGTTTAGTCCCCGGGGCAATGGTGCAATGGTAGGACATCCAGATTGTAACTCAGGGACCCACGGTTCGATCCCCAGCTACGGCGTATTTGTAGGAATTTTCCTCCAAATGGGGAACGCAATCAAAGGATGTTGGGTATCTAGATTGGCCGCCGTACGCGCTTCCCGATTTACCCTGGTGGTCGGTGGGAAACTTTCGTGGGACCGGGCCGATCATCCCCAGAGATGTGGCTACTGGGATTTTTTCTTACAGCTGCCAATGAGCAATCGACAGAATCAATCTTTCTAGCTTATATGGCCATCAACAACCATTACATGCAGCCACTTTGCTTAATTGTTAGGATGTTGATTTGGGGTTTCGATTTAAGTCGGTTTTAAATTTGTGTTCAGCATGTCGGCAATTCGGACATTATCAGTCACACTGTCCCATGGAACGAAACAATGCAATGGGAGGAGACAAGATACAAATGACGGATATTGTTGGTAATCAAGGAAGGCCCTCATGTTGGATGTCTCTATACGGATTTTAAAATTTTGTTTCGATAAATAAACAACGGAAGTATAATAATTTAAATTATTACAGTATGTGCATCAAACACATATGAAGATACACATGTATAGACATAATCATAGAAATAAACGACATAAATAAATTATAGCTGTTCGATGATGTGAAGTAGAAATGACATCAACTAGTAATCTTTAAAAAAGTTTCCTCTAATTGTATCCACACCGAGATCTCTACAAAATGACTTCACTAAGTCATGTGTCTTGTTTCTATTTTGATAGTAGTCACAGGAGGGAGACAAAGCGATTTGAGAGAGGACTCATGGTTTAATTCTGTATCGGACGGCTCAAAGTAATCCGATAATACAAAACGAACAGAATGAAGGCGATGAAGTTGTCATTCGGAGGTCAGAAGACTCACTGTTGATGATGGACAACAGGCCTAATAGCGTTGGAGTTCCGACAACAATAATTATTCGCTAATGTTCCTGTTGAAATCTGCTTCCGGATAGAGCGGCTAACTCCCTCTACAGTACCTTGCTGGAACTGATGAAGGGGACTCGGAGGAGATACCCTGCAAGAAAGAAGCTCGTGAGACGGAGGGCCAGGGGGTGGTTCCCTGGCGCGACCACTCCGATGCTTAAGTTAGCGGTTGCCGAAAGAAAAAGTGGACGATGGAAAAAAGGATTCTTGGGGCTTTTCTTGCGTACCTTCTTCAGCAAGATGCTAACCTTTTTAAGGGAGGGGAAAATGTTACGTCTTATCCTTGATGTGAAAGGGGTTCCCTCACCGTTATGAAAGCGTACGGAGGTGCGTTAAAGGGGACACAACCAGAGGGATGGTGCCACAGGCGAGCATGTCACCTTACTGACTTGCATTAAAGGAGGCGTCACATCAGGCACGTGTCCCTTTCCCACTCAATTAGAGACGTGCGGGAGGGTATGGGGCACAATCATAACGAATGAAGGACGGAGTGGCCCTTGGGAAGTGGAGAGATGGGATACGTCTTTTCTGATAGGACATGGAGAGTGAAGTAACAGCACCGAAGTGGGGTTCTATGCCGAGCCGAGGGGGGCTTCGGCTCGGAGCAGCCGAAGTAGGGTTCGGCTCGGCAAAAAAGCGTTATCGCCGTACCGAGAGGGATCTCGGTCCTGAGGCGGAATTGAAGGGGCATTCGCACCCCGGACGAGGGGAAATTTTAGTTAGGCCCGTGTCTCGGCACCTTGGTCGTGGCGGAGTTCGGATCATCATGAAGCCACGGACCCGAACGGAAGTGGGACCTGTCTCGGCGTCGAGGGGGCCGAAAAAAGGGGGGAGCCGGAGAACTTAACATTTTTCCATAAGGATTGACCAGGATTGATCAGGTGACCTACCAGGGACAGGGGCTGAGGTTTGTCGGCCTCATATCCTTGCCTTCCTTGCTTATGACTTGATTAGCCTAACCTGCTTCCTTACGCCCCGATCACGCCCATAACACATGCCTTCCCACTAGTCTAGTCGAAGGAGATGTAAAGTCGACTGACTAGACCAGTCCTTGAGCAAACTTGTGGGGGACCTAGACTTGAGGAGGTTGTTCCTGCCTGGGCATGGCTTGTGGAACGCCGCTGATGATCTTATTAATGACATCATGCGGGCGTGGCGTTTGAAGGGACGGATCCGTGGTCATTAATGAAACAGGTCCCTATCAACGAGCGTGCTGACCACATGACCTCCTGGTGGTCCCGTTCTTTTATTGTTGCACGTCTTAATTTTCGCGCAAGAGGTGGGTATCTATAAGAAGGGCGTATTGCGAGGCAGTTCATCGGGGTGGGCTTCCTTCGTATTTCCTTTGAGACTGCTACCCCCTCGAGCACGTCCACGATGGCAAACAACGACGATCATTCAGCCCTGAATGACGAAAGGTCGGTGACCTCGGCGGGTCTTTCCCCAGGGGCCGGCACCTTGATCACGGCACTTCGCCGGCGAGTCCACCAGGCGGAGGCAGAGATGCGTCGAGAGAACCGGCGAGCTCGAGCGGCGGAGGAACGGGCCAGGCGGGCGGAGGCGATGGCATCCCAAGAAAGGTGGGAAAACCAACAGCTTCGGGAAGTAGCGGAAAACAGGGCGCTGCGCAATAGCGTCCTTCTGGCACGTGCGGGGGGACATTTAGCGGGGGCCCAGTATCACCTGATGAAGTTATCGTCAGACCTAAAGGAGGCGGCGCATGCTTTTAGAGCTCTGTCCGGGGAAACGTCGTCCTCTGAGGACGAGTAGACTGTGTCCCTTTGTTCGAACCGTGTATTTCTTTTGCTTTGGTGGCGTCCTCTTTTTTGTCAAACAGCAGGATTGTAGAACATGAACTAGTTTTTTGTGGCACGGATGACTTCTATATGAAAAGATTTGGTCTCCAACCTGTGCTTCCAGCGCGTTATTTCAATGATTTTCTTCGTACGCCGACGGGCAATATCCCCCCTACAATACTCAACGCTTGATGTGGATTCGGTTGGCCGGGCGGTATGTCTGGGAACAAGTCCCACCCCTCCTGGTTTACGAAGGGTCTAATCATACTCAGCCTCCGGCGGTGTAGCTAATAGGACAGGTGCTACAGCCGCCCTAAGGCGGCGAGTACCGGTGACGTGTCACTGTTGTTTCCAAGGTGCCATTAATGAAGACGTGCTGGGGGGTAATCGAAGCGACGGGAGCGCGCCTTTTCCGAAAAGCGTTGCCTCTCCAGCCCCTGCCGTTTCCTTCCTCTCCGTTAGGGGAATATAAATATCCGCAAGGGGAGAAGGTCCATCCTCACCTATACTCCTCTTATTTCTTTTCTTCACCCAGACGGTCTCTTTACAGCCCCGTCTGTCATGGATAGTGAAGTTAGCTGGACCAGCTCAGATGAGGGGGAACCTATTACCCCGCCGGGCTCTCATCAAGGGCCCGAGACTTCCACGTGGGCGCTGCACCTACAAGTCCAGGAGGCTGAAAGGAGAGTCTACGCAGCGGAAAAAAGGGCCCGGACCGCCGAAGAAAGGGCCCAAGCGTCCGAGGAGCGGGCTCAGGCGGCGGAGGGAAGGGTCAAACGTGCAGAGGAGATGGTGATCTTGGAGAAACTGGAAAAGCATCATCTTAAAAGGGTTGTTCAGGACCTGAAACAGCGTAACATGTCCCTCCGGGAACATGCTGAGGCCTGCCTGTCGTCGGTTCAGTACCACTCCCAGAAACTGTCTGAGGCGGTAGACGAGGCGGCGCACGTGTTTACTAGCTTGCCCGGGGAGACTTCCTCCTCCGAAGATTAAAAACTTCTTCTGATGTATTTTGTTATAGATACCCCCCCCCCCCCCGGGTACTTTGAATGACAAACGCTTTTTATTCTGTTTTGTAACATGGCTCTCGTTTATATTCTTGCCGTGGGAGGTGTGAGGATCTCGACCTAGAGGTGGGTGAGGGAGAACCAGTTTCCGGGATTTAAAGACTTTATCTCCCCGGAGAAGTTGTCTAGACGGCCGCACCTTCTTCCAGTTCCCTCCCTTCGTGTGATCGGAAGGAGAGGGGAGTTGGTGGGATCAGAGCCTTCATGAGCGGCCTTCGGGTTCCATCAATGTCGAACCAAGTGTGTAGGCAATTCCATGGGCATTGAGTGAGGCAACTAAGCCGTAACCCACGTTGCGTAGCCCACGTGGCTGTGTCAGCGATAGGCATGGATGAGCACGCCGATTTCGCCATAATGTCCAGTATTATTGGGATACGAATCGCCATTCCTGCAGGCGTTATCAGCGAAAAGCAAGGTAATCACTTATTGCCTTCTGAAGTGGCGGATCCTCCTAGATGGATGTGCAAACACCTTTTCGTCTTCTCTTTGGGGATGCGTGTCGCTCCCGGAGCGTTATCGGACCCTTCCAGTTCTTTAGACGCGGGCTACAAATACCGGTGTCTAAGACATCCTCTGGTTATCTTTTTCAGGTATCAGCTTTGCGAGAAGCGGCTTTCGGGCGAAGTGACGGCTATGGAAAGCGCTGGTAGCGGATCGACGGCGGGATCTGCGACTTCCTCTAATCAGTCGGAGGAACTGGAAACACGTGTGCAGGTGTCCCTCTACCGGGCCCAAGTAGCCGAAGAACGGTTGAAAAACGCTGAGGAGGAGTTAGTACGAGCCAAGCTGGAGATCCAGAGACTTCAGGAGATCATTAGGGTTAGGGAAATCCGAGATGAGGTCGTTGCAAGCCATGTACAAGGATCCATGTTTTCATCTCTTAACTTACTGCAGAGGATGAAGGAGGAGATAGAGTTTGCGCAGTCTTCTGTTCAGAGGTTGTCCAACGGCACTCCTGCGGAAAAATAATTTTCGCCCTGGGTCTTTTCTTATTAATGTCCGAGATGTAAACATCAATGTAACCGTCTTTTCTTATTAAGAAATCTTGCGCCGTAGCATGTTGGGTGTCTCCCATGGGTTTCTTGGACAAGTGGTCGGGTCGGACACTGGGTTTGGGGACGGTCCGTATGCACCGCTGGGGGCGGTCCCGAGTCTACGCCGAGGTTAGGTCAAACCAGGTCACGCTCAGGTCAAACCAGGTCACGCTCAGGTCCAGCTAGCCGGGTAAAATAATCCGAATATTGAACTTTGCGATTATGTGTCGTCCCCTTATTGGAGGTCTTATCGGCGCTGTGGGGTGCAAGTGCAACTCGCGCGTGGATTGAGGTGGCGACGCTATCCGAAGCGGATAATTAAGAAAGTCATTATGGCGCTGGTTCTCTCAAAGAACCCTTATGACGTCATCTTGTCAATCCGAGGAAAGGCGGTCATCACGCCATCCAACGGCGATGGCTGCATCCCGCCTTTTCACCTTCGTCTGATCAGACGGCGGAGGTTGAATAGGGTTTACGTATATAGGTGCGGGGTTTAGATAGCTGTGCAACCCGTGCGTCGTTTGCTCTTTGCTTACGGTATTTGCTGGTTGCGCCGTCTCCTTCGATTCCCTTCTCTTCGTTCCTGCGACCCGCCCGTGTAAGCCCCTTCTCTCGCTGTTTTTCATCCTGCATTTTCTTGATAGCGTGTCCCATTAGCGAAGAGGGATGGCCTCCGAGGTTAAAACTCCCTGGTTCGAGTCGATGAAATCGGTTTTTGACGAGGATTCCCGGTCAGCCATTCGTCTTAAGTATGAGATTCCTCCCTCTTTCGGGATTAAGGTTCCTGAGGACCATCAGCGCCCCCATTCTCCCCCTGAGGGTTACCGCACGTTTTTTCTAGGCCAACTAGAGGGAGGTCTTCGGTTCCCGATCCCCGAGTTGTTCGTAAGAATCGCCGAGTATTTTGGGATCCCTGTGAATCAGCTAGCCCCCAATTCCTTCCGCCTCCTCTGTGGTTTAGTCATAATATGTAAAGTTTATGGGGTCCGACTGAACCCCACCGTCTTCCATTCCTTCTTCTTTCCTAGGATGAAGGAGGAGGGAGTTTTCTATTTTTGCACACGGGGGTTGAATCCCCTGGCTAAATTCCCTTCTTCCATTAAGCACTGGAAGGACAACTTCTTTTTCGTTAGTTTTCCTACTCCGCTCCGTTCGCCCGCATGGCAGTATGAGCTTCCTCCACTACCTCGGCTGCGAGATTACAAGACGAGCACAGATTACTCGCAGGTTTCAAGGGCATGGGAGGGCCTGCAATTTCGCGTCGAGCGGCTGATTGGCGAGGAAGGCTTACTTTTCCGGGCGGGCCTGAGCCCGGTAGCTACAAAGCTATCGCAGCCGCTGGGTAAGACATGCTGCGTGTCTTAATTTATTAAATAGCTGATTTTATGTGTGTTTGGGTATTTTGCAGAGGATCTTTGGCTTGCCGCCTCGATGAACAAGTTTATCAAGTGGGACCGGGCGACTTTCGAGCCGTTAGCCGATCCGGAACCCTCCGAAGAGGCTCCCGCTCCGGCCGATTCAGCAGGTAGCCGTTCGGCGGCTCCTGCCTCCGAAACTAGACGCCCATCAACAGCCCTATTACCGCAGCGCCGTGAAGAGGAGCGGCGTAAGAAGGCTTCGTCGTCTAGGGGCATAACTATTACTGAGCCGCCTGAGGGGGCGGTTTCCAAGAAGCGCCCCTCTGCCCCTGGGGAGGGGAAAATGAAAAAGAAGGCGCGACCTGATCCATCAACTCCATCTAAGCGGAAAGAACAATCACCCTCCCCGAAGGCAACGCAGTCTATTCCGGGCACAGAATCGAGTAGACGAGCAGGCCAACCTGTAGCACCAACAGAGTCTGCTGAGGGAGCAGCAGTGGCCACCCAGTCGGCAGTGGAGGTGGAGAGTGATATGGACGCCTTGGCAATAACCCAAGTCCTCCCGGCTGACGAGCTAGTCTCCGCATCGGAAACCGCGCCGACCACCCGAACTTCATCGGCCGCGGCAGATATTCTGCCAGAGACGACTCTCGGAGAGACGCGAAGGATGCCTTCGGAGGTAATTCCTGGAGAAGAGGTGCTGGTGATCTCCGTGGAGGACGAACTTCCCTTTGTTCCCCCAACTCATACGCCTGTCGATGCTCCGGGAGAGATTTGGTGAAGCGTTAGCTCCTGAGGGGCCTCATGCATCCGATATTCTGACGGGGGCTCCCGGAGGGCCGACTCCGTCCCAGTCCCCGGCTCCAATTCAGAGAAAGCGACTAGCCATGCCGCGGGCCCCTCTACTTCCCTCCCAGCTGCACACCGGAGGGAGAGTTACTCCCGAAGTTCTTCGGGAGCCCCTACGGGAGTAGGGTTCCCCCCCGATGAGGTGTCTTTGCCTCCTCTTCCAGCAGATGCCCCCCTTCGGCGAGATCAACTGAACGAGACTTTCCAACAAGTCCGCGCCATTCGAGGATCTCACTATTATTCCCTCCTGTCGACGTCTGACATGATGAGCCGCACGGCCTATGGCGCGTTTCGGGTAAGCTCCTTTTAATTGTTTGTCCTGATTGAGCAAGGTATGGCTCACCCCCTGGCGTATGTCACAGTCCCTGGCAGAGATCTTGGAGGTACAGGCCCGGCTGCCCGGCCTCTACCAAGATCTCCGTTCATTAGAGGAGCGGGTGGCCACCATGCAAGCCAAGGAGACAGCGTTGACCACCGAACTCCTATCGGCGCGGGCTGTAGCAGAACAATGTCGGCAACAACTGAGTTTGGCTAAAGCTCAACAGGCTCCTGCTCTGGAGGAGCAAGTGGTCGCTCTTCAGGCCAAGGAGGCGGCATTGGCCAAGGAGCTCCTCTCGGCCCAAGCCGCGGCAGAACAGTATCGACAACAAATGAGCCTGGCTAAAGCCCAGCAGGCTACTGCCGAGAATTTGGTGGAGAATCTGGAGCGGGAGCTACAGGAAGCCCGTGCCCAAGTGCAGGATCTGGAGGGAGAGGTAAAGCAAAAGACTGAACGCTTGCTTGACCAAGAATTTCAAACGGCCAGCCGGGGTGCTAAAATACATGATCTGGAAAACCTCTTGGCCGAGGCGCGTGCCGATTTGGAGTTCACTGAAGACGAGAGGAAGGAGCTGAAAAAACAGGTTGCCGAGCTGACAGAGGAATCGGCTCGGTTAAAGAAGCAGATATCTGACTTGACAGCAGCGGCCAGGGTGATGGAAGACGTCTCGGCCACCGCCCGCAATGAGCTCGCGGCCTACAAATTAGATGAAGAAGGCCGGCTTGATGCGGCTAGGACTGATTGGCTAGCTTCCGAGGAGTATAACGATCACTTTCTAGAGAGAGCTGCCAAGGTATTCCATTGTGGCTTTGAAGGTGCCATCAGGCAGCTCAAGCAAGCGGGTGTGGCCCTTCCTTTGGCGGCTTTGGCTCAACTAAACCCCCAAGAGGTATGGAAAGCCATACCGGAGCCGGACCGTACCGCACCTCGGCCTAAGCAATCCGGGACTAGCAAAGGGAAAGGGAAGGGGAAGAGGTAAATGACGTAGTCTTGAACCCTGTATGGGCTTGTAGTAAAACTTGCACTGTGGACTTGCTGATGCCTTTTGGTGATATTCTGGTTGGTACCGTTCTTTTGGACCGGCACATCTCTTGCTCCTTCCGTTTTTGTGAGCACAACGTAGTTGTTTTTCGAAATTGTGGCGAGTGTAGCCTTTATTTTCTTGCGCGTAGATGAATAGCCTAATATGACCACTACCCTTTGAAAGGAAGTGTGAGGCCTAAGTCGGAAAAGTGTCAACCCGTGACAGTGTTGGGGATTCCGAAGCGGGCTATGTCGTGCCATGCTAAAGGAACCAAAGGATTATGATCAATGTGCCTTTTAAGTATTCCCTGGAGGCTATAATGACCAAGCCTGTGCGCCTAGGGAAGATGACTGCCCGAGCCCGCTATCAGTGCGATATCGTGGCGACATGGTGCACTCACTTACCATGTGTGACGAAAGTACCTGGGCAGGCCGGGCAAGACAGGAGGTTTCACCTCTTTGACCTCATCCCCTATATACTTTTGGGAGAGTAACGACTTAGTGGCGTGCTCAATTTTGGCTCTGTCCGATGGAGCTGAAAGGAAGTAAAGCCGAAGGGAGAACGATGGAGCTGGTGATCCGAGATCACCAGAATTGTGCTCAACCTTGGCTATGTCCGAGCCGAAGGGAGTAAAGCCGATAAGCTAGTGATCCGAGATCACCAGAATTGTGCTCAACCTTGGCTATGTCTGAGCCGAAGGGAGTAAAGCCGATGGAGCTAGTGATCCGAGATCACCAGAATTGTGCTCAACCTTGGCTATGTCCGAGCCGAAGGGAGTAAAGCCGATGGAGCTAGTGATCCGAGATCACCAGAATTGTGCTCAACCTTGGCTATGTCCGAGCCGAAGGGAGTAAAGCCGATGGAGCTAGTGATCCGAGATCACCAGAATTGTGCTCAACCTATTGTGCTCAACCTTGGCTATATCCGAACCGAAGGGAGTAAAGCCGATGGAGCTAGTGATCCAAGATCACCAGAATTGTGCTCAACCTTGGCTATGTCCGAGCCGAAGGGAGTAAAGCCGAGCCGATGGAGCTAGTGATCCGAGATCACCAGAATCTATAGGAAGGGTCTAGATGGTTTTAAAACCTGGAAAGACCTGAAACAGAAATTTGGCCATTAGTGATGTCCACGTGCACTAGTACAAGGGGTAGTTAACAAGGGGTAAACGATCCGCCATCCTCAAATTCTATAGGGGCGCAAATATAAGACATTCCAGGGCCTCTTCAGCTCCTTGTCTGCAGCGTCAGCAAGGTAGTAGGAGCCAGTACTTGTCTTTTTGGTGATCCGGTACGGTCCTTCCCATGGTGGTTCCAATTTACCGACGTCTCCGACGGGCTTAGCGCGCTTCCATACAAAGTCGCCGACTTGGAAGGTGCGTGAGATGACTTTCTTATTATAAGTGCAGCACATTCGTTGCCGATATGCCGTTAGTCGCGTTGCGGCTTTGTCTCTAGCCTCGGAGACCAGATCCAGTTCCAGGAGCCGTTTGTCCCCATTATCTTCGCCGTAGTGTTGCCGCCGATATGACTGGACCCCTACTTCTATAGGGACCACTGCTTCTCCACCATAGACCAAGTGAAAAGGCGTCATACCTGTACTTTCTCGAGGAGTGGTACGGTATGACCACAGAACAGAAGGAAGTTCGTCTACCCAGCTACCTCCTTCATGATCCAGTTTCTTCTCCAAACCCTTGATGATTTCCCGATTGATGACTTCGGCCTGACCGTTAGCTTGTGGATAAGCAACAGATGTAAAGGCTTGTAGGATGGAGAGTCCTTGACACCATTCTCGAAGCTTCTTCCCCGAAAACTGCCTACCGTTATCCGATACCAGGCGATAAGGGATACCGTACCGACAAACGATGTTTCCCCACAAGAACTTCATGACGGCTCCTTCGGTGATGCGGGATAAGGCTTCGGCTTCCACCCATTTAGAAAAGTAGTCCACGGCTACCAACAGGAACTTCTTCTGTTGTGGCCCCATCGGCAATGGTCCAACTATATCCAGGCCCCACTGGTCAAACGGGCAGGAGGTAGTGGCGGCTTTGAGCTGCTCAGTTGGGCGCCTGCCGAAAGGCTGGTACTTTTGACAATGAACACAAGTGTTCACCAGCTCGGTCGCATCCTTTTGCAAAGTTGGCCAGAAGTATCCGGCGAGTAAGATTTTCCGGGCTAGGGACCTACTGCCGGGGTGATCGCCACAGCAGCCAAGGTGGGCTTCTCTCAACACGTAATCAGCATCTTCCGGCCCCAAGCATTTGAGTAAGGGTTTGGAAAAGGATCTCCGATATAATTGATCCTCGATCAGAGTGAAACGCGAAGCTCTCCTCTTCAGCAGGCGGGCTTGGTCCGGATTTACTGGCGTAGTTTCGGTCTCCAGGAAGACTCGAATAGGCGTGCGCCAATCTTCCTTTTCGGTTGCAGGAAGTTGGTCTATCTGGGCTACCGCAGCAATATGCGTGGTGGTCGTGTCATCTGTCCGGATCGGAGAGAGAGCTGGCCAATTTTGCCAGCTCGTTAGCCTTAAGGTTTTTGGAACGGGGGATCTTCGAGGAAACTGCTTGGAATTCTGCTCTTATCCTTCGGAAAGCCTCTGCATATTTTCGTAGCGGTCGTTCTTGATTTCACAACTTCCTTCCACTTGTTGTGATACAAGCTGGGAGTCGGAGTAGAGTGATATTCGGGTAGCTCCCATCCGTCTAGCCGCTTGAAGTCCAACTAAGGCAGCTTCATATTCAGCTTCGTTATTAGAGGCTTTGAAGCCGAGCCGAATGGCGAGTCGGACCTCTTCCCCGGTGGGCGCAAGTAGCAACACGCCCACCCCGCTTCCCTGTTTGTTAGAAGCTCCATCCACATAAACCTTCCATTCTTCCTCCGCTTCTTCTCTCGATATTTCGGACAAAAAATCCGCCAAGGCTTGTGCTTTAATAGCCGCGCGAGGCTCGTATCGGATGTCATACTCACCCAGCTCTACGGTCCATTTGATGAGTCTCCCTGAAGCTTCTGGTTGAGTGAGTATCCTCCCAAATTACTATTTGTCAACACTGTAATCGGATGCGATAGGAAATATGGACGGAGGCGGCGAGCTGTTAGTACAACGGCCCATGCTAATTTTTCTAAGTTGGTGTACCTTGTTTCGGCGTCTTTCAAGCGGCGACTGAAGAAATAGATGGGATGTTGGCTCTTCTCTTCTTCTTTAACTAATACCGAACTGACAGCCACTTCAGTAGCTGAGAGATACATCCACAGCGGCTCGACGGGGAGAGCTTTGGCGAGTCGAGGCAACTGGCTGAGATAATTCTTGAGCTCTTCAAAGGCTCGATCGCACTCAGCATTCCAATGAAACCGCTGAGCTTTCTTCAATACCTTGAAGAAGGGGAAGCTTCTCTCTGCCGAACGCCATCGGCTGTTATAAAACTGACCTTGTCTTGGTTGTTTACATCAAGAGGTATTTGATGGTAGCCCTGATAGGCATCCAGCATACATATATACTCATACCCTGCCGTAGAGTCCACCATCTGGTCGATCCTTGGTAAGGGGTAGCAATCTTTAGGGCATGCCTTGTTGAGATCCCGGAAATCCACGCAGACTCGCCACCTGTTACCTGGTTTCGGCACAAGTACGACGTTAGATAACCATGTAGGGAACTGTACCTCCTTGATATGTCCAGCTGCTAGGAGTTTCTGGACTTCTACTCGAATGACCTTGTTCTGTTCTGGGCCGAAGTGTCTTCGTTTCTGTTTCACAGGATAAGCGTCGGGCGCGATGTTGAGACGGTGAACGGCTACGGACGGGGAAATGCTGGTGAAGTCCTCTCGCGTCCAGGCGAAGACGTCTCGGTTTTGAAAGAGGCAAGTACACAATTCTTCTTTCATCTTGGGCAACAGGTCAGAAGCTACCTGAACCATTGTTTCGGCGCGGTCCGGGCAAACTTGTAGAGGCTCTTTTCCTTCAAAGTCCTTTGCGGAAGGGCCTTCTTAGATGATTTGGATTTCGCCCCCTGCTGTTTTTTGAACTTTTCGAGAGTCTGCACGGACCATGTCAACGTAGCATCGACGGGAGACCTGTTGGTCTCCTCTTACCTCACCCACTTGATCACCTATCGGGAACTTTATCTTCTGGTGGTAGGGGGAGGCGACGGCGGAGAAGGCGCTTAGCGTGGGCCTCCCCAGTATGATGTTGTAGGAGGAAGAAGCGTCAACGACAACGAAGAGGATGCGCCGAGTTCGTATCAGAGGTGGTGCTCCCAGTGAAAGCGGCAGAATGATCTGCCTCAGGGGTTGGACTCTATTCCCAGTAAATCCGAAGAGAGGGGTAAGCAAGGGCTCCAAACTATCTTCGTCAATCTCCATCTGCTTAAAGGTCTTCTGAAACAAAACATTGACAGAGCTACCAGTGTCGATGAACACCCGACCAATATCATAATTGGCTACGGTAGCGCGAACGACCAAGGTGTCGTCATGAGGTGCCTCGATACCTTCCAAATCTTGGGGCCCGAAAGAAATGACTGGCCCGTCCATAGGCGGACTTTGGCTCACCCCGCAGACGTCGAGTCGCCGACTATGCGCCTTACGGGCTTGATGTGAATCCCCATCGGTGGCTCCTGCAACAATCATATCGATGCACCCGACAGGGGCCTTGTCCTGATTGTCTTCTGGGGCATCACGCCGGCGGGGGCTCTCCTGGTTTCGTGGTCCAGATTGCCGCGGGGGCGGTACGGACCGTCTAGGAGAACGCTTGCGGGGGTGAGACATTCGAGGAGAAGGTGGCCGCGTTTCTCGGCGTGGCTGCCGGGGCGGCGTTCGTTGTGTTCGGGGCGCGGTTGTTACCGGCACCTGCTGCTCAGCCTCTCGCCGCAACTCACGAGCGTACTGGTAACACTCACTGAGATCATGGCCTTGAGTATTGTGAAAAGTGCAGAACCGAGGTAACCATCGGCGATTCCTTCTGGCCTGTCCCGGGTGGTTAGTCACAACATGGATGGCCCGGGTACTAGGCCCTCCCGGCGCAGCGGGCCGGTCAATATCAGGTTTCCTTTTCAGTCGCGGAGGCAGTCGCGGTTCCGCTCGGGGAACAGCCGACGGGTTCCGGCTGGGACCATATGTATGAGGGGAATCCTTTTCCTTGCTGCGGGAGGATTGAGCTTCCTCCACATGAATGTATTTGACCGCCCGGCTCTGGAGGGCGTCATAGTTGGTAGGTGGCTTCTTGATCAGGGACCGGAAAAAATCTCCTTCTCTGAGGCCTTGCGAAAAGGCGCCCACCAAAACTTCTGAAGTGGCATCTGGCACATCTTGCGCCACTCGATTGAAACGGCGTACGAAATCCTTCAAAGACTCCTGGGGCCTTTGCTTGGTAGTGAAGAGGTCCATTGTAGTCTTACAATAAGTGCGACTGGTGGAGAAATGACGCACGAACATCTCTTTGAAATCGTCGAAGGAATTGATGGAGGCTGGAGGCAACCGACTGAACCACCTAAGTGCTGATCCCGAGAAAGTGGTTGAGAATACCCGACACCTAATGGCGTCGGTATACTGATGGAGGGAAGCGGCATTTTCGAAACGCCCAACGTGGTCTTCTGGGTCTGTAGTCCCAGTGTAATCGGAGAACTGGGGGGCACGGAAGTGACGAGGCACTTCCTCCTCCAGGATACGTCGAATGAAAGGGGACTTATTGGTCCCCCTACCTCCTGTTGTCATGGGGGCCTTTCCCTTGAGAGGGTCTCGGGGCACTTGGTTCGTCACAGACTCCATGGAAGTATCTTGATGCCCCGCGCCCAAAGGGACACGCCCAGCAGGTACCTGCGGTTCCTCCATAGGTGTGAATAATCGACATGTGGGTCCTCTCAACGGGGCCGGAGGAGTTACGACCGATCTAGCGGGATTGACAGGGGGAGGTGCAGGATCTCCTGGCTGGTTTCTTTCCAGGGCCTGGAGGACGGAGGCTACCACCCAGTTAAGATCCTCCTGTGTCATGTTGGTAGGGCGAGGTGGGTCTGGAGGGGGCTGCTGATCATCCGTCGGCATGTCTCAAGGCAGGACAGTTTGTGTTCCCACAGACGGCGCCAAAATATATTCCTGTTGAGATCGGCTTCCGGATCGAGCGGCTAACTCCCTCTACAGTACCTCGCTGGAGCTGACGAAGGGGGCTCGAAGGAGATACCCTGCAAGAGAGAAGCTCGTGAGATGGAGGGCCAGGGGGTGGTTCCCTGGCGCGACCACTCCGATGCTTAAGTTAGCAGTTGCCGAAGGAAAAAGTGGACGATGGAAAAAAAGGATTCTTGGGGCTCTCCTTGCGTACCTTCTTCAGCAAGATGCTTACCTTTTTAAGGGAGGGGAAAATGTTACGTCTCATCCTTGATGTGAAAGGGGTTCCCTCACCGTTATGAAAACGTACGGAGGTGCGTTAAAGGGGACACAACCAGAGGGATGGTGCCACAGGCGAGCATGTCCCCTTGCTGACTTGCATTAAAGGAGACGTCACATCAGGCACGTGTCCCTTTCCCACTCATGAGAGACGTGCGGGAAGGTATGGGGCACAATCATAACGAATGAAGGACGGAGTGGCCCTTGGGAAGTGGAGAGATGGGATACGTCTTTTCTGATAGGACATGGAGAGTGAAGTAAAAGTACCGAAGTGGAGTTCTATGCCGAGCCGAAGGGGGCTTCGGCTCGGAGCAGCCGAAGTAGGGTTCGGCTCGGCAAAAAGCGTTATCGCCGTACCGAGAGGGATCCCGGTCCTGAGGCGAAATTGAAGGGGCATTCGCACCCCGGACGAGGGGAAATTTTAGTTAGGCCCGTGTCCCGGCACCTTGGTCGTGGCGGAGTTCGGATCATCATGAAGCCACGGACCCGAACGGAAGTGGGACTTGTCTCGGCGTTGAGGGGGCCGAAAAAGGGGGGAGCCGGAGAACTTAATATTTTTCCATAAGAATTGACCAGGATTGACCAGGTAACCTACCAGGGACAGGGGCTGAGGTTTGTCGGCCTCATATCCTTGGATATGGTTGCCTTCCTTGCTTCTTATGACTTGATTAACCTAACCTGCTTCCTTACGCCCCGATCACGCCCATGAGAAGTCTAACCCTGCAAAGCTTCGGTGGGTGTGAAGGGATAGTGAACTCGCCCGGAGTTGACCACTGTCGGAGGGCGTCCCTATTGGGTGAGATACCGCCGACCGCCACTTGCTGGAGCTGATCCACTCACGGCGATCGATATGCAATTGGCGAGGGTGAAGAAGTCTCTCACCAGAGCTAACCACTCACTAAGTTCTCTTGCAGCTCGTCGGTGCTCGTCAACCGTCGTGATTACCCGCCGTTACTTTGTTGCCAATGGGGAAGGGAAGGAGACGGTGGAGAAGGGAATGTGAAGAAGAGAGCTCAGCTGGAATCGCGAGCGAGAAGCTACAATGCTCACAATTTCTGAGAGAGAAGAAAACCTAAGCGCAATTGACCGAGCTCCCCTTGCTGCATTGAATTGGATCCCCTTTTAAACCAGACGTGAACTTATAAGCCATAGGTGAATCAGACCAGGTTTAAACCAAACCGTGAACTGATCTGATTTTTTTTTTCCAAATTAAACTTTTTCTTGAGTTTTTTAAATTGATTTTCTTGGCCTGATTCCAACTCTTTGTAATTGAGCTTGATTACAATTATCTATAAATTATTATCTTCATCTTAATTTTCTGTAAAATCAAATACAATAAATTAATACCTATTAATTACCCTCAAATTAATAAGAAATAAAATGAAGACCTCAAATAAATCTAAGTTAACGAAATATACTAGAAACCTAATTTATGATACAGAAAAGGATCAAAATACTATGATATAATTCTAATTTATTCTATCCCAAATCCACTTATGATGAAGTCGTCTCGAAGAGATCTCAACGTTGATACAAGAAGAGGCAATTTTTTTGAAGATTGCTAGTTGATGTCGTTTCCACTTCATGTCATCCAACATGTATATTGTATGTATGTCATTTAGTTCTATGATTATGTTTGCATGCGTGTGTATCCTCGTATAGTTTTTTATGCATAAATTGTAATAACATAGATTATTATTGTAAACTACAAAATAAAAAAATAAAATAAAAATAAAAATAGGGTTAAAGGATTTGGGTTTAAAACCCGTTAACCCATTAGGAATCCTACCCCCGACTCTTCTTCTTCCCGAAACTGCGACTCCATTTTTCTTCTTCCGCCCGGAAACGCACAGCGCTGCCTCTTCTTCTTCTTCTTTCTCTTTCTTCTCCGCTTGGAATCGCGATCGGCGCGAGAAAGCTTCCCCTTGCAGCGGTCATCCGTCGCTTTTGCCTCACCTGAGGAAAGCCGCCGTCACCGCCGTGCTTCCTCCGTTCTCGATCTTACGCAACACCGGCCGTCGGTCACGGATCGCGCATCTTTCATCCTGCCGCATGAGGACCAATAGCCCTCTGCCCAGCCGCCGCCCCTACCATCCGGGCGCTGCCGCGTGGAGAAGGAGTCGACACTGCCTTCCCCTCCCTCTCCTCTCCCCCTTCACTGCTTCGCCTGCAACCGGGGAAGGAGCAAGCCGGTCGTCTCCTCTCCCCTTCTTTTCTCCTTCGGTGATTCTCTTTCCAGTCGCGACAAAGGGAAAGGGTGAGATCAAAGTCTTTCCCCCTGTTCTGGTGACGCCGGATTAATAGCTCTACCGCCGTCGCCTATGAGTTTGAATTAGGGCACAATCAGGCCTAATTGTGATAAGCGTTCTTGAATCTTCGATTTTGGTTTGATGTATTTTGGAAATGGTTGAATCTAGGTTTTCTCATGCTAATTTGAAAATAGGATTTAATTTGCCAATATTTATGCTGTAGAGTTCATTGGTTAGGGCTTGCTTGAGGATGATAATGGGAAAATGATGAGTAAATGCCATGCATTCATGGTCTGGATTACCTCTAGTTATTAGAAATCTGAAATCTTGGTGATACTTGTTGCAAGCCTATAGCAATAGCCTGACAGTGCCATACTACATGAAACCATCAAAAGATTTGTGTTGATTGGTATCTAAGTCATTAATTGATTTACATGGGATTATCTATGAGATTGAGAGTTGGTTTATAAATAGGAATGTCTAGGATCAGACTTGATACGATTTAAAATTTTCATTTTGTTAATCACCTTGATATGTAAATAGCTAAGTTTAAGCCCCATCGTACAGGACATTGACTTGCTATCAGACTTTTGGACGGAGGTTCTCTTCTGATAACGGACTACTTTCTGAAGGCGGGTATCTTGACTTATCTCTTTAGATATGTCATTTTGATATATATGATTTTGCTATGACTAGTAAAATTTCTATGCTTTTATTTCTGCCCTGGTATGACACTACATAGTATATGTTGTATGCCCTTCTATTCTGTTACTTGTTTAGTTCCAGATCATCTTGATACTTGCCATGTACACATATGCTCATCAGAGTAGTGACATATTGTTCCTTACTGGGCATTGATTAGCTACTAGTTATACCTTGCATGTATACCTAGACTTATGATACTCAGGGCATATGACATGCCCAAAATGGTGCATATTATAAGGAGGCATAGATTGGTAAGTGTTACACGCATTAGTGTCATGCACCATCCTTGCATTATTGCATACTAGTAATCATCAGCTCCTATGTAGTCTGAGCCCGTCACCAGTTACATGATCTACACACATTGTCACTCATGGGTTAGTGGTACATCAGGAGGGTGTGTGCAGTTGCTCTGTCAGGACTCCGCTCGACCGCTCAGGGGTAGTGGTGCCGCAGCGTGGTAACCTTACAGGGATCCCTCCTTACTGTGAGACGAGGAGATGAGAGCGATGCTCCCCCATGTGATTTGGGGTAGGAGGATAGGTGTACTCTACCAGCATCCTGCCCACTCGGTCGTGCAGGAGTAGTGATCACAGAGTGTACAGTTATCATAACCCTACCCACTCGACCTCACCATTGTCGGTGACGGTGGCTGACTGGCGTTAGGGGTGACCATGTCATTGCATCATGTGCATACTGCATGGATTGTATTTATTTATGCTTGCTACATTTTTGGTTGTTGCATATGTTTGACATGCACATACAGGAGGTCTTATACATTTGGTTTGGCGACCTTGCATCTGTTTGCATGGTTCGTACCGTTGTGTCGGGATAGGTGATTTTGGTATGTATAGCTCTTTCGTAGTTTCAGTTGTGTATTTCTTACTGTACTGACATGATTATTACTGCTAGGGATAGCTAATTATACATGTCTGTTAGATATCCCTTGAGTTCATTGAACTCATTCCGTTGGTTTTATTCTTTTTAGGTTGACGTTTGTCTGGAGAGCCGCGTTGCTAGTCCCCTATCGAGATGACCTCGATTTTGTTTTGATTTTGTTTATGTTATCAGTATTTATATTTCAAAACTTGTTCTATATCGTGTGGATTTTCGTATATATGTTTTTGATTTTGGTGTGCATGTTATAGACTACTCGACCGAGTGGGCCTTATTCACATGGGTTAGTACTTGATATGTATTTTTATCATGTATGGATTGTGGTCATGTTGGTCTTATGATATATGTATTCAGGGAAATTGAAATTGTTACAAGAGATATGCTGCCGAAATTTTTGGATAGCCGTCTCTCGGGGCGTGACAATTATGCTTCCATTGCTTGTTTACTGAAATAAATTTTTAAAATGCGTATAAAAAATTCAATAATTAACTCTCTCGAGGCCTTCACGATTTGTCATAGAGCTTAAAGGGTCTATCCTAATGCACCTTATGAATTGTGAGTAGGGTAGGCATATCGGTGTTTTCATACTTTTCTTCACCCCATAGAAATATTTGATTACCTTGGGATAAATTCCTTCATAATTGTGCATCGAGATGAAAGACATTGCATTCGTCAACATTCGTCATAATGTAACCAAACTCCTAGAATTGTCTACTGAACTAAGCTTTCTCATTATTTTCTCTCAATCACTTTTGATTCTTTACCACAACACACTTTTTCTAGATAATCATCTTTGTAAGTATTTTGGTACTCAACACAAGGTCTTAGTGAATGATAATTTTTATTATTTGATAATATCATGCACTTACAGTACAAACGACATCACAGAACGATCTAATTAGCACAAACATCATCCAAATGCTAATGTAGTAGAGATAAAAATTTATGACCTCATCCAAAAGCTGACATGTCATAGATAAATTTTCATTTGGGCAACTGCAAAGTGATTAGGTGACTGAAAGACCTTGTTAACACAATTTATCTTGAAGGTTAAGCCTACGTGGAGCACATTCCGAGTGACCAAAATGACTTTCCAATCAATCGAAAAGACTTCAATCAATCAAAAAAAAGGATGTGGTTGACATGAAGAAGAATAAGTAACAACGTTTGGGCATTGGATAGATCTTCATCCAGGCGACTAGATAAGAGTTTTCGTCAACCAGAAGACTACTATATGAAAGGCTTGACAAAGACTCTCAAAATTGTTGACTCAAGACAATGAAGCATCAATTTGTTGCTCAAATGTTCTTCATTTCAAAGCTCCATTAGGAAGAAAATAGTTCAGTACTTTTACTATTAGTTTTATATTTATTTAAGTTGTTCTTTTGCTTGTAAACGTTAAATCTTTATGTCCCTACTCTTAGTTTATTTTCATGGCTCAATTTATCTTTAACCTACATTATTTTTGTTACTTAATCTATTTTAACTTAACATTATTTCCGTTGCTTAATCTATCCATAAGTAGCATTATTTCCGCTACTTAATCTATCTTTAATTTAGTATTATTTTGATTTCAATTTATTTTTAAGTTAGTTTATTTTTTGCTACTTATTCTAATTTTTCATTTAGCATTTCTACATTTTAAAATAATTTTAAAAATTAATAAAGTATTATTCATCCTTTCTAGCACCCTACAAGATCATATAATAATCTCTTTATCAACTATACTCCACAAAATAAATATTTTCAACTAAATTTTAAATATATTATTCTAATAATCATAATCTTCTTCATTAAAAATATGTAAAAATGGAGTAGTAATATTTGAAGCTATCTTTTTTTCTTAAACAAGGCTTTAAGGCTTTAATATCAATTATTAGGTGAAAATATAATATTTTGGAATTTGAAAGAGGAATATTATTAAGAAGAAATTAGACTCATATAGTCATTATAAAATAACACTACTAAAAATATAATCTTTAAGGACACACATAAATACCTTATAATATACTACACTAAAGTTATGGTGATATTTTCGCACAATAAATTAATATGCGGTATCATCTTAGGTTCACTAATATTCTTGATATTTATAGAATATCATTATAAAATATTTATAATAACGTCAAAAGTATTTTAATTCTTGTGATATATTGACAATAATAAATATAAAAATATTTTTTAAAACTATTTTTATATATCATATTATTATAATAAAATAAATTTAAATATCATTTAAATTAATTTATTTTAAATGTCTTCGATCACTTTTAAATAAATAATAAAAATTATTTTTAATTAATACTCCGGCCATCTTCAATTCATCCTATTAGTTTCCACGTGGAAAGGGCGTCTCTCCACCGTAAGTTTTATTTATTCGGCACCGACCCAGTTTGGATCAATATAAAATTAGCACGTTTCCACAAAACAAAGGGCTGTGGCGCCGACGGCCGCCCACAGCTCTCGCTCTCCTCCTCCTCCTTCTTCTTCTTCTTCCTCCCCCTGATTTCATCGGTTCTTCCCCCTGATTTCATCGGACTTTCTCATTTAATCCTTCGAGATGACATCTGCTACCATGCCAGTTTCACCTTATATATATCCTTCTTTTTATCTTCTTTGGGTAAACAGAAAAGCAAACTATTTTGTCCCGTAAACAAAGCTGGTCATGGTGTCTCGCGTGACGGATTCCATCCTTTTTCTGGCCCTTCTCCTCCTCTCCTTGCTGCCGGCACTCAGCTCAGAGGCGGCGGTTCCGGTGACCATCGACGTCCACGCTGCCAACGGCCTCCTGGTCTCAGGCTCCAAGTACTTGGACGTCAGGTATACTTGAGCTACCATTGTCTCATCTCTCTTCTTGGCATCTTCATCATCATCTATATTTCTATGCCTACTTATTTTTTTTTCCAAACAAATATTATATATATATACACACACTCACAGGACAGTTGAGGAATTCAACAAGGGGCATCCAATGGGAGCTCTCAATGTTCCTTACATGTTTTTCACTCCACAAGGCAAGGTTCTGTGATTATGAATTAGAATACGCAATATTTCACACTTATGAATTTAAACATATTTATCCTTTAGCCATGGAACATTTATTATATGCCAATTGATTTGGTTGACAGGGAGAGAGCAGAACCCTAAATTTTTAGAGCGAGTGTCCTTGGTTTGTGACAAAGATGATCACATTGTAGTGGTAATTAATTAGCTAATCACTTTGTCTTTGTTTTTGGCAAATATTGATTACTATTTAATTTGCCATGTTCAGGGTTGCCGAAGCGGAGTGAGATCCCTGTATGCAACTGAGGATCTTCTTAAAGCAGTGAGACACCTCAATTTTAATTTTTCAGTAATAAATGTTTAGTTTTCTTTGATAAATTTCTCTATAATAATAAGTTTTAACTACTTTTTCAAAAAATATAAACTCACATTATTTTTTTCTAAATGAGAAGAAGAGAATTAGATTTTTCATGCAGGGTTTTAAAGATGTGAAGAACATGGGAGGGGGATATATTGCATGGGTCGAGAACGGATTTCAGGTTAAGGAACTCAAAGAGGAGTTGTAGTTGTGTCAGTTAATTGAGTTGTAGGAATGGTTACGTTGGGGTCCTTCAACTGACTCAATAATTGTACAATAAAACAAATAACAGAAGAATAGCCTTATCGATTTTAAAACCTTATCGATCGATTGCATCACCTTGTTCACTTTGGGCTGCTTTAGAACTTCAGCGTTGTGAAAAAATAGCACATGAACATTTATTAAACTATTCCGACCCGGAGATGCTTCTAAAATCTAAATTACAAAACATTTTAAATTAAAGGAGGATATTCACTTTCAACATGGACGGACATTTTGCATTTAAGAAGTGATGATGTCCATAACCACCTCAGGTCATGTGCACAGCTGCCAATGAGACACCTGTTGCTTGAGGTTTCGAGTTCGAATCCTCTTGCAACATATATTTGTTGACTGAGGTGTTGTGTGATTCATGTGTTAGCTCGGCTAAAGTGCTATTTCGGCAGTATGCTCTTATCAACCTAGTGGTACCGTGCCTCCAAAAAATCCCTTAGAGGGTTTTCTGATATGGGGCCGTTTCGGCGGTGGGGTCGGTCACTATAAAAAGTTTACTTACTACAGTTTAGTCCCCGGGGCAATGGTGCAACGGTAGGACATCCGAATTGTAACTCAGGGACACAGTTCGATCCCCAGCTACGGCGTATTTGCAGGAATTTTCCTTCAAATGGGGAACGCAATCAAAGGATGTTGAGCATCTAGATTGGCCGCTGTATGCGCTTCCCGATTTGCCCTGGTGGTCGGTGGGAAACTCCCGTGGGACCGGGCCGACCACCCCCAGAGATGTGGCTACGTACTGAGATTTTTTCTTACAGCTGCCAATGAGCAATCGACAGAATCAATCTTTCTAGCTTATATGGCCATCAACAACCATTACATGCAGCCACTTTGCTTAATTGTTAGGATGTTGATTTGGGTTTTCGATTTAAGTCGGTTTTAAATTTGTGTTCAGCATGTCGGCAATTCGGACATTATCAGTCACACTGTCCCATGGAACGAAACAATGCAATGGGAGGAGACAAGATACAAATGACGGATATTGTTGGTAATCAAGAAAGGCCCTCATGTTGGATGTCTCTATACGGATTTTAAAATTTTGTTTCGATAAATAAACAACGGAAGTATAATAATTTAAATTATTACAGTATGTGCATCAAACACATATGAAGATACACATGTATAGACATAATCATAGAAATAAACGACATAAATAAATTATAGTTGTTCGATGATGTGAAGTAGAAATGACATCAACTAGTAATCTTTAAAAAAGTTTCCTCTAATTGTATCCACACCGAGATCTCTACAAAATGACTTCACTAAGTCATGTGTCTTGTTTCTATTTTGATAGTAGTCATAGGAGGGAGACAAAGCGATTTGAGAGAGGACTCATGGTTTAATTCTGTATCCGACGGCTCAAAATAATCCGATAATACAAAACGAACAGAATGAAGGCGATGAAGTTGTCATTCGGAGGTCAGAAGACTCACTGTTGATGATGGACAACAGGCCTAATAGCGTTGGAGTTCCGACAACAATAATTATTCGCTGAAACAATAGCCAATGCATCGGAAGAAAACTCTCGCAGCTGAACAACACTTATTGTCTTGCTGAAAGGGGTTGCCGGTTGGTGCTCTCTGGAGGGCGATGGCTAGCCAGTGGAGGAGAGTCTGCCAATGGCGCTCCTGGACAGCGGTAGCACAATAGTTGGTCCTCTTGGATAACTGCTCCCTTGGGTGGTTGGTGGCGCAATGTGGAGAAGCAGTGGCGGCAAGAAGAAGAGGGGAGAAGAAGGAAGCACTACAAAAAAAAATTCACAAGTTAGGAACGAATTTTGTGACGAATCTTATAAATAAATTTATTGTAAAAAATTGTGCGACGAAAAGTATGACGAATAAATTCTCGTTGCTATTAAGTTGTCACCAAGTTCTACAATAAAATTTTAAAATTTCATCACAATATTTAGCGATAAAATTCATTTTCATCGTCAAATTCGTCGTTGATTGGTGATGAATTATATGTTAATCATTGATTGGCGACAAATTTAATTCATCACCAATTGACGACAAATTTAGCAACAAAGATACACAGTAATTTATGATATTATTGCGACGAAAGTGATTTCATCGCAAATGTAGCTTTTTCCCCACCCATCCTACTCATTTTTTTTCATTTTCTCATATATACAATTAATGATCTGATCGGATCGATCCAAATTTTACAAACAACCTGTTCATATAACTCTATGCATATCACATGCATATAAATATCAAAATGACAAAATCCATATCAAACATTGCTTCAAGTCATAATACAAAATTAAAATCATGATACAAAATCCATATCAAACATTCGTTTTAGTCATAATACAAAATTCATATCAAACATACCTTCAAGTAATGATACAAAATCCAAATGGCAACATACATAGTCACCAAGATTATCCAAATGATAAAATTCATATCAAGAAGTCTCAAGATAAGAGAAAGATACAAAATCGTCGTCATCGTCTTTTATCTTGGGAGACACTACTTCCTTCTTCTTCCATATATTTTCTCGTTTTGCATAAGAAAATAAAAAAAAAAATCATTCTTAAGAAAAAATAATAGTCTATAAATTAAATATGTACTTCTTCTTATATGCATTTCCAAATTGCAATACATTATTTGACCTCACCAATTATGTTAAAAAAATTAACAATATTAATAAAAATTATATAAATGAAGGATTGACAAACTTAATAAAATAACAAATGTTAAAAATACTGATTTTAAAAAGAATATTCATACATAAAAAATTCATAAAGAACCACCACCATCATCATCGTCGTCACCATCATCATGAGGAGCGAAATTTAACTGAAGATGTTGTATGATTGATGCTGGCCGCAAGTGTACGATCATCGTCAAGTAATAAAAAATATCGAATCACAAGAATTGTGGAATTTACCACTAGACTAGAACAAAAAGAGTTTCCTAATGCTTGAGTTTAGGTATGAGGGAGAGAGAGAAGGAGAACTAGAGTGCCTCAACCTCGATCGAACAGATGTCAACTAGATGATAGATATGTGAAACGATTCTTCAGATTTCTTAGGATTATGGTTGATATATCATGGACGCTTTACCATTCTTCAATGTTTATATCGATGCAGAATTCTAATCAAGCTACCAAATTGACATCTTCAGGCTTCATTGGAATTCAATAATTATCCTCTAATGCTATAACTACTAGTTGGAGATGATACCTAGATAGTCTGATTCTATGACTCTCTCGCAGTCACCAGACACCTCGGACATACTATCCTGATATCTTACTCTTTGTCATAGAGTAACTGTTGGAATTGTCCCGGTGTAATGCGCGTGTTCTCACGTTTCGAAAACGTGCACAGCGGAAATTTATAAATAATTAAAACTAATATTATCACAACACACGCATAGCAAAAGTATGAAATAACATGTACAAGGCATGATAAGAAATTAAAAATTTTCAAAATAAAATTATTCTACTTGCATAATTAAATTTGCAGAAAACTAAATAATTCTGCGCGTACCTTTCCGATGACGTTTGAGCAAGATTGGTATCAATCGAGCGGTCCTCGTCGGAGTCCCACCTCTACTGGTGATCTACGCTAAGCTTCCGTCTGGACGACTTCAAAAGCCATGAGCCGCGTCATCGTCTTCGGTACTAGCCGATGATCGATGACGATCGAATCAAGAAAAATCTTATTCCAGAAACTACGCAATTACGTTTGTCGCGATCGTTCCGGGACTTTCTAACTATCATCGAGAATCGTATTTTCGATGCAGTTTATTGGTGGTCAACCATTGACTGTCGATTAGGACAAATAATCGGAACCTTTTCGATATTGATGGAATAATTTCTTCCGACGCTTCGTAAGCTCCCGGGAGGTTGACAGACCGGAAAACCTATCTCGGAGACAATTTCCGTTGATCGAACCACGAATTCCAATGTCAAACCCCTAACACAATCCCTCCCTTTTCTTACATTGGCCAAACAGAACATTGCTTCTCCTCTCCATACTGTTTCTTTTCAGGCAGATCAGCGGCCACCAACACCCGAAAGAGCAAAAGGAGGCCGGCGATCATCCACGCGAAGATGAAGACCACAGCTGTGGCAGAAGCACAAAACAGAGCATACGGTTCTCGTGCGATCTCTGGTTCTTGTCCCGTGATTGGGTTCCTTCCTGTGGCGTTCAACTCGGAGAACAAACCCCGCAGCGCTGTTCTCTTTGGCCGGGAAGAAACTGAGCAGCGCCCCTTATTTGGCAAGGAAAGAAGCCGAGCAGCACCCCACCCCGGCAAGGAGAGAAATCAAGCAGCGCCCCTCTCCAGTAAGGAAAGAAGCCGAGCCGAGCTCCTCTCCGTGCTCTGCTGGTGACGCACAAGAGAAGGGGAAGGTGGCGTGGTCCTCTCCATGCTCTGCCGGCGACGCACAAGAGAAAGGGAAGGCGGCGTGGTCCTCTCCATGCTCTGCCGGCGACGCACAAGAGAAAGGGAAGGCGGCGTGGTCCTCTCCATGCTCTGCCGGCGACGCACAAGAGAAAGGGAAGGCGGCTTGGCACCTGCTCCGCGACGCCAGGAAGGAGGAGGAACAGGAGGGTGTTCACCGGGGAGAAGAGAAAATCAGGGGGAAGTCACGGTTTTCTCTGTTTTTGTCGCGGTGAAGCAGATCTACAGGAGAAATCAGATTTTAAACCCGCGGCTGAATCAATAAAGCCTGAACCGGATTTGAGATTTTGGTTTGTACTGTAGCAAACCAAATTCTAGGGTTTCATGTAGCAACCCGAATTGGTTACCATAGTAAATCGGGTTCAAAACTAAATCACTTGGTTCACTAACCAAACAATTTCGGATTTGATTCAAACCAGTTTTGTTCACTTCGTCTTCGCAAGATGAATCTTTCCATTCTTTCCGTTCTCCCAAAACCTCTTCCATCACAAGCTAAACCAAGTTGGTTCAAAACCTAATTATTTGGTTCACTAACCAAACGGTCTCTGATTTAAATGAAATTAGTTTTGTTCGTTTCATCTTCGTAAGACGAATTCCATCATATTGTTCTTTATCCAGTCCAACCAGACTTTATCTCTCTCATTTTGAAAATCTAATTCTCAAACTCATTTTAAGTCCTTCGGAGAACTTGTTGTGCGTGTGACCCAATAGGTTCCCGGCTATGTTGGCCGTCCGTAATTAACCATTAATTACGAAATGATTATGAATGACACCTAGTAGTATATCATGATCTCTAATTGATCAGAAAATCAACGATTGATTCCAGAACAGTTCTAAACCTTTCAGCAGCTACAGTTAAACGTGTCTCGTTACTTTCACCGTCTTATACCTGCTTAGTTTAGGACATGGTATATGTATCGGTCCCCACTAGGCTGACTACGTCATACCTAGCCCAAGCTATTTTCTTGTTCTGTAGATTCAAGTTACTCGTACACGTATCTAAGAGTACTGTATTCTTAACATGTAATGCTTTGGCAAAAAATTTTTAGTAACAATTTTAACAAGCGGCCGCAAGGTATATACCTCCTTTTTCCAAGGAGCGGTGAATTCTCTATGGGCTATTCAAATACCTTCGGGCACTTCGACTTATACCCAATCATTTCGGATCCACACCTCCTCGGAGATGCTTGCTTAAGATGTCAAAGTATAAGCCTCCATGACTAAGGTGACTTGAATACTGCAAGTCAAAGGAAACTCGCACTTAAGCTGCATTGAGATCTTCATTGACATATAAATTGAACCATATGAAGTCTCATGGCAGGTCACTCCAATGAACTGGTTACCTTTAACCAGCATCCACGTTTAACTCTCAACATCGAATGTCACCAGTAGTGAGATCAGCTGCTTGGCTAACCAAGGAGTTCAAAATGTGCTAGTTTCGACAGAATCGATGACGTCCGTACTCATCAATTTCTTGACTAGGGATAATTCCAATACATTCATAATTACACGTGTAGAGATACTCATTAGTTGTGATCCAATCACAAATTCTCACGCTATGAATCGTATTGCGGGCATTCAGTATTTGAGTTTAAGATCCAATCAAATACATATGGAATGTGCACTCAAATAGTGAATTGCTATTTATCCAATAAATAGTATAACCATAAGATGATTGCCTTAGGACACCCCTCAAATTAACAGTAACCCTATTAAGGATCTCTTCCTAGTGATCGTTAGCTATTAGCTATCCCTCATAAGAGATTGTTACAATTTAAGGATCTCCTCGAAAAGTCCGGTTCTAAAGTTTATCTTCTGTCACAAGGTACCTCGGTCATACGATCCTACAATTTTTTATAAATCATAATTTACTCCCATCCACATGAATTTAAGCCCTCATAAGCATATTACCAAACACACACATGACACAATTCATATGGCAAAGCATAATCATATCATAGAAAATGGCAAAGAGCACATCCATTAAATACAAATCATCCAATACAACTCAATTCATCCTACGTCCTAGGATATAGGGGATCTACTCCATAACGGAGGGAACACAACTCGAACAAGAATAGGAATACATCTTTGACCCTTAATCCAAGAGAGAAAAGGGAAAAGACTTATCTATGTGCTCAGATCACCTTTGAATCGCAATCTCCTCATTGGTGGTGGATGGAAATGACGGAGTAGCCCCGTAAGAAAGAATGAGATGCTGAAATCCACTCTGAATCATGGCTGTGGCGTGCTCCGTTCGCCTTTGTTGACCCCCCTTGGTAGGGTTTCAAAAGGGCTTATTTATAGGCTCGCACCTGACACAGCCATGCCTCAAGGCACGCCCTGGAACTTTGGCTCAAGTCTTCTGTGGACACGGCTGTGCCTTGTAGGCACGACCCTTGGCTAACTTCACGCATCATAAGAGGTACAGTCGTGCCTTATAGGCATGACCCCTGGCTGACTTCAAGCGGCATAAGAGGCACGACCATGCCTGAAAGGCACGTCTCCTGCCTTGGTGCATGCGGTAGGAAGGGCACGACCATGCCATTTGGCATGGCCCCATTTTGGGATTTCATCATTCTCCCTTCGTTTCGCCTTGTTTCTCTCCGATTTCCATCCTGCAAATGCAAATACACAAGAGCAGATCTTCGAACTAGAAAGTAAAAAAATATGCCAAATGCACGAATAAAGAGTGCGATAAACACAAAGTATCATCATGAAATGCATAAGGATGTGCAATAAACGTAATAGGAATGTATGTATACCCTACACACATCAATGATCAAGTTTTATTGTTAGGGCAACTCGCTAATTTCTTGATCCTTTTGCCTCATTTTTTGATTCCTTTGTATTATTATGCTCTTTAAATGGCTAACCACTTCAGTTAAATTATGTATTTGTGTCATTACGGTTGGAGAGGTAATAGAAGATGTATGAGTTTTGCTCAAAGAACCCATACCTAATATTCTTCTCCCCTTTGGATCCCCCACTTGCCTCCAGCCATAAACTCAGATCATTTCTAACAGAGAGCTCAGATCCATCATTTTCATCATTAGCACTTGAATTTCGTTGTGCTAGCTCGAGTTCATCATATTTATCCTATATTATCATGAGAAAAATTAAAATAATAATATTTTAGAAATATATATAAAGATAGAGTAGATACACAACTAATAACATCTACTAATATAATATAATATAATCCTAACCTTAATTACTTTATCTCTATCCCCGTTGCTCCTTTTTTTTTAAATCTGCGAGTAAAAGTATCTATAAAAAATGACTTTCGTCCCATTTCCTTGGCTTAAAAAATCATGATTAAAAATAATAAAATAATTTAAATAGATTAAAATTTAAGTGTTTGAAAAAAATTATCAATTTACGTGTATGCTCATCGATATTGATTGAACCACCCACATATGTCACAGATAAGTCTCTAAAATTATAAATTTGATTGAGTTTATTCAGTTGACTCCTCTTTCTATTCTCCTCAATTTCTCAAAAATTAGAGATCCTGACCTAATTTTCCTCGATGATGCATGGGGGGGTTTTTTCGCATGTCTTTGCATAATTAAGTACATGCCAAATGTGATCACTATATTTTTTCTTAAAATTCTCTTTATTTTCAATTCTTCATCAGGGTCCCAAGTGAACATCCGCTGAAATGAGAAATAAATAATTGATTATATAATCAACATTAATTTCATATATAAAATGAGTTGGATAGGTTACCTTAAACTCATTTTACCACAGTTTTTTTGTGGGATCAAGAGTGCTTGTATAAGTCATCTAATCCCCTTGTCAATGTTTATTTACAATTCTATTAATATCATGAATAACACGTAAAAAATTGACAAATTTATAATAAAGTATGAAATAAATGATGTTAATAATTATGATAGTTGACAAAATTAATTATTTTAAAGTACTTACAAATGTCCAAGAGGAGATATAAACTTTTGACTATCGATCATCTCAGTAGTTGATTGTCTAATTAAAAGTGTAGGGATCTTTTATGAAAAATAATAAATAAATACAGCGGAACAAAATCAATCCCTCCAAAGATCCATGTGATGTATTATACATGTTTGATCGAGTTGTCATCTTTGTTGCGTGAACGGAACAATCCTGGTAGCAACTTGATTCGGTAGATCTTAGCACGATCAAAATGGTCGTGTCTCTTTGGTATCCACATAAACACGTCCTTCATTCGTCACACGAACTTAGCCTTTGAAGAAGAACCATCTTCGTTGTGCTAGTAACTTGGATGGTTTTGCTAAGAGTAGAAGAAGAGGAGACTAGAAGTGATCATCCATCAAATGCATAAAATTGGCCTTTTGTACTCACCCAATAAATACAAAAGTGTAGGATCGATTAGGAGTGCTAGAGGGGGGTGAATAACGCTTCTTTGCATTTTTACTTTTTCATGAAAAACCTTTGCATAAATCAAAAATTGTAACAAAAAATAACAAGAATGATACAGTTGGTTTTACTTGGTTCATAGCCACAGGCTGCTACACCAAGACCCATGATTAGTTGTCATTTTTGATGGGTAATCCACTAAATAACTCCCTTCTTATGAAAGGGAGTTTATCGCTTTTATAAAATCAATTAAGATCGATAACACGTATACCGTCCTAAAACTTTAAGCACAAAAGTAATAAGTAATTTACCGACCAAGAGTATGGATGTGTAGTAAACGGTGCAGCTTCTCGACGTTATGACGACGTTTCAAATCATAGAATTGTGCGCAGGAGGTCGTTGTTGAGGCATAATTAGATGCTTCTAGTGTTCCCCCTCGAGATTGCTTATATGGACTGATATGGGTGCTTTGAAGCCCTTCCGGGTGTCTCCACATCATCCTGTTGATCCACTTTTGACGCTGACACAACATCGTCTAGGCACCTGCATTCCTTCTGAGCACCTAGATGTTGACATAGAGGTTGTCGTATCAACTTTAACTCTGCAACGTCTTATCCAAATCTGAGGTCTGGAACCTTTTAGGGTGCTTGGAGTCTGAGGTGTCCTGATCACTGAGACTTTGCCAACTTATTTGCCTCGCTATCCCATTTCATTAACGTCCAATTGCATGGAACCATTTCGGGCGCCTGGACTGTCCGGTCGCCTAGATCCAAATAAGGGCGTCCGGAACACAAAGTTTCAACCCCTCCTTCCTTTCATAACAAGTTAGTCTAAAATCTAAAGTATAACAGGAAAGTAAATAGTTTTGCAAACTACTTGGTATTGACTTCAGGTTTCCAGTGAAATCCTAGGTTAAATCGACGCCTACTGTTCTCCTTACCGAGAACACGTCCTCACCCACACACTCGAGAGAATTTATTTTGTGCCAGCCAGGTTCTCCAAACCTTGATCCTCTGCCTCCAAGTCTTCCACTACTAGACATCCGATTCTCCAAACCCACCTAGACTTTCATCTGGTGCTCTTGATCCACCAAAACTTCCTGACTAGTCCTCCTGACCAGGACTTCCTTGTCCAGTCCTCCAAATCATGTCTTCCGCATAATCCTCCAGATCAGGACTTCCTTTGCTTAGCCTCTAGCTAGGACTTCCCTATGCCTAGCCACAATTAGGGCTTTTCTGTGCTACCTGCACACTCAATTAATCTCATCAAATCATTTCACACATTTAACTTAAACTCTTTGTCATTATCAAAATTCAGGTTCGATCATCTGGTGCTCTATGCATCAATAATCTCCTCCTTTTTATTATGACAACATAGGTTCAAAGTTAAGTAAAATATTTGCTTTATTGAAAGTAATAGAAATAATCAAGGCAAGTTATAACAAGCATATAAAAACTTAAAGCATTTGACTCTCCTTAATTCAGGACTCTCCCTGAAGTTAAGTTTTACTTAGAAAAAAAATCTTTTTCTTTTCTCCCCCTAAACTTAACATGGTTTTTATTTGTTAACTTGATTAAACCACTCAAGTCATACTTATACTTTTGAAAAATATTTTACAGTAATTAAATCAATTTTGTAAAAATTAATTTTAAACCTTTTCAGTTATTTAAAAAATATTTAGCTTTAAAAACACTTTAAAAAAATATTCAAGACAATATTTTAAAAAATATTTTGAATTTAACAACTTGATCTCTCTCCCCCTTTAACATAATAAAACAATACTTGTTATAAGTTTTGTTCTTTTTATAAAAATCATAAAATTTTGAAATCACTCAATCATGTAAAAAAATGGATTTGAGTTCAAGCATGTTATATAATATATAAAAATACTTAGATAAAATAAATTTATCTCTTAGGCACATGTCTAACTTATTAGTTTTGGCTAACTATCAAAAGATAGCAACTTAACCAAGTTAGTCAAATTTAAGTATATCATCCAGTTAGCTTATACTAAGCAAGAATACTTAACTTGATCCATAATTTTTATTTTTAGAGCAAGTTTTGATTTGATGCTTAGACATAAGCATCTGAAACTTAGGCATTGACCTTATGCATCTCACACCGTTCTAGGTTTCATAATACACAATCAAGTTATCTAGTGTGCATTGTGAGATGCAATAACCTAAGTCTATAAGTGCATGATCTTTATTGGAGTATCTACACTAGGCCTAAAAATTCCTTTTACTTTTGAAAATATAAAATTTTAGACTAAGTTTTTCAAAGATAAAATTTTAAAAATATTTTGAAAACTAAGTAGTAGATTTGAAAACATGAATTTTGAAATATAAAAAAATATTTGTACTTAATCTACTAAACACATTCCTAATTGCAGACAAGTATAATCATAACATGCAATAAGAAATTACAGTAAGGAAATGCAATAAGAAATAACAAAATGCAATAGCTACTTTGCTCCTCCTGACTCTCAAGCTGGCTAGCCACAGTCTGCTAGTAGGAGGCAACTGACTTGTGTAGACTGTTGACTGACTCTTCGAGTCTGATCACTCTCTGCTTCAGAGTGATAGGAGGTGGAGGTGGAGGGATCTGGAGGAGGTCAGCTAGGTCAATATCATCCTCCTCATCCTCGACTGCTGGCTGTGGTTGAGGTTGGCTCCCCGTCTTCAGGAAAAAAAATCTCATTCTCATTTATATGGACCCAAGCTAAGGACAAACTCCTAATGCCTAACATATCAAACTCACTAGCTGGTCTAACATCAACTGAGGTGGTGTCAAATCCAAGTGATGCTAGGAGCGATGTTAAAATGTGGCAGTATGACATATGCACCCTCCTACTAGTGGTAACACTGGACGAAAAAATAATGACCTAAAATATATGTAAACTAATATTTATATCTAACCTATGATGTAGTACATATAGAAGAAATGTATAAAATGGTTATAGCATCGCGACATCTCTAGTAGTCAGGAGTAGAATGCAAGTCACTAAGACTCTGTACAGAATATAGTTCTATACTCCGAGTTTGGGTCACTATAGGGACCCTCTCCTCTCTAAAAATGTATAAATGCATAAGGTCTAATGTGATATCTGAGTAGGAATCCCCAAAAGGTACATCCCTAGGGGGGTAGCAAGTAAATGGACATGATGAATGTCTAAGTCCTAAGTGTTCTCTAACAATGGTGGGAGATAAAATGAAATCTCTCCTAGCTACTCTGGTGGAGTGGGTCAGATCATCGATCTGAACTAGGTTCTTGTACAGCTCAACATACAAACTTGTGTTAACTGGGCTAGTACAATACACTAGTCTCTGAAGGTCGTAATGCTCTATGATCTCCATGGAAGGTATGCATGAACATGCGAAAAATGACCTACATAAATATCTAGAATGCAAGGGTATAAAAGTCAATGATGCAAATCTAATTGTAAGCTCCTCAGTGGGAAATTTAGGATATGTACTAGAAGTACTAGAAGTACCAGCCTCAGTGGTCTCCCTCTTAATTCTAATGCATAAATTAAGACTTAACTAAGGAAAAATAATTTAAGTAACTTTTAGGATTGTTTGGGGACTTACCTAGGCATATTCGAAAGAAAAAAAAGAAATTCATGACCTAAGATCCTTGGCGACGGTGCGGGAAGGAGGTTTTTGAGGTTGGAAGAAGTTTTTGGTGTAGGGTCTAAAGAATGTCCACATCTCCACAATGGCATGATATTGTCCACTTTGGGCCTAAGCCCTCATGGTTTTGTTCTTGGGCTCTCCCCAAAAGGCCTCATGCCAATGGAGATATTTTCCATCCTTTTAAACCCATGATCTTTCCCATGTATTTTAGATGTGGGACTATGTTTGTACCCTTGCAACCCAACAATCCCCCCTCAAACAAAGGACCACTGGAAGCTCCGCTACCATTTCTCATGGTTCGGCTGCCATTTCTCATGGTCCGGCTGCCATGTCCTCATGGTCCGGCTGCCATGTCCCTCATGATCCGAGTCTCCCCTACTTCCTTTATTTTTTCTCGAAGGTCCCCACATGGTTAGATCTGGATCATGGCTCATCCGGCGGTTAGTCCGGTGAAGAGCGACCTCGCTCTGATACCAATTGTAGGGTTTAAAAGGATGGAAGATATCTCCATTGGCATGAGGCCTTTTGGGGAGAGCCCAAGAACAAAACCATGAGGGCTTAGGCCCAAAGTGGACAATATCATGCCATTGTGGAGATGTGGACATCCTTTTAGACCCTACATTTGGCTGGTTTGACAACTTAGAGTTCGAGTCACTTTTATAAACATGATCTGAGTGCCTGGATTCGAATCGGGGCACCTGAATTTCGTGCGTCGCGAGGCGCCTGAAAAAAATTCCAAGCACTTGGATTCAAAAACTAGGGGTGCCTGCGCGAAACTGTGAGTGGTGTTCGGGAAGAGGTTCAGGGTGCCTGGATTTGTATCCGGGCACCCGAATTAAGTTGTGTCGGGCCTTTAGGTTTAATTGCATTAAGTTTAATTTAAGGTTTAATTAATGTTTAAGTTAATAAGTTAAGTTAATTAAGTAAGGTTTAAATAATCTATAAATCAATTAATTAAGGTTTTAATAAGTTAAGTTAATTAATTAAGTTTAATTTGTTAAATTAAAGTTTTAATGAAGTTTAATTTTTTAAGTTTAAAGTTTTAATTAAGTTTAATTTATTAAGTTAAAGTTTTAATTAAGTTTAATTTGTTAAGTTAAAGTCTTAATTAAGTTAACTTGTTAATTTAAAGTTTTAATTAAGTTTAGGTTAATGAATTGATTAAGCTTAGTTGGTTAAGTTTAATTAATTAGTTTAAGTTTAAAGTTTTAATTAGTTTACGTTTAATTTACTAGTTTTAGTTTTAATTAATTTTTTAATTCTATCTTCACCATTTTTAGATTATCAAACAGTTAATCCTATGGGTTATGTGAGACTATTTTTAATTTTTATCATGATTAATTGAATTGTGATCTTCTAAAATTTGATTAACCTTGAGTTAAATTTAAGTTTAATATTTTTATTAATTAAGTGTATATTTTAAGAATCAGCTTCCAAGCAGTGGCGAGGCATAGGAGCCTTCTTGGGTATCGGAGCAACTACTACCTTCTAAGACAAAGCTGGTTTGAGAAATTATACACTTAGCTAATCTTGGAAAAAACTCTTGTCTAACTAGTGTAGTGTTTGACGAGGTAATTTCGATCAGTTCCACTCAATTAAGTAAATCAAATATGGTACTCCTTACCCTACTTGATCATTTAACTGAGTTTTTCTAACGTACTATTATCTCGCTCTACATTGGTACTAGGTTGAGCAAGAATTAACCAAATTTGTATGCTTACCTAGCTTAGGTTCAATCTAAGTATACAAATAACAAAAATAAAATAAAATAAAATAATTCTATTTAACACAAATAGTTTTGGATCCTATTGGGTCTGATCAAATAGTGTATTTGATCTTTGGGGACCTAGTAGCGGTTTAGTCTGACTAGATTGGTCAGGTTGGACTTTGGAACTCATGCTTGGACTCAAGATTTACTAGGTCGATTAAGCAAAAACATGTAAGACCTATGTTTGGCTTTGTGTCTAAAACTAGATCTGTTGTACACAGCCTTTTGAATTCCAAGTATCATATTAAGATACTTGGAGCTTGACATGAACTTTTCCAACGATTTTTTCAGGTCATAAATCTAAAGTTTCAACTTAGAATTTTCCTTTTCAAGTTTGACTTAAGTTGAAATTCTAATTTGAACATTTTTAGTTAGCGAACTGATGTTGACTTTCTCCTTAAGGAGTGTTATCTCCTTTTGAAGAGAATCAACTTGGGCACTGGACTTAGCTAGTTTTTTTAGTTAAGCAGTAAATAATTGCATACAATTTCTTTATACTTACAGAGCTATTTGGCCCTTCTGGACCGGTGATAGCGTTTCGCGGCCGTGCCTCACAGGCACGGCCGTGCCTTATTCCAGAACGAAGACCACACATGGTCGTGTCTATCAGACACGGCCGTGTGTCTCCAGCAGGCCGCCTCCAGAAGCACGTTTTGCCCTGGCCGTGTCTACCAGACACGGCCGTGTGACGGGGCCGTGTGCAGCGAACGAGAGGGCATATAAATAGCCTCCTATCAGCCCTAAACAAAGGGAGAGACCTTGGGGAGTGTTCTTGAGCCGCCGTACCACCATCCGGAGCCGAAATCGACGATCCAATCATCCGATTGGAGCTATTCCTCCGCCTCCGTTCCGCCGACGAGAAGATTGCAAGCCGGAGAAGAAGAACTTCATCGATAAGTCCTATTTTCCCTTTTCTTCTTCTAGTTTAGGGATTAGGATGTTTTCTTGTATTTCTTCTCCGATTTGTATTCTCTCCGTCATGGAGTAGTTCCTTAGATTCTAGGATGTAGGAGATTCGAGTGTATTGGATGATTCTTCTTGTGGATTTGTATTTACCATGTCTATGATATATTCCTGCATTTGCTTTATGGATTGTTTGTCTATTGTGCTTATATGGATGATGTGATTGTAATGGATTCGATTCATAAGGATAGGGATTTATTATGGTTTGATGGTGTATTAGGCCGTAACTGCCGGAGTGCCTGTGTGACAGACAGGAGAGCTACCAACCGGGCGAGTCCGAAGACACCATTAGATTAGAGTGAGTCTTTATGAGAGATAGCTAATGGCTATAGTGAACTAGGAAGGGATCCCTTAATTGGGTATTCGGTGACAGTGAGTAGTACACTAGTAGTAACTCCGGAGTGCCCGTGTGACAGACGGGAGAGCTATTAACCGGGCTATCTGGTGTCGTTCCAACCTAGGGATCGTAGCATTAGGGGTTTATTGATTATTCCGAGGAAACCTGACGAGGTCTAATTGGATATTTTGGTTAGAATCTCTGCAATTGTATGGATATGGAGGAATGGTAAGGAGTCCACAGGCGATCATTCAATACCTCGAGGATACCGAAGTCCTAGGATCGTTTCACACACACTTCACTTAGTCGATCTTGTCCTTGTTGGAGGTTTAGGAGTTCACTTTCACCCCCACTTTCCACAATTCAACCCTACAACAAACCGGATCTCTCCAACTCTTCTTGTATCGGTTTAGCGAATTATTCCACAGTCCCAGTGGATCGATATTTTATTACTTCGACGACACCCGTATACTTGCGGGCGTGGTCAAGTTTTTGGCGCCGTTGCCGGGGACTGTGCGCAATTTTTCTCTAAACATATACAGTTAGAGTTCCGCTATTTCTTTTCTTTTCTTTTATACACAGCTTCCATTCATTTATATTCTTTTGATTTGTTGATTGGTACACTATTCTTTTTGCATATACTATTCTTTGGTTCCAGGATTTAATTCATTTTTATTTTGTGCATGCGCAGGGCCAACCAAGTGGAGTTTCCCCTAGACCCTGAGATAGAAAGAACCTACCGAAGGAGACTTCACACCCAAAGACAAACTATTCAAGAAGAATCTTCAGTCACAATGGCCCAAAAGTCACTCAAAGACTACGCAGCACCACATTCGAGAGGCACAACGTCTTGCATCGCATTTCCAAACAATGAAGCCGCAAACTTTGAAATCAAACCAGGCTACATACAAATGGTTCAGCAAGCTCAGTTTGGCGGCGGACCCCACGAAGACCCCAACCTGCACTTGGAAATATTTTCAGATCATTGCAGTACAATGGGAATACAAGGGGCTGGATTCGACGTTGTAAGATGCAAACTTTTCAAATTTTCTTTAAGGGATACAGCTAAAGCTTGGTATTACTCTTTACCCCCCAGTGGGATTTCTTCTTGGGAGCAATTTGAACAGTGTTTTCTGAATAAATTTTATCCCCCAAGTAAGACGGCCTATATGAGGAATATGATTGCAAGCTTCCAACAATTGGATTCAGAATCATTATTTGAAGCTTGGGATAGGTTTAAAGGGATGTTGAGGAAGTGTCCACACCATGGTTTAGAAAGATGGCTTATCATCCACACCTTCTACAATGGAATCAATTATCAGACTAAGGTATATTTGGATTCCGCTGCAGGAGGAGCATTAATGAACAAGAGTTTGGAAGAAGCCGAGGAACTTATTGAAAGTGTGGCCATGAATCATCATCAATGGGCCAATGAAAGGAGTAACCGAGCCAGAGCACCCGGGAAATATGAAGTTGATACCCTCACCAAGCTTAATGCACAGATGGACGCCCTTAGCAAAAGGGTAGATGGCATGGGAATTGGCAAGGTAAATGCGGTGGTTTCACCTTGCGAAATTTGTGGAGATTCCAGTCACACACGTGAAGCGTGCCAGTTTGCAACACTTCAAGCTCAGATTGATCAATATGAACAATGTGATGCAGTTGGTACCTTCAACAATCCAAGAAACAACCCGTACTCAAACACTTATAATCCGGGTTGGAGGAATCACCCAAACTTTTCATACCGCAACAACCAAGGACCCTCTTACCCCAATGCCATAAAGAAGAGTGAGGAGCCATCAGACACCCAGAAAATTTTGCAAATGCTGGAGAAGATACAAAACGACATGGTCCAGATTAATGATAAACTTGATGACCATGATAAGAGGATGAAGATGCAAGAGACTCAGATTGCACAGATTAGCTCATCCCTCTCCTCCAGACCATCGGGTGCACTCCCGGGAAAACCAGATTTTAACCCCATGGAGCACTGCAAGGCAATAGAGCTTAGGAGCGGACGGACCCTGAAGGATAGAGAGCCTCAGGTGACTGCTCCTATGGAAGGCCTCACGTTCCCACCGGTAGTTGAGCAACCTCCTTCCTGCCGCGGATGGTTAAGTTATCAGTCAACGAACAGTTCGACATGCGCGGCCTCCTAGATGAGCTAGACGCGGAAGACGATGAGGACCTGAAACACACTTCAAGGAGAGGTTAGACTGGTGTCTGGGAGTCCCAGTAGGCCACTCCGACGCTCAAGTTAGGGTTATGTGAAAGATGATGAAATTGGATAGGAAAGAAGATAATACCAGTAGAATTTTCAGAGTTGAACTTGGAATAAGACGGTGTGTTAGGCTTTTTATAGCCCACTCAAGACATCTCCATGTAAAATGGAGATAACACCCTTATAGAAACCTGTGAGGAGGCCAGATCCGACAGCTATTTTCTTTTGGCTTTATATACAGAAAAAGGGTATCTAAGGGGACTAAGTCTGACAACCTCGTAATTATCTGTTCATTCTTGGTCTCGAGTGCCTGCCAAAATATTCACGTTCTCCTTTAGTAGGCCATGTAAGATGGTGGTTGGCAGAAGAAATAAACGTGGAGCCCAGGATGGAGTCAGTCGAGACGGAGTGGTCGAGATGAGACTTGAGATCAAGATGACCGAGAGGGCCGAGATGAGACTAAGACGGGCTCGAGGCCAAGACGAGACAACCGAGATGGCGAGACGAGACAAGTCGAGACAACCGAGATGACCGAGACGAGACGATCGAGATGGTCGAGATGAGACGATCGAGATAGCGAGGCAAGATTTGAGATCGAGGGTCTTGGATGCCCAAGTAAGGTCTAGGACAGCCCAAAATGATCCTGAAGTATCACCGAGCTGGAGGTGTCGGACTATTTCTCCCTAGTGGGATCGCTTCTCTTGGGTTCATGTTGACTTATCTTACCAGATCAATACAAACATTAACTCTTCACTTGACTTTTGACTTTTACCCTAGAGGAAGCCACGTCATTTATAACACCCACATCACTGATTAACTAAAAAAATAATTCAATGGTTAACTATTGATTTTGCCTTGTGACCTTTGGCAAACCTCTAAAAGTTCTCTCACTTTGTAATTAGGTCAGCGAGCAACAGTCGACTGTCCCTTTGTGAAAGTCATCGCGATCACGACTAATATGATAGAAAAAAACAAAAATAATTAATATCTTTTGTGATCGATTTGAATTGTTTATGAGTGGACGATATCGATTTCTTCACATTTTAGAAAATGTTGATTTAAAAAGTTAAAATAGTTGGCGTTGTTCCATGACTGCGGCTCGTTGTCGACTGGACAGCTAGCCGTGTGAAGTGAAGCCGCTACTCTTATCGTCTTCTTCGGGGCACGTTTCGCACGTGTGCCCGACATTAATTGCGATTAAAACACGTGGGAAAATAGAGCCGTCAGTCTCCTAATCTCCTCCTAATTACAGTTGGCGATTCACACTTAAAGCTAATTAATTGCAACATTTATAATAAAATATATAATATGGAAAATTAATACGATAAGGATAGATAGAGATTTTGTAAAAGCATCCCCTCGTCAATTTAATTTAAATTAATTTGAAAAATATCGAATTATGATTAGGAGCTTTAGGATTCAGATCAGATCAAAATCTAATTTGAAAATTTTTTTTAAAATTAGATTCGGATTATCTCGATTTGGTTTGAGTTTAAGATAAAAAATTATTTTAGTTAAATTAAAATTTATTTTTAAAATTAAGATGTTTTATATATCGATCATAGAAAATTAGTTTGACAATAATATATAAAATATTAGATAGAAGTAAAGAATTATTAGATGAAATAGTAAAAGAAATTTTAATTAGGTCTGTCGAGTTATTTAGGTTGGTTGGGTTATCTAAATTTAAATTTATGATTTTCAAGTTGAATTCAAATCATATTCTAATTTTTTTTTATAATATTTTTAATTTACAAAATTGAGATATTCGAATTGATACCCTTAATTTAAAAATTAATATATATCATCTCTTTAAAAAAACATAGGATCAATTATATTAATATATTTCTTTTATTAACACACTCACATTCATTTTAATATTAACACACAAGATATTTTCATTTTATATTAAATAAATAAATATATTTTCAATTGAATGATTTTTAAAAAAAATTACTTATTTATTAATTATAAAGAATATTTGCATTTGAGTATTATAACATCATTTTTGAGCATAATGTGATTTTTTAAAATAATTACTGTGAAAAGATAAATTAGTTGAAAATAACTAGCCACTATGTGCTTCATCAATATTTAACTCTTATTCACTTTAATAAATCTGTCCCGTATTAATTAATTTAATTTGAGTATTAGAACATCCATATTAATATCATCAAATGGATGCTCTCTAGCTAATAGCAAGCACGTGAATAATGAACAGATTACACGTGTCAAAAAAATTAAAAAGGCTAAAGAATACTCCATTCTATTTTTTCATCCTTAAAAATATTTCTTTTTATTAATGTATATATGTTGATTAAAATTATTTTAATATTGATTAAAATTAATCTATCATCGATATTATTTCAACATTGATGATAGCGAATCTATTTTTTTTATATAATATTTTATAATCCAATATTTGAGCCTCAAGCTCATCTAATTCGGTAGATGGGTGGTCTTTCATGTTAATTCGTTCAGAGTAAATTTAAAAGTACAAATAAATTCTTATTTAACAGCTTTAAAATTTTCATTCCACTAAAAAAATATTATAATCTGTATTCGAATGGTAGATATTTCATTAATCTAATTTTTTTTTTAAAAAAAATGGAATCCGTCTTGGCGGTCTAGCAACTCCACTACCATTTGTGAGGAGGTATTAATCACAACGTAAAAGAATATTGTCTGTAATTGCCCCCGATGCATAACGCAGCAGAATTGTAGAAGAGGACAAGGGTTCGAATCCTGGCGAAGACAGACAATACCCTCCTATGTCGTGAACTACAGTTTTTCGATTTACCTCTTCACAGATGATCGTGAAAGTTTACTGCGTTATAACCAACTCAGCTATATGAAATCTCGTATGGGTCGCTAATGGCGAATTAATCTAATTTCTTCAACATTTCATTAATATAAGATCGTATAAAATTAAAAAAAATAATTTAAAAAATAATAATAATAAAATGAAAGCACTCGTTTTTAATTTGGCCCTATTACAAAAAAGTCCTGTGCTCTTCTTTAGCCCTAGCCCGAACTTGAAAAGGCGGCGCAGCAGATTCCCTCGAAAGGCGATGGAACCCTAACCCTAATACTGCAGTGCAGCGTCCATCTCCCTCAAAACCCCAAAGCTGCGCTGCCCTGCTCTGTCCTGCCCAGTCGCCATCGTCCCCGGTCGGCCTGCCCGCCAGGATCGGGAACACATTGATCTTTCTCATCTTCTTCAGCTGGTGTGGATGCATATCACACCGTTAGATCGATGTGGAAATGCAACCAAACTCGATCGTCGCGCTAGCTGCGTCGACTTCACCGTCACCGACGAAAGTGCCCTAGCTCGCCCGGCTTCTTCTAACTCACATCGCAATGCGACTGGTGTGCCGGTGCACGTGGGAAACGTTGCTAGCTAGCTGCATGCGACATGATCGATGCTAGCTAGCTGTAATGCATCCATCATCATCATCATCTCTATGATTGAGAGCGACAACTTGTGTGACGACGACATGCATCGAGCAGGATTTGTCGATCTCACGAGAGTGGTTCTTTTGTTTTTTCTTATTCTTTAAATGTTTGTTGGGTTTAATCGATCGGCAGTAGTGGAGAGGAGGAGCTAGCTCCACGTCGTCGGTGCCGCGCGCCGTCCATTAATGGATGGGCTGTATCTGAGGCAGGAGGAAGCACGAGGAGTGCTGCTGCAATACTGAGAAAAGACTCGCTAGCGCGCCTCATGGACCATGTGAAAGTAGCGCGGGAATTGGGAATATATATATACGGATTTGATATATAGCGCGCATGTGATTCGTCCATAGAAGATTTGGGATATTTGAAAAAGGTTCCGAGCAGTATATTTTATTTATTATTTTTAAGCCATTATAATTAAGCCATTAATTTTTTTTAGAATTTAGAGAATTAAATTATAATATTAAATATAAAAAAATGTTAAAATAAAAAAAATAATTGCTCATAGAATAGAATGTGCAGGATAAAAAGTGCGGGATAACAATCTAACACAGAGCAATTAAATTTTTTTCATTTTAAAATTTTTTATATGTTTAATACTATAACACAACCTCTAAACCTTAAAAGGAAATTAAATTTTAAATGACTTAATGGTAAATAAAAATAATAAAAAATAAAAAATTACTGTTTATGTTTCGAGCGCCCAAAATCCTTTTGGGCTCCTCAAATAATCGCATATGAAGCTCGCATTATAAGACATGTTGGATGTCAAATCCCTCCTTAAAAAGGAAATGAGAGCGCACAGGATGCCGTGCTAAGGCTCTTGTGCTATTGGTTCCTAGCTCCCTTTGGTGGTGATTCAGGTTCTTCAACAATAAATATTTAGTCACTACTTTTGCAGCAGCAACACTAGACTAAAAAGCCTCTAACAACTTCAAAAGCCGAAGGTGTTGAAGCGTAAGCCGCAGGTGCCTACTCAGAAGCGGACCGCACTCGTGCCCTTCTGTTTAACCGACAAAAAGTGCCGCCCACAGAAGCTTACATGAGTGGACCGAGGTCCCGCGAAGCAGGTAAACGGTTGCCTAAGACACAAAAAATGATGCTCTTGAGTAGACTTCAGATAAGGCCTATATATATAGGATTTCGGATGCTCGGAACATGAATAATGATATTTTTTATTTTTTATTTTTTTTGACTTACAATTAAATTATTAAGATTTTTTCTTTTGGGTTTAAGAGTTGAGTTATAGTATTAAGCACATAAAAATTTTTAAAACAAAAAAAAAAAATTAATTGTTCATGGGGTGTGTTAAATTGTTATCCTGCACTCCTTATCTGACACACCCCGTGAGCAACTAAATTTTTTTATTTTAAAAATTTTTTTATACTTAATAATATAACTCAACTCCTAAACCCTAAAGAAAAAATCTTAAATGGTTTAACCGTAAACTAAAAAAATAAATAATACACAGTTACTGTTCTGGGCACCTGTTACTATTTTGGGCACCCTGAATCTTTTGTGACATATGAGTTGCGCATTATAAGACGCGCAAGATATCAAATTCCTATATATATATAATAAAGGACAAATAAAATAAAAATATCATCCTAATATACATAAAAATTTTACTTATTCTTTTCCCCAATACATTTGGCCATCCTAACTTAACAAGAGACCTCGCCGAGAAAACTAAATCTATCACACCTATAAGATCCAACCAATTAAGAGAGAATTATTCTTTTTCAAGAGTGATTCATTCTTTCTCGAATATAACATAATATGCATGGCACTAGTACTGTCCACTTCAAGTATATATATGTGTGCTTATTCCTCCTCCCTCGGATGACAAGTCTTTGTGAAATAACTCGAATTGAAAAAGGAAAAAATAGTGTTAAGAGACCCTCTTAGCTCAACCCTAAACACTCTAAGATGTCTTTTCAAACTTAGTCACATTCAAGTCGAAATAGATAAATAGATACATCCCATTGCACTAATCAGGCGTGGCACTCATAGTAATTGAGGTCAAAGATCAAGAAATGAGGTATTATCACACAAGAAAATTGTATTAATTCAAAAACATATTTATTTCATGGGATTGCTAAATCCTTTTTTTATAGTTTGATAACAATATTTATTTTTTAAATAAAATAATAGATTTTTATAATAAAATTTTAATTATTTTAATACAAATTTAAAAGATATTTCTAAAAAACCATATATATTTTTAAAAAGTTCTAATGATGTAGCATATTGTTAGTGTGATAGACTATTTCGGTCTGAGATTGAGGAATGGATCAACTTCTATCGAATCATCCTTTGTTGACTTTTACTGAGTTAACCATTGCCAGATTAGTCTCTAAAATGACAATTAATGGGTCTGCTCCTAGTGAGTACAAATCGACTTAATTGGGCACGCATCGTAATGGCAAAATTCCACCAACAACTGGCGCCTAAGATATCAATCAAAGGTTAAAAGGGAGTCAAGAGGCACCTTCGCATGACCCTCTGATGCTAAGTCAAATCCAGAGAGAAGAAAGGAAAAAAATGGAGAAAAGTAGGATAATTGTAGTGTCGAATGTAGTGTGCTTATCTTGTTGGGATTACAATCAAAGTCTCACATTGAATATACATGGAGAAGATCATGTGTTTATAAAATGAAAGATATCTTCATTGGAATGAAAACTTTTAGAGAAAACTCAAAAATAAAACCATAAGAACTTACACCTAAAGTGGACGATATCATAATATTGTGGAGATATGTTAATTCCTTCGGTTCTAACAATTGGTATAAGAGTCATGATCTCATAAAAAAAATAATAGAGGTAAGGGATGCCCGAACCATGGGGACAATGAAATGAGGTTTCCGATAAAATCCATGATAAGCTCTCGAGGCATGTAATGCTTCAGGTAGTACATGTAAGGTGTGCGACGCAATAGAAAGGAGTGGGTGGTGCTCCAGATGGTACATGTAAGGTGTGTGACACAGTGAAAATGAGTGGCCTCAATGGGAGTAGGGTGATCCTTTGTTGAAGGGAGGATTGTTGAAATTTCAATCAAGCCCCACATTAGAAATATATGAAAAAGATTATGAGTTTATAATAGGGAAGATATCTCTATTTGTATGAGACCTTTTAGGAAAAGTTCAAAAATAAAATCAAGAGGCCTTAGGGCTAAAGTAGACAATGCACCTTTTCCACTAGTGCTCATTACTACTGATAAGATACCGATGAGCCTTTTGATATGATGTTTAGCAATTGACACGTCCCTTACTCTGTCGTACTTAAATCTAGCCTTGCTAATTCACCAGACAAAGCCTTCCGTTGACTCAACCTACACTTTGCTAAATTTGGCAAAGTTACTCTAATTAATCCCGAGTTCCCCCAACTACATTCGACCTAATCCAAAGCCATCTTGACCCAATTCGACTCAACCTGAGTGTAGTCGAAACTCCAAGTGACTCGGGTCTATGTTGACCCAGTCAAGGACATGCCATGCATGTAGATTTTATGTTGATCGAGTCAAGGTTATATCTCGTGGAGCCCTTATTTACCTCTGTATCATCGACATTAATTTGGTTAAGGTTGACCAAGCTTGAATTGAATTTTAATATTTGACCAATATGTCTAATGGTAGAGCAAGATGCCAAAGAAAAAAAAAGAGATTAATAGAGGAGGAGATTGTAAGTATAATCAACCTCGGGTCAAGGTTGACCAAGATGGGTGCTCGATGGTTGATGTTTAAGCAAAAAGTTAAGTAGGTCAAAGTTGACCTAATACTTGACAGTAGAAAAGTCCAAGTGAATCACGATTAATCAGAACTTGACAGTTGAGAGTATAACAGAGAATTAGCAAGGACGAAGTCTAAGTGAGTCATGATTGATCAGACATTTAGTGGTTGAAAGTCGAATAGGGAGCTGATATGAGAGGTGAAATCCAAGTAGGTCATGGAGGACTAGATATTTGACAGACGCAAAGTTTATATTAGTCAAGGTTGACCCAACACTTGATAGTGTGAAGTCTTGACAAATCAAGGTTGACCGAATATTAGAAATGAGATAGGAAGTTCTGGAAGATCAAAGTTGATTAGATGCTAAAAAATGGTGAAGTCTTAATATGTCAAGATTAATCAGATTCTAGGCAATGGTAAAAATCCCGACAAATTAAGGTTAATCAGATGCTAAGCATTGATAAAAGCTCGATAGATTAAGATTGACCAGATATTATTTGAAAGAAGTCTCAATATGTCAAAATTGATTAGATGCTAAGTAAAAAAAAATCATGATAGGTCAATCGAATAATGGGCAAAACGAGAATTTAGCCTTGCAAGGTTGAAACGGAGGTATTAATTGACTACTATGTACCAGCAATTGATTAATGAATCCCTAAATCTCAAGTTTAGGATTTGAGAGGGTTTAAGGGAGTTTATTGAATATCAATCGATTGAAGATACTATTTGGAGCAAACAAAGAGTTTCTGAATTGATTTGAAAACTCAATTGCTAATCCAACATTCAGTTGATATGGTATAATAGTCAACTGTTGTGGTCAATGTTGAGTTGGAAGAGTCGTTCTACAAGTGCAACGTTCAAATTCTGAAAGACAATCCACTGATGGCGACAAGTAGCCAACTCAGTTTTCAATTATGATTTGAAGTCTATAAAAGAGGATTTTGTAAAGAATTTAGGATGCAAATTCTTAAGGTTTTAAAGGAAAGTATTGCTACATTTTAAGACCTTCAAGAAACAATCCAAAATAACTACAAAATGAGATTCATTTATAAAATTATTTTATTTGCATTGTATTTCTTTGCATTTGTTTCTGTTATTTTCTTGTTCGTGTTGTTTATAAAAAACATGAATTATAAGTGGTTTCCTGTTCACCTCCAAAAGGTATCTGAGAAGGAAAAAACATAGTGCTAATACCATTAAAACACTAGGCCATGGAGTAGGAATCAAGAATTTTGAACCATGTAAAAATCGAGATGTAGTGCTTGTTCTATTTTGTGTTTGTTATTTGTCCACTAGGTGTTAACCTCTTTGTAGATGAGCACAACGAACGATGTACACAATCGAAGCGAATCATTATTCATCTCCTTTAGCGACATCATCATCGATCCCAACGCACAAAACTCAAAAGTTTATCTAACACATGAGATCTAACCCCTTTTCGTCAAATTTGATAACATAATTAATTCTTTATCAAATAATAGATTTTCTAATAAAATCTTAATTTTGCTAATAAAATATGACAGATTTTTTTTTTAAAAAAAAATTAGCGTTCTATTTAGATGGAGTGAGAGAATGTTTATTAACGGAAGGGGAAGGAAGGGGAAGGAAGGAAAAATGAGGGGAAGTAAAGTATTTATGTTTTTCTTATTTGGAATGGATGGAAGGTTCATTAATGTAACATGTATTACCTTATTTAGGAGGGAAAAAAGAGAATAAAGATTAAATATATAAATACCCACACTTCTTAAAAAAGACAACGCATGTAGAGGACGGATGAAAAATTATAAAATTTTATCAATATTACATATAGAAGTTGGGATATGAAAGGTACTAAAATAGACAACACATGCTGTTTGGATAAGTCCCTATCTTGGAAAAGGAGAAGAAGAAGAAATTTAGAATTATTTGTCTCTATCCTCTTGAGTCTTATCCTTGAAGAGATTTGCGATGAGGGTTGGTGTCGACGTCATGCAGTGCGAGTTGTTGGACACTAGATGGTGACGGTGCGCATTGTGTCAGGAATGACGTCGCAAAGACGAGATATCTAAATAGATGAATTAATTTGAGAATTAACATTTTAAAATAAAGATAGAATTGAAATAAAATATTTTTTAGTTCCCCTTCCTTACACCTCAAATTGAAATATAAGAAATTTTAACGATTCATGAGCATGCAAGGGTAAAGCATATATACCCTTCTCTTTCCTTCCCCTTCTTAACTCATTCCATCCCAAATAAGAGTCAAAATTCTCTTTTTCCTTATTTACTATTTCCTCTCTCTCATCTCCTCCCAAATAAAACGTAAATGATTTTTTTTAAATTTCAAGAAATTATAAAAAATTAACGACTTATATAACTTTTAGTTAATTAAATTAGTGATTGTATTATTCTAATTTCAATCAAAGCAAATTTAACTCTATCAAATATGGGAAGGTGGAAGTGGAAGGTGGAGTAGTTATGAAGTAATGGCACCTTTTTAGTTGAATCACACAAGTTGATTTATTATTTCATCAGCCTTTTTCGATATTAATCACACAAGTTTGGTTTAGGTGAAATAGTTGAATAATAGAGATATCTTTTTAGCTGAAACATGCAATTATTGGTTTATTTCTTCGATCATTGTCCTTTTTGATGTTAATGTGTTAGTTTCCTTCTTTGCACTATCTAACTAATTATAAAAATTAACTACTAAAGCAATTTTAAATAATTTTATATAGAGTTAAAATTTTTAACTACACTAATTGCAAAAAACTTTTACTTCGTCAAGTAGGAAGGTGGAATTGACAAATCAAGTTCGTTGGCCCAACATATTAGTACAAGGTGGTAGTGCCTCTTAGGGTTGTATATGAATAATTGGATGTTTATTTCACTAAAAGATAGAATCTGTCATCCCAGCAGTCTCATACGGTCAGCCTCACAATCATCTGTGAGGACGTAATCGATAAGCTGTAGTTGGCTACGGGAAGAGCATTGTCTCGGTTTCGTCGAGATTCGACCTTTGTCCACTTCAATAAGTTTGTCTCATAGTAACCAACTTAACTATGCTCCAGGGGCATGAATTGGATGTTCATGAAAATAAATTTGATGTTCGATTCGATAAACTTTGATTGTGTTCATTGATTAGTAAAAGAACCTATAAAATAAGTAAACTTGAACACTAATAAACTTAGTTCTTTGACTTTAATGAACGGAACAATTTATAAGTAAACTTATTCATTAACTTATGTAAACTCTAATTGTAAATTTAGTTTTTAATTGTTATTTAAGTACATAAAAAATATAATACTTTATCAATTTTTATAATCTTAAATTATTTATAATATATTAAAATAAATAAAGATTTAATCTAATTTATCAGGATAATAACATTACTATCAGTTGAGCTTGCTAAGATTTTTAATAAATAAATTTAAATACAATTAGACTTAAATTTAACTTATTTACACCCCTAACACTTCTCTAGTTGAATCAAACAGTTGTTGATTTTTTTAACCAGTTTGTTTAAGTGTGTTGGGCCAACTAAATGGATAGAGTAGACTATACAATTGAAGCGATTGTGAACCAAGCCGCGATAAGAAAATACGGATACAAAGGAGGCTGATTTGCGTAATCGGGTTTCGCCTGACTAATCCTGAAAATAAACAATCTTTCCTCTGATTCATCTATTGGATCAATGCATCTCACATTAAGAGGCATATATTACATTGATAATGTGATCGATCAATAGAAAAGTGTTCTTAGCATATATAGCTCAACAATTACAAATTATACCAAAGAAATTAAAAATAATTTGTTCAAATAAAAGATAAACAGTGACTAATTAATTAATTATTCAGTAATTAGCTAGTCCTAAATCAAAGTAGTAGTTTGCATGAGTTGAAACCCTTCCTTGAGAAGGGCCCCCATGAGCCACAGTTCCATGGAGGCTGCACTTATCTCCTTAGTGAAATCTCCACCCTGAAAAACAATCTTAATTATGCAAAAAAAAAAACTTACTTAATTAGCTCTTCTTCTTAGTTAATTAATTAATTTAACTCACATTGATCGTCATGGTGAAGAGAAAGCCCTCGTTCCCGAGCGAGAAGTTGGAGCTCTCTAGGTCGAAGCAGGAGAGGGACTCGAGCGCGGAGTAAAGAGAGGAGGTGCGTAGGAGAGACGACGATGAATGCTCAATGCCGGAGCTGATGTTGCCCTTCACCTTCACATGGAACCTCCCCTCTCCCACCTCGCACGCCTTCACTTGTATGATCTTGTTCCCTACGATGCTCACGGTGGTCGATTTGGGGATCGTGTTACTCCTTTTAGAGGCGGTTTGAAGCGATGGGTTTTCTAGTTTGGAGAAAGAAGATTGGAGCATCGATATTTCTTCCTCTAGTTTCTTCGCTTGAGATTGCAAATCTTTCACGTACATAACCGCATCACTAATGATCGAAGCTTTGTCCATCTGCGTATACGAACATGCATGCTACTATAACAAACCGATCGATGTTTCTTAAAAGCACAATCGAGATAATTAACACACCGTACTTACCGTATCGAGTAGGCGGGGTGGTTAAGAACCGAGATATAATTAAGTTTATATATAGTTGGATTATAGTTTGTTTGCTAGAGCAACCAAAGAAGGTAGGCATTAGGCAGGGTTGTTGATGACTAACTTTCAAATTTCAATTCAAGTCAAAACCATAATATATATCAACACTAAATCTAACCCGATAAAGTCTAAGTTTTCGATACGAATCTTAAGATTCAATCCCTCTAACCGAACCAAATCTTGACGGTCGAAATTCGATTGATTTATGTGGAAAAAACACAAACTAAATCAAACATTTAAAAAAAGGTTCCTAATTAAGCATCTTCTATACTGTAGATAGAACTTAATTTATTCTAAACTAAAGATTAAAAAAACAATTTTGTTCTTAATTAATTAAATCAAATCAACAAGTTCATGAATTGGATCTCTCTAATTAATGTTTAGCCACATGATATATTAATTAATTAGCACGGTAATTAACTAAAAAGTAATTAACTAAAGAAGTAGAAGAAGAAGAAGAAAGAGGACTTGCCTTGCTGATGGTAGGGACGATCGAGCGTAGCTCGTAGAGCTTCTCCTTCATCCTCACCCTCCTCTTCCTCTCCGACACCAGCGTCTTCGACCGGTCTCTCCTCGCCTTCGCGGCGAAGTTAGGCTGCCCTCCGCCGCCGCCGGCGGCATTACCGGCGGCGCCGGCCGAGAGGGCCTTCCCCGAACAGGCTGGAGTCGGCGTCGAGGGCGGCGAGCTGCAGCCCGCAGTCGAACGGCGGCATGAAGTCGTCCAGGTCGCGGCCGTAGTCGAGGTCGTCGGAGACGCGCTCGTCGGCGAAGTTGACGTCGCCGGCGTCGGCGATGTCGGCGTGGGCGAAGGGAATCATGAACTCCATGATGTGTTCTAAATGTGGCTCTAAATTTGTGGTGCGGTCTCGTATTTAATGGGCTTCTGGTGTGAACGGAATCGCATTAACTGGGTTGATGACGTAATTAGTGGAATTAATTAAAATGCTGGACCCACCCGCCCACAGATAAAACAGAAAAAAAAATTGATGATATTGCAGGTTATTACTCGGGGAGTTCTTTTCCAATTCAGGGAACTTCCTCACTAAAGAATTTAATTCTATTAAAATTATCTAAGTAATTTAATGTTTATATTTTATTTAAAAAATTAAGATTTTATTAGAAAAGTATATCTATTAAAATTATCTAAGTCATCGATTTTTTATATTTTATTTAACAAAATTAAGATTTTATTAGAAAAGTATATTATTTTATAAAATATTACACGGATTAGGATTTCATATAATTTAAAAAAAATCTACATGAGAATTAATAATCGACGAGGATTGTATCTTTATTCGTAAAAAAAATGATAACTCTCAGTCCAAACTGTTTAGTGTTTAAGGCCAGTAATTGCGATCCTCATTTGGGTAAATGCAAATCGCTGAGGATCAAATAGAGTGTCATGCTCCATGGCCTCGGGGAATATTATTCGTCCAAATACATAGTTTGATTTAGATCATTCTGTCCAAACACGATCGGATCCATCCAAATGGTAGCCAAATGGTAGCCCGATCCACAGATACTAGTAGTTTGTATCATAATTTATTCCACAAGATAGAATATGTGCATGCTCTAATCGAGAATCAAATCGTAACACTATGGAGAATCCATTAATGACCTTACCGTTGCATCGTACCCCAAGGGGCATTTGAATATATTTTAAATAGCATAAGTGTTACATTTGGGTAGTTAAGGTCCATGTAGTGTTTTTGCCCAAATTACCATCTCAATCTAAAGTTACCCAAAATTGTAGAATAAATCCATAGAATGATTGAATAACATTCATATGAAAATTTTGAGATATATTGAATTTTGCAAAGCCACTATATGGAGTTAAATATATTCATTGTAATAAAGATATAATAAAATGATTGAATAGAGTTCAAAGTAACACAAGAAAAGGATAATATTAGCAAAATTACTTTGGGCAATTCATAGATCCATGTAATAGTTTTAACTAAAAATATTATAAAGACTTAAAGATTGAAAATTAAAGTCATAAAATGACTCAATAGATCCGACTTCATGTAGAATGAGCTTTAAAATGCTTCCAAATAGACGATAGACAACCCTTCGATAAAAAGATGAAATCTATCATCCAACGGCCTCACACGATCGGTCCACAACCATTTGTGAAGAGGTAAATTGGAAAGTTACAACTAGCCACTACGGGAAAGGAATTACTTTGATTTTATCGAAATTCGATCCTTTCCTACTTCAACAAGTCTGTCCCGTAGTAATCGATTCAACTATGCCCCAAGGGTAAGAAAACAAAAGAAAACAAAAATAAAAATAAATATAAAGAATGAAGTGTAGATAAAAAAGGAGGGTAGGGGGAGAAGTTTGTCGATTTTATATGGAGACAAAAGCATTTGCATATTAACCTAGAAGAAAGAATAGAGATAACAATGTTATTTGGACACGATTCATACATATTTGAGTGGCACATTAGATCCAAGAGGAGTTGACTAGTTTTTCAAACAAGAGAATAAAGGACAATAGTAAAATTGTTATCATATGACAATGAATTTTTCCTCAGAATCTCACATTGATATTGACGAGAGTTTCTTGTACTATTGCACTTTAAGAGAGTAAAAGACAAATTTAATCAAAAAAATATATCATATAGGATGCTCTATTGAAGCATTTTAGAGGGGAGTTGTTTAAAAGTGTAAGACTTTAATGTAAAATAATAAAATGTTGATTTTTTTACTATAAAAGAAAGGCTATGCAAGAAAAGCTTAAAAGTAACACACTCCAAACCCTATGCCCACCATTTATATCTTATTTCTTCTTAAATTAACTAAAAAGATAATTTATCTTTTATTATATTTTTTTTACGTAGCGGAAACTATTGAATAATTTGATTTGTGCACGAATGTCAAAAATAATTTTCTAAAGATTGGTTGATTCAACATAAAACAAGAAAAATAGACATCCAAAACTCACCATCTTGGAAAAAGGAACTCTAGAAAATATTTATTGATAAAAAACAACTGCCCTTAAAATCAACTAAATAATGATTTAGACAGTCTCAAAACTCTAACTCGGGAAAGACAAAAATAACCTCCAAAAGATAAATAAATGACTAAATTTCTTCCAAACTTTAAAAGACTTTAAACATTATTTTTTGGATCTAAAACTGAGTCGTTATGAGTTACACCTTATGACGAATGTAAATATCTAAATGAGCTTTAATTTGATATATTAAAGATCTTATAACTCCACCTGAGTCAAAAATTATGATCTCTCAAAGTTCTAATATTTCGCATCAATGTCATTTTGTGATCGATGTTGGAAGTTGTGAAAATATTATGTCAACTAAAGCTGCGTAGAAATTAAATATTCAAATTGAAAATCATCCTAAGCCTTATAAATTGACATAGATTAAGAAGGGTGGTGATGTATCGGTGTCGAACTGGTGGTCACAAATTCGAGTCACCAAAAATAACATTTTATAATATAAAATAAGACGGTATACAATAGGTTCTTTTTTGAGATCTCACAAGAGCTTTATATACTAGACTGACCGTTAAGAGAGTAAAGGGCAAATTTGACCGAAAATATAATATAAGATGCTCTTTTGAAGCATTCTAGAGATGAAATATTATCAAGGAATTATTTAAAAGTCTAAGACTTTAATGTAAAATAATAAATATTATTTTCTTTTACTATAAAATAAGGCTATGCAAGAAAAGCATATTTGCAAATGACTGCACAAATAAACATCATTATCCGGATACAATGAATGCGGATCATTATTCTAGACGTGCCAGGCCAATAAGCTTGTTATTATTTTTTATTATACATTTAATAAATTTTATTATTCGTTGAAGCCCATCAAAATCATTTTATTTATTAGACATATTACCCGTTGACTTCTTGGTGTGTGTGTTAAAAAAAGAAATTCAATCGTAAAATTAATAATATCATTAAATAAATTTAAATCTTTAGGTATAGATTAAAATAGTGATTAAAATTTTAAACTACTCTTACTAGCAACTAATTAAGAAAATAGTATCAATTAAAAATTATGAATCTACTTCATAAAACCATGGGCGGATGGGCCTAACCTAACAAAAAAGAATTAAATATTAAGAAATATAGGTATGATTTGTTTATCTCTATATATAAAATATTCGAATACAACTAAGAAGATGAAATTACAACACATCAAATCTGAGTTAGCAATATATTTAGCAGATGAAATTAATTTCCCTCAAATTTGCTCTCTTTTATTGGAAATTTATTTTAGTAACTAATCGATCAAATAGGAATTTGGACAACCTATTTTATGAGTAGAGTGTCATAAATTAACTATGAGGTAAATGAGAATTAATGTTCAAAGTATTTGAATGATAAAGGAAATTGTGATGTTCATCGATTTAGTCTAACTTAATCGAATGAGGACATGAGCCCTTACATGAGTATGGTTTATGGATGCAAACGCATGGCCGAGAAAAAGCTCTCCCCCGTAGTGGCCAACTACAGCTTCTCGATTTACCTCCTCACAAATGGTCGTAGGAACAATCGTGTGAGGCTGCTGGATGATAGATTTCACATTTTGTTACAATGGACGCAAACGCATGGATGGTAACTCTAGTATGCACTAATGTTCATTCTTGTGGGATTAAAATTAAGAGATTTCTTTTTTTGGTAATCTAGGTGTTGAGGCTTCGCGTGACTAATCCTAGAGATAGACATCCTTTCCCTTGTTTCGCTCACTAGATAAATCCGGAGCACAACTTATACATACTCAGAAACTAACCTCTAAAATATTCGTCTCATTTGAGATTTGAACGTTAGTCTTCTTATTGTTCCTTTGAGTGTTTTACTACTGCACCACACCACACTCATAAGCCAACCTCCAAAATGTTCATCGATTTGGTACAACTTAATTGGATGAGGACTTGAGCTTGTACACGAGCATGGTCTATAAATGCAGACACGTGGATGATAACTCTAGTATGCAATAATGTTTGTTCATGTGGGATTAAAATTAAGAGATTTCTTGCTTGTACAATATCTAATAACATCGTGAGAACAATGTTGCCCGACACTATCTAGACGAGTCTATCCATTGGTTGAGAAGAAAGAAGAAAAAAATATTTATCTTCTCTTTGATTAATGAAAATTTTCCATTCACATTATTTGTTCATACTATTTCTCCATCACCATACGAAGACCTTAAAGTCCTCTCTCATAATCACTCCAACTCAAACTCAAGTTGTTATCCCTTCTCTTAAGCTCTTCTCTTCCTCCTTTCCTCTCTAAAGTGTTTCAAAAGTTCACCAAAATGCAAAAATTTGAAGTATTTCTATTTCGACTCAAAGGTGAATGGTTCCCGAGAGACAATTGTCAACAAACCATAAGCATCTAAGCGAGATAATATCGATTAAAAAAATCTAATTCTTATCTTGACCTAAAATATCTTATCCACAGAGATAAGTATCTAATAGGGTGATTCGACATCTAAAAAGGTGACTCAACAACCCAGGCCCGGCTCTGGGCATAGGCGGGTAAGGCCTATGCCTAGGGCCCAGGTTTAAAAGGGGCCCAAAAAAAAAATTTAAATTATTAAATTATTTAGAGATAATAAATAATAAATGGTTAAAATCGGATCCAGGAAATCTCGCCGCTTCCCAATACCGATATCCCCTTTATCTCCCTCGCCTCGTTCGACGCGTCTCCTTCTCCCGTTCTCTTTCTCCTCGCCTCGTTCTCCGCGTTCTCCTTCTCCCGTTCTTTCGTTCTCGTTCAACGCCAACGGCCAATCTCGCGACAGCCGACTGTCGACTCTTCATCTCCTGCCGACGCCGGCGAAACAGCAATCTCCTGCCGACGCCGGCGAAACAGCGATCCCCTGAGGGTTTTCCACTTTTCCTCACCGACGCCGGCGAAACAGCGATCTCCCCTGAGGGTTTTCCTCACCGACGCCGGCGAAACAGCGATCTCCCCTGAGGGTTTTCCTCACCGACGCCGGCGAAACAGCGATCTCCTGCCGCCTCGCCCCTCTGGACTGACCGTCTTCCTCCGTTCCTCGCCGGCGAAACCGCGAGGCTTCAAGCTCGCCCCTCTTGCCGTCTTGGCGTCTTCCTCGCCGGCGAAACCGCGAGGCTCGCCGCTCGCCCTTCAGCCGGTCAGCCCTCTGGCCCTCTTCTTCAATCTTCGACCGTCTTCCTCCCGGCGAAACCGCCTCGCCCCTCTGCCCTCTGAACCTCTAGTCGAGTGAAACCGAGAGGGCCTCGCCCCTCTGCGGGCTTGAGCCGCCCCTGGGTACGCGGCGGAGGACAGGAATCCGAGAGACGGTGAAGGGTCGCTTAGCGTCACTGGCGCAGCACGCGAAGTGCGCTCCCTGGGCGTGAGCGTGAAAATAATAGCGTCGCTGCTGCAGCTGCCGCTACCGCAGTTGCCAAACCAGTCGCCTTGTGTGTTTTTTGTTCTCAGTCAATTTAAAAAAAAATTTGTCTAGGGCCCTCCGTGGGCTTGAGCCGCCCCTGCAACAACCAATAATATTAGTAGATAACAGTGGTACTAATAAAAGTACATCCAACGAATCCAAAACAGTGAGAATCAATAAGTCATGACCCACATCGTTTGATCAACGTCTGACTAGCCCTACGCAGGAGATTTCTAAATCATCACCAATACGTATGAATGTTAGTTTATGCGAGACTAAAATCAAGAAATTTCTAATACGTATTATCTAGTGCGGGTCATGACTACTAAAAGCAATGCCATTCAACACTTGCTTACATGGTATGAACGACATTGTCGGAACAAGGTAGTCTAGTAGTATCCAACATAGTTCATCCCTTGGTTGAGAAGAGATTAAAAAAAAAAATTCTCTTTTCTCTTCCACTAATGAAAATATTCCATTCACACTGCATGTTCACATTCATTCACACTACCTCTCCATCACTATACAAAGGCTCCAAGGTCCCTATCTTAAAATCATTCAAAATCAAATTGTGATTTTTCCTCCTCCTCCTCTCCTTTCTAAAGAGTTCCAACTCTTTGAAACTTTGAAGATGAACATAGTTTGAAAAATGTTTATAACAGTTCTAATTTGTACTTTAAGACCATTTTCATGATCTAGATTATAGTTTCTCTAGCTTAATACCATACGAGTTGCATATACAATCATTTTTTGGGAACAGTAAATAAGATTTTCCAGATTGATTTTACTGAGGGCAAATGCCCTTAAAAGGGCCCTATGAAAATACTCTTCTGATTTTGTATCATGAGAACTTAACCAGAAGTTGTAAAAAAGAGGCCCTAAATTGATTTTCTTAAAAGTTATGGACCTTTTTAGGCTTTTTCTCTTTGTTCAACTTCAATCATGCACATGTTTGAGCATATCCTTGTGATTTTAAAACAAATTTTTTTTTTCAAGTTCAGTCTTTTTCTGCATAAAGTGTAAAGATTCTATAGCCTAATATCTGGCAGGTATGGGTTGCTGACTCCATACCAATCTTGATGGCTTTGTGGGCCACATAATACCCTTATTTATGTATAAATACAGAGCAAGACCTTACACCCTGCCCTAGATAGACACTGATAGATATGATCTTTTATAACCTTTAAATATTATTTAAATTCAAGATATTGTCTGAAGTGGACTGCAACTAGTTAAGTAATAGATTTAAAAGATTGATACTCCAAACTTGTTGCCTTAAAAAGCAATTTTTCTTGAAGTATTAACACTCCTAATAAATAATGCAGAAAAGGTTTCATAATCTAAACTAAAACTCAGTAAAGACATAAGTTGTTGATGTTTTGAGTCTTTTTTATTTTCAGTTTTCTAGCAGGAGAAATGCGACCACACAAATTCGAAAAATTCCCCTGCTGTGGTTATTGTTATCAAAATAGGTTGATACCAATACAAATCGCTTAGGATGTATTAGTATCGATAAAGGTCGATCCAATCTCTCTCGAGAAATTGGTCATCTCACAAGGATAGAATATGTTGAAATGTCAAACTAAAGTGAAGGCATACAGGATAGGGAGATAGTCCTAGTTGCTTTTCTGAATTCTTACTTAAATTCCTTATGTGATTTGTTGTGATATCAATAAAACAATCTAGTTGTTGCATGTGATCTATTACTTAGAAGACCTATCTCTTCCTCATTGAGTGTTGATGGAGAGATGTTTTTACTTATTAATTCATTAATAAAGCATGATTTTTTATCTAACAATCAAAAAGATATTCATTCAGTTTAATAATATAGTATTACTTCATATCATACCACATTATTTTATCAAATAACAACAATAATAATCAGATATTATTAACCTAATAATAACAACATGATGTTGCTGATATCAATTAATTCTATTTTTCAATATTTAGTGTTATTAATAATGTTATCTTGATATATGCTAATCTGATATTGCTGATGGTTACATTTTTGATGATCTAGGTACCCTGACATGGAATGCATGTTTAGATGCCATGACCTAAATTACAATTAACTTGGTATGAAGAAACTCAGTTTGGTTTTCGATCGATTTCATCTACATCTAGACAGGAGCTAGAAACCCCAAAGAACTAAATTCCTACAGAACCACATATGTGAGGAACCGAATGAGGAGAAATACCAACCACTTGGATCATTATTTAAAGACATATTTAAATAAAAACAGTAGGATTACTGCCGAATATTTAAATATTGTCAATAGAGATATCTTTATATTTCAAATGATAATAAAATCATCCTAATTGCACAGTTCAATCTTACCTTGTTCAACTGCAATATCTGCAACTGAGGCAAGCACTACATGCTTCTCTTTGTTCAAAGCTCCAAAACAAGGAAAAGCTATCGGTTTTGTAACCTGCAGTAGGATGGAATTGCAGAGCAAATAAGTGCAGTGACTAAGATATAAAGGAATTCAATTGAGGAAAATCATCGCCGATTGTTTGACAGAACAAAAGGTGAAAAACTTCAAGCATCCCATGATCATTTTTTCATTTACAATAAAATCATCCTAATTGCACAGTTCAATCTTACCTTGTTCAACTGCAATATCTGTAACTGAGGCAAGCACTACATGCTTCTCTTTGTTCAAAGCTCCAAAGCAAGGAAAAGCTACTGGCTTTGTTACCTGCAGTGGCATGGAATTGCAGAGCAAATAAGTGCAGTGACTAAGATGTAAAGGAATTCAACTGAGGAAAATCATGGCCGACTGTTTGACAGAACAAAAGGTGAAAAACTTCAAGCATCCCAAGACAATAACATTGGAAGTCAGTTCGCAAGACATATCTTCGAACTGGCAGATATAGCAACATCAAGGCCCCAATTCCCAATACTGATATCAGAAGCAAGGAATAGAGAATCCATTGAGGCGCCGTATGATATTTCACATAGTTTTCTTCCATTTCGTATGAAGTATACAGGATCGTGCCTTCTCCAGCTTCGTTACATCGATTTGCATCAGAATCTGACAATAATCGTCTCTCCAAGACGTCAATTTGAATAGCTTCGTCCGCCGATCCGACGTGAAAGTTGGAACAAATAAAATCCGATAGAAAATATCATCATCAACCAAATTATCGATTCCAAAGGTTAAATGTAGGAGGAAAACACAATCTAACAGAGCTTATTGATATCATAAAGGAATAATGAGATTACCTTGGCTAAGCTTGCGGCGCTGATTCGCATGATCTTGTGCTGCTCAGTTCGCCCGAATTAATACAGAAAGAGCCAAATCGAGGACAGGAAATCGCGCACGAACGCCCTACAACAGCGCATTCAGCGATCGATCGAGCAAGAATGGTTTGCAAAATGGAATCCAATCGAACTTCTCAGCGAAAAGCGTAGTGTCAAATGGGAAGAGAAGAGGAACGGGAGAATGGCAAGAGCCAAATGGGCCGAGGCTTACGCGGCCCATGATGCTACTCCAGCTGTCTGTGATTCAAATGGTCCTTACTGGGCCTGAGGCAAATGGGCCAGAACCGAGCCCAATCAACCAGTTTGTTGAAATGACAATTGTAGCCCTATGATAGTTTCCTTCTCATTGTTGACCCCGTTCCACACCGCCACCGCTCGTCTAGAGACAGGCTGATTAAGGATTGGGTCAGAGATAGTCAATAAAACTAATGGGAATCATTTTTTTTAGCCAATCGTTGACCCATTCAATAAAAATATTTTATTAATATCATTAAAATTTTTAAAGATTTTAAAAGATTTTTAATTATAATTTTTTATTTAATAATATTTTAATATAGTATTTTAATAATATTAATTTATTTGTCAAAATTTTTTAATGTGGAATTATTTTATTTTTTATTAAAATTAATTTTATAATATATTTATCTTGATTTTTTAATTATTTTAACTTTAACTATTAAAATTTATTAATCTCATTTAACTATCTAATTTATCATTTTATCATTAAAAAATTATTTAACTATATATATATATATATAAAATAAAAAATTTATTAAAAAAAATTATTAATAAAACTATATATGTCATATGAAGACGCATGTGATATATATATATCTTATCATACTAGAATATAATAATATTAATATTAAATAAATAATTAATGTATCAAACAAATAAAAATGTTTCAGGATTTAATATAACAATCTTTTTAATCTATTTTGCTTGATTTTTTAAAATCTCACTGATTGATTAAGCGAAAGTTATAAAAGAATAAAAAAATATAACATTTAAAGGACGAAATAAAATATTATAATATTAAAATAACTAACAAACTAAATAGTTTTAATTCTTTTATACTTTATCAAGATAGGTAAATAATTTAAATAAGTATAATTTTTTTATAAAATATATTTTTTAAAAATAATAATAATAATTTTGAAGTGTCGTGGACTGTAAATCAAATTGTAATCTGACGATTCCAAATCTTGTAACCATCTTAGTTAAGAGTTAATATTTTTAGAACTATTAAATCATCGGTTCTGAATCTCCCCTCTAATCGACTATTAATAATTCAATATTTATCTTTCATTATTTTTTATAATCATTTATCTTTGATATTCTAAAAAAAATGATAAATCCATATGCCAGCATCCTTTGATTGCGTTTCCCATTTGAAAGAAAATTCTTACATATATGCCGTAGTTGAGGATCGAACCGCGAGTTCTGGATCACAACTTAGATGTCCTATCGTTGCACCATTGTCTCGGGGACTTTTCTTTGATACTCTAAATGTATATTAGTTGTGCTTTAATCCAAAAAAAAATAATACATACCTTTAAGAATAAAGTCTCAACATTTGAATATATATATATATATATATATATATATATATATATATATATATATATATATATATATATATATATATATATATGTTTTGCTATCTGCGGTCCATTCTCGTACACTCCTGTGCGCTCCCACTCGACCCAACCCTGCTCCAATCGCTGCCGCATCGCCATCCGACCACCTCCGCCCGCCGCATCACGCCCGATGGATGCGCAGCTCGCTGGCGCACAGCCCGACTCCGGATTCCGATCGGAAAGTGGCCGGAATCTGACGAATTCGGTCGGAATTGGTCGCTCGGCACTGGCAACCGATTCCAGCCAAATTGCGGCTGGGTTTCGACCAAATTCCGGCCGAAGACCGGCCGAGGAAGGACCGGTGGCCGTCGGCGGTCCTTCCTCGGCCGGTCTCCGGCCGGAATTTGATCGGATTCCGACCGTGATTTGGCCGGAATCGGTCGCTCGACACTGGCAGTCGATTTCGGCCAAATCGCGACCGAATTCGTCGGATTCCGACTACTATCCGGCTGAAATCCGATGCGGAGATGTGCGTCGGCGAGTTGCGCGTTCATCGAGTGTGACGCGGTGGCCGAACGGTGAAGCGACAGTGGCAAGGGATCGGGTTGTTGCGGACGAGGAGCATGGGATAAAAAGCGCAGCATACAAAATTCCTATATATATATATATATATATATATATATATATATAATGTTCAGATCAGCTTCAAACGTCCAAACTATACGAATAATGCCATTTATAAATTTTTTTTTATTTAGGATGGAATCATTTAGGATTTTATTTTTAAAATTTAAGGATTGAGTTATAATATCAAGTAAAAAAAATTTTAATTATTTATGAGGTGGAAGGAATAAAGAGTGTGAGATAACAATCCCACACCCGGTCAGCACATTTTTTTCATACTAGAATATAATAATATTAATATTAAATAAATAATTAATGTATCAAACAATTTTTTTAATCTACTTTACTTTGGATTTTTGAAAATCTCACTGATTGATTAAGCGAAAGTTATAAAAGAATTAAAAAATATAACATTTAAAGGACGAAATAAAATATTATAATATTAAAATAACTAACAAACTAAATAGTTTTAATTCTTTTATACTTTATCAAGACACGTAAATAATTTAAATAAGTATAATTTTTTTATAAAATATATTTAAAAAAAATAATAATAATAATTTTGAAGTGTCGTGGACTGTAAATCAAATTGTAATCGACGATTTCGAATCTGGTAACCCTCTTAGTTAAGGGTTAATATTTTTAGAACTATTAAATCATCGATTCTGAATCTTCCCTCTAATCGACCATACATAATTCAACATTTATCTTTCATTATTGTTTATAATTATTTATCTTTGATATTCTAAATGTATATAAGTTATGCTTTAATTCAAAAAATAATACATACCTTTAAGAATAGTGTCTCAACATTTGAATTATATAAGTTATTCGAAATCCGACCGTCCGCTACACAGTATTTCTTCTCTAACTTTCGTCGCTTCCGGCTGCCATCGCACCGCCATCCGGCCACCGCCGGCCGCTGGACCAAGCCCGATCGACGTGCCACTCGTCGGCGCGTCGACCAATGCCGGTTTCCGACCGGATTGTGGCCGGAATCCGGTGCAATTTGGCGGAATCGCGTGCGGCCACTGTCAGTCGCGATTCCGGCCGAATCGCGGTCGGTTTCTGATCAAATCACGATCGGAGACCGGCCGAGGAAGGACCGCCGATGAGGCTTTAATCGATCAACTGATCGATTAAGTCATTGCCAGCCGCGATTTCGGTCAGTCTCGGCTGATCGCCAAATCTTGGCCCGAGGAAGGATCGTCGACCGTCGGCGGTCCTTCCCACAATTCGAACCGAAATTGCGGCCGAAATAGCTGACAGTGGCCGATAGAATATATGGGGCTTAATCGATCGTCTGATCGATTAAGCACGATAGAAGATTTCGAATATTCAAATTACTTTTGGATGTTCAGATTAGTTTCAAATGTCCAAATTATAGGAATAATGGCATTTATAATTTTTTTTTATTTATGATGAAATTATTTAAGATTTTATTTTTAAAATTTAAAGATTGAGTTATAATTGTAAGTAAAAAAATTTAATAATTTATGAGGCTTAAGGAATAAAAGTGTGAGATAACAATCCCACACCCAGTCAACATGCACTTATATTTTTTTAATTTAATTTTTTTTTTATGCTTAAGTCTAAAAATAAAATTTTAAATAACTTAATTATAAATAAAAAATATTTATAAATCTGTACTGTTTCTATTTTGAATATGTCCAAAATTTCTCTCGCTGACGCTGCACGCACAAACAGAGACAAATTAGATGTGCGAAAAAGGACCCGGTTCAGGGGTTGCCATCGGTCCGGTTCGTCCGGGTGCATGCACCCCCTACCCGACGTCGAGCGGGAAAGGACGGACACGGACCGGCCAGTACGGTCCGGTCCCCACCCACGCCATCATGAGGGTTAGCCATCGGTCCGGTTCGTCATGGTGCATGCACCCGGTTCGCGGCGGCGAGCGGAAAAGGACGGACCGGCCTGTACGGTCCGGCCCGGTCCCCATCCACGCGTTCAACAGCCGTACACGTTGCGATGATTTCGGATATGATCAAAAAAGGACGCCTCACGTCGCGTCTCTGTCGAGTGGCATTGTCGTGATTTCCACGCATCGACGGGGGCACCCTCGTACTCTCGCCCCCCTGCCCCTTGCACGCGTTTCGGCCCTTGATTGGCCGCCCGCAGGCCGAAGTATGTCGACGTACGAGTCACCGACCCCGGATTCCCCGTGGCATCCCGAGGCGGGCCCACCGCGACACTGTGAGAGGAGGTACGAAGCCTTCGCGTCAAAGTGCCGGCCGCTGGCCTTTCAATTTTTTTTTCTAGTCCTTTTTTGCGATTATTAAAAATTTTTTTAAGGTCGTCCCTTTTTACCCGCTTTCTGATTGGGGGAACTAGGGGGACCGACTCGGTCAAACCAGTACGGTGTAGAGTCTTTTGCCGTAAAGTACACGAAGCCATTATTTTGATTTTTAGGTCTGAAAGAGGGAGTGGGCGGGTGGACGACAAAGCGGAAGCATCTCTCGCTCTCTATTTAGCCGCTCGATCGTCGATGGCTCGTCGTCGATCTGGTGAAACTACTGGTACTATCCGAAAGCAGAGATCTTTCGGGGTTTTCGATTCTTCATCCTTCTGATGATGCATGTATGCGAGCTCCTGTTGATGCTGTAATCGACCAATGTTTTTCTTTTTTTTTTCTTTTGGTTATGATCCCTTTTTTGTCGGTGTTTTTTTGTTTATTGTATTGTATGATAATCGAACATTGAGGTTTGTGGATCGACGCCGCCGTGTTTTTTTTAACTTGATCTTGGAGTACTCTCGCACAAACCCTTGTTTTGCCTTTGGTTTTTTGGATATTGGTTTGATTGCGTGATGTTTATGATTTTTTTCTGGTTGGATTTGGGAGCAGATGGATCGTGATTCCTGATCATCACGTTGAAGTTTCTAACCTTTTTTTTTCCCTTCTTTTTTGTTTCGTTTCTAAAGCTGTAACTTTTCATACAGCATAAATTTCGCTGATTCTTGTGATTTAGGTATTTATGATATGAGCTTGAAGAAGGTATGGCGTGGTTGGTTGACAACGAGAGAGAGCACGCCGGTCCTCGGTCCATACTGGATGCTATGGTCTTGTACTAGCGTGCTGTCCCTCGTTGTCACCTGGTTTGCCTTGTCAAGCGTCTTATTCTTCTTCGCCTTGTTCCTGAGTTGATGGATTGGTACGTTCTCGAACCCTATCACATCATGCTGCTTCCTAGTTTGCGTTCAAACTGATTTTGGATGCGGTTGACAAACTGAAACTTAAGAGTTAGGAGTGGCATCACGTTGATTCTGCTATAGACAAAAGTACGTGTGATTCCTCGCACTAAAACCATAAAATAACTTCTCTATTTAATGATGTTTTATGACGTTTCTTCACTATTAGTTAACACACATTGGACCTTAAAACCACATTTACAGCATAAAATTTGTTTCTCAATTTTCTGAAGTCGCTGTTTGCTCCCAACTATTGCTTAGGAAGATGACTTTGGTAAAAAAAAATCTTCTTGTAGAAGTTCTTTAGTAACTAATTACATCCTTGTATATTGTTTCTTGATTACTCTTACTTTAGATTATCAATCATTCAGTATTTTCTATGGACTGAAAATCTATGGTTTATCTGATAGCAGATACATGCTTTCTTTTTTCTACACTCTGGACATTTTCTATGGACTGAAATATATGATTTATCTGGGAACAGATGCACTCTCTCTGTACATAGCGTATAAGAAAAATCAACTCACTGAGTTTCATGGTAATTTGCAGTCAAGTGGAATAAACTTGCATTTGTGGCCTGTTGCCTTTCCACAATGTTAGTTGCTGAAACAGACAAATTTTCCAAGAAGAGCCCCCACATTGAATGATTGGAATCTCGTACTAGAATACTATTCATATGTTATTTTTGCCCTGCGTTGACTTTTTTTTAGGCTGTGTAAACCCTTTTATTTTATGAAGGAACAGGAACACAATTTAGTATCCTTGTTAAAAAATATGGATAAAATTATATGGGTTAAAGATCTACTTACAATTGCAGAAAATCAATATATTGCTTTAGACAATTCAAATTTGTTCTGATTATTGTGCCATTCCTTAATGTTGTTTAAAAAGATTCTTTAACACTTACATAGTTTAGATGCCTGCGCTTTTATATTTGTCTTGGTACATGCTTTAGTATGCATAATTTGGATTCAAATGCTTTAGTCTTGGCACATGCTTCTGTGATTTGCACATGCTTTTAGTGTGCATGGTTTTATGATATTTTTCACTCTCTTCTCTTTTATATGGAACCTGAGACCCATTGGATTCACCTAATTTTCTTAACAAAACCCAAAATCCAAATGTTGGTAATATGCACAATTTAAGAGGATACTAAGGAGATCATGCTTATTATTAGTCCTTATCTTGTTATTGTTATGCTTAATTTAAGCAATTTCCTTCATTTATTGTCACGTATCCATTGTATATAAAATAGAATTTTAATATTGTTAAGAATATAATATTGATAGGGTTATTGGTGTTGTGAATTTAGTTTCATTGATAATATAGGTTTAGGATTGTGCCATTACTCATTATTCCTATCAACTCTTATATATCTTGTAACAGCTATATCTCATATGAAAGCAATACAATATTTCTGCAAGCTAAATATCAATCTTAAAATATTTAATTGAATGCAAACATATATATTATATTCTATCTATTTAAAGTTGTTGGGACCTAGATCTTACGCAGCGATGATTTGTAGGATAGTAATCAAACATAAAATAAGATCTCAAGTTCATAAGATCCTAACCCAATTTAGATCCTGCTTGGATCTGGATTGTTTGGTTCAATTGGATTGGGAAATTGTAAGATGCAAAGGTCTGGATCACAATCTTGACTGATGGATAAACTAGTTTTGATGATCTACAAATTGTCATTTATTTTACTTGCAGGAGGAGAATAGTGCTTGGACCTGTAAAAACAAAGCAGTATGTACCATCTTTTGGATAATTTAAGTCTAATTTGAGCGTTGAGGATTTAGGGTTTAGGGTTTTGGAAGATGAAAGTGTTAATTTGTTTTTTTGGAGTAATTTCACTTAAGATAACAGCAGTGTGAATCCTTTCAAATTATCATATAGCATATCGAAGATGCAAGTGTTAGCTTACTGAGAGTGCTTTGAGTTTAGGCTTTAAATAGTAAATGCATTCCATTAGTTCCTTGGAGTAACTTCAATTAGGCTACAAAGGAAACAATTAGAAACAGATGCTATGAGATGTATAATGTAATAATTTGATGGTGACAAAACCATAATTAAGGTGGTCGATATTCTTATAATAACTTGTAATATATTGGTATCAAATATTAATGAAATGAATTTTCAATTGTATTTACTTATTTTTGAAATAAACAAATATCAAAATTGAAATCGTTTCATTCTTTTATATCAGGCAAATGTTTTTGTTTAGTGATGCATATTAGTCTGTCTAATTGAACTATGCAAGCTATGCTGAGTATATCTATATATTGTTACTTTTGGAAGAACTGGGAATTCTTTGATTCAGGTTCATGTCAGATTTAGGCTATTCATTGTCAAGATGCGATCGTAAACTATATAATTGGGTAAAATCACATTTTCTTTGTTTCAGGTTGTATCACTTGTTGCCTCTGCTCAGCAGTATCTCCAGGTCCCCTATCTGAACTAATGGTGTTTGTTCATCGAGTTGACAACTGATGAAAAGGGGATTGTTTTGCCTTAGAATAAGAAGCTTTGAGCTTCAGTACATGTATCTCGATACTCTTTGTATTAGCTTGTATTGAACAATTTTTCTCATTTTGTAGTAGTTTGTTTCATCTGTAAGGTGGAACCAGAGCTGAAGAAGTTACTATGATACAATCGAAACCAAAATCTGAATAGGGTGATGCAGTTACAATCAAGGTCATTTTTTTTCGTTTGTGGATATTGTAATGGTAAAATTGTTGTCGTGTGATCTTATAATCGAATTTGAATCTAGAAAATAGTCTTTGTGCTATAATAGATTTAATGTGAAATATTGGATTATTCTTTTATGGATATTGCAATTAAAAATCAAGGCTTGGAGGGTAAATTTTGATGATATTAAAGTAATGCTGCATTTTGAACCAATGATTGAATTGGCAAAATGACAAATTCTCGGTTATCAATGTTCTTTTATACAAATTTTAAACTAATTAAGAGTATGATATGTTATGGGTTGATTTATAGTTTATTCATTTTTTTATAAAAAAAATATGTATGTGAACTTTTAGATCCCACCTTAAATCTTGTAAAATCAATAAATTTTATTTTATATCTTAATATTTTTCTCCTAAGTAAATTTTAATTTAATTTTATTCATAAGGAATTGTAAATGAGTTAAATTTTATAATATTTAAATTTATTTGATAATGTAATTGAGTCAAGTTAAATTGAATTAAATAGTTAAAATGATTGTTTAAGATTGATTTAATTTTTTTATCAATTTAAGTTTGATTTAAATTTAATTTAAGTTTCATTAATTTAAATATTATTAATTTTTTAATTTAAATTTATTTGTTTGTTAAAATTTTGTATACTTTTAAATTTATTTGATTGATTATTAAATTTGATAAAATTTATTTATTTATTTTAAAATTGATTGATAGATTCGCATTATTTAAAAATTTAATATTTTTTAAATGAAACGAGTCTTAAAAATCTATTAATATTATTGATAAGTGAGTATCATTCATCTAAAGTTTATAATAAATATGATAAAAGATATCAAACTTTTATAATTTTAAAAAATTATTATTTACACTATTAAATTTAGATCTGAATATATAAATATATTCAAAAAGTTTCAGACGCATATTAATTTTAATTTAAAATGATTCGATAAAATTGACTAATGAATATAAAAAAAAATTTATTTTGAAAAATATGATGTATAATTTGTGTATTGTTCATAATAAAATAGTACCCTGCGTAATTTACTAGAACTAACAAGGGCATACCCGTCTTTTTACTGGAACACGATGGCATTTTCTTCCCGCCTTTCCATCCCAACGGAGAAGGGAAGCCAGAAGCAGACCCAGACCCCGCTCGCCGCCCCGCCCTCCTCCTCGCCGTCCCTCTGCCGTCCTTCTCCTCGTAGACTTGCTGCGTGGTTGAGTCCACTCAGGCGATCTCGGAGTCGTATTAAAAGTTTCCGGCCAAATCTCGCGTGGATAAACAAGTCCCGTTCTCTGGATTCTGGTCGGAGACGTAGGGAAATGGAGATTGTTCGAATCCAGAAAGAAGCGAATCATTATGCAGCTTTGACGACGACGGATAACCTCTCCTTTTACCGCTCCGCGCCGGCGCTCGAGGTCCGCCTGGAAGATTTCGAGCTCTACGCAATAGATCGCCTCCGAGGTACCTTTCTAAAGCTCTTTTTTTCCCTTCCATTTCTAAGGTTTGGAGTTCCTCTTTGTTCCTTCGACTGCTGTTTTCTTCTTTGTTCCTTCGATACTGGCCTCTGTTGTGGTTTGTCCCGAGATTTTCTCTGGATCAATCAATTACTTTTGAATATATGTTTTTTTTGGGGGAAATTGGTTAATGAACTATGGAGGGCACACATGAGGCATCAAGATCCATCAGAGATAATGAACAAAGACATTATATCACACTCTGTGCGTAGGTTCAATTTCTATTTTTTTTTTTTTTTTGTTTTGTTCTGATATTTCAGTTTCTTTACTGAGTGATGTTGATTTCACCCTTTAGGGATGAATTAAGAAAATGGTTTCTTTCCATGGAGACTTCTCTTTTCCGGTATCAGTTCGACTAGAAAGCCCTGAGTCACAGGTATACTCTGGATATCTTGTATGATGTTGGGAGCTCGTATCTAATTTCATTGTACCAAAATACTGTTATGTTGCTTTGTAGAGGTCACTCATGTCCGAGTTTCAACTTCCCTATAATGCTATTAGTCGTGCAGAATTTGAGGTACGATTGTGCTAATTTATGCACCATAGTTTTTGGTTTCATATTACAAGAACAATGTAAATTTTGGACATTTATTTTTGCATGGTGATGCATGTTCTGCTACCATGGTTTTATCTGAAAACATTTTTATTCCTAAATTATCTGGCTGTAAAGGAAAAGCTGAACCAAGTTGCACGTTCTATTGGTCAACCCTTAAATGGTATGCTATTACTCATCAGATTCACCTTTGGGACATTACTAATAACTTACAATGAGCAATTTTGGAGTTCAATAAGTCATCTTAAAAATTTTGTGATGAATTTGTATTGGTTTCCAATAGGCAATGCAAACCCCAATGAGATAAAGGCTTGATTGTTGTTGTTGTTGAATCAGATTGCTCAATATGTTCCAGATGTACAAATTTGAACTGCTAGACTGTTGCATCACTGACGTGCCTTGTTGATATTTTTTTTAATCTTCATGTTCTTGTGAATTTTCATCATGACAATATGGTGTAATTTCTCTATAACTAGGATGATTGGTTAACTCTATATTTTACATTTCTCAATCAGGATTACACTCCTTACTCTTGCCAAAAAGTTATTTCTTCAACTCCTAGCAGTTGGTTGATCACCACGGCTTTCCTTATCGACATTTCAGGTCAATTACAATCCCTATCTGTTTGGTGTTTATCTTGTAGTTTTAGTAACGTAATGTATGAATCTGTCAGTCACTTAACTGCATATTAATTATCATCAATCTCTAAAACTTCTATCTTGCACAGTGAGGTTAAATAATCCTCTCACAAGTTCATGCACATGTTGCAAATATTTGTTTCTTTTAACAGTGAGGAAAATTTGAGAGCTGTTCTTACTAAAATGGGGGTGGCACATTGGATAAGTTAGGAATCGACATTATCAGGCGCTCCAATTCTTTAACCTCAGAGCTTTTGCATCAAAAAATCAAACCCCAACTGTTAAGATTCTGACTTCTTTAGTTCTGTCAATCCCAAACTTCATTGTGACAATCTCAGATAGCCATCAACCGCCTGAATCAGTACTTCGACACAAGCCGAAAGGTTCTCCAGAATAAGGTAATTTGAAACCATCAACTGCCTTAAGGCTTATGTACCATGGCCTCTGCCATTAGCAAGTGCTTCATAGATGAGATTCAAATTATGGATGCTTGGATAAATCACTGAGCATTTTGCCGCTGCATCATTGCTCGAGGGGCAGTTCGAGCTCTGAAGAAACAACTTGGTGAAAATGTCAATAAGCATGGCTATCCAAATGGATGAAGAAAACAAAATTAAAGAACTGAAATAGTATGAGTGGGTATTATTTGTTTAGCCTCTTGAATCTGTCTAATGCTCAATCTGTAAAGGTCATTATGAAAGCTTAGTCTAAGTTTTTAAGAATAGTGTAGCCTAAGTTTCAGTATGAATCAAATCTTGGAAGCAATCAAAAGCCACTTGTGTGTGACAGCTTGCTTGAGTTGGACTTTGAACATTCTTTGGCCTACCTAGGCACATGCCTTTGTCCATTTCTAGTCTTCATTTCACATTCTTCTCCAATAAATAGAAAAAAATAATATGTTGGAATTGAACTTTGACTACTGATACACAATTATTTGACATTTTCAAAATAAATTTGAATACGAAGTCTTCTAAGATTCTAGATATATTAAATTTGGATTTATTAATTTTTAAATTACTTTTGAAATCAAAATTAATTTAATTAATTATATTTTTTAATCATAATTAATTTTTATATCATCCCATTGAATTGTCCTAGGCTTTTATTCATGAATATCAACATCTTCAATAGTGTTTAAATTTATTTATTTATATTTTTTACCAAATGAAGCATAAATAGAGTATTATTGGTTATTATCGATCCCTTTTCCACCCAACTTACCTCTTTATAAGTCTATGCAAGTCACAAATTAATTTGACATCTGACTAATCTAGGTATTTAACTCTTGGGATCTGATTAATGTTGGAGATGGACGGTCCGGTCCTATAGACCGATCACAAAATAAATTTGAAAAGTATGATCTTAACAATGACACCCAGACTTGTTAAGATGTATCATAATGGATGGTCTAGCATCATAAAATTTTCAAACTCTTCATGTGTAATGTGTCCTGGGTGAAATTCGAATGCTTGTTACTTAGAAAGTTCGTCTCACCTCTTACCATCATATCATAGCTCCGGGAGCAAAAAATTAATTCGACTCTACTATGTCAAATTAACTAACGTCTAAGATTTCCATACACACTATATCAAATCTCCCCACACTTAAAATATATTAAAAATGCATAACAAATCTAACTTAAATACATCGTAAGAACTCGGTCTAACTTGACAATTTCAAATTCTCATTGCTCCAACCTTTCCTGCTCACATTTATGGCCCCCCTTGAATAATCCTTCCCTGCCATTGCCTCTGCACTTCCATGCTCTCTCTCTCTCTCTCTATATATATATATTTCTTGTGGACCTCTCACAGTCTCCTATTTTCTGCGTACCTTTGTCTTGTCCCTGAGACTCGTAAGCAAATGGTGGGTGGGAGGGGGTGCCTTTCCCTTCTTCTGCTGCTCGTGAGCTGCTTGGCACAGACCATTAATGGAGGAGGAGAACTCAACAGAGGGAGTTTCCCCAAAGGCTTTGTCTTCGGAACTGCCTCCTCAGCTTACCAGGTGATTAACCAATGCCCATTTCAATTTACAGCTTTCTAATTTTTTTTTCTTCTTTTCACTGAACGCTCCTCTGATGAGAGTAATTAATTATTGAGAATATATATATATATATATACACACACACACACACGCAATAATACTGATTTAAATGCAAGGACAAAGAGGAATTAATGCAAGAATGGGAGAAGAGAGTTGGATTGGATATGTAAATAGGAAGGAAATGATTTGGTGCGTGACTTTTGAGGAAGAAGGGCATTGCCCCTTTGTTTTTAGGGTTCTTCAAGGAGTTTGTGATAGATCAGTGGTATTTATTTTAGGGCCATTTTTATTATCTACATTTCCATTTAAATGATTCTGATTGATTCAAGAACTTGCATAAGCCAGTGAAAGCATGGTTTTCAAGTTAAACCTTGAATCTGTTCATGGTTCTTCTCTGACAATGTACTTATGAAAGCATGGTCTACTTGAATAAGCATTATGCTAACAAAATAATAAATTTGGATTAACATTTTAAGATTTATTTGTTGTTTCTTGTCATAGTATGAAGGTGCAGTGAAGGATGAAGGAAGAGGGAAGACAGTGTGGGACACTTTTGCACATTCCTTTGGTACTCTCTTTGGTTTTCCTTTGCAAGTAGAAATCTAAGTGTTCATTTTGCACAAGAGACAAACAATAAGTTTAGGGCCTAGCTGATGGATTGCCATGGATTTTGCAGGGAAGGTGATCGATTTTAGCAATGCCGATGTGGCAGTCGATCAATATCACCGATTTGATGTATGCTTGAGTTCTCATGTTAATTTTCATTAAGAGTTACTAATTTGTTATGTTAGAAAAGAAAAAATGATGTTTGTTTATCATGATGACAGGAAGATATACAACTAATGAAAGAGGTGGGATTGGATGCTTACCGGTTTTCGATCGCTTGGTCACGCATTTTCCCAAGTAATCGATCTTTCTCTCGACAATAAGTGAATGATTTAACATGGATAGATTTACTCTTTGAACACAATAAATTTCCCACTTTCTGCCCTTTGAACTTTTATTCATTAGGTGAACTGATTTTAGACGAAAAGAGACCAAGCTATATGCCACTAGTTCTCTTCTTTCCATGGTTTCATCCATGTAGTCCAATTGTACTTTATCCTTTTTCTCTTCATCTTTTTAGCTTCCTTGGACGTCGAAAATGTTAGTGCAAAATGTATAAATTTAAAGCACCATTTTAAGCGAAATGTATTAGATAAAAGGGACAAAAACTAGATTAAACTCTTTAGGTTTTAAGTAAAGTTTGTTGATCTAAAGTTTCAAGTAAAGAACAAACATATAAACCTAGTACAAACTACTAAATTTAATTATGACTTTAAGTTTCACATTTTTTATGCTTGCTTAGATTCTAACATGTAATTAGATACACAAGTTCAATAATCGTCTTTCACAATTTTGCAGATGGAACTGGTGAGGTTAATCAACCCGGGATCGACCACTACAATAAGCTAATCAACGCGTTGTTAACCAATGGTATATTACTTGAGAAAGATTCTATATGCATTTGTAGTGTATGTTAAACAACATATAATCTTTTAAGGATTCTCAATGTGTAGGGATCGAGCCATATGTGACGCTGTATCATTGGGACCTTCCACAAGCATTAGAAGATAGATACAACGGATGGCTTGATCATCAAATTATGTAATGCTCCTTCACTAATAGAATTTTCTTTCAATCTGTGACAAGTAGTTAGAATGCCTTTTCTTAAAATGAGATTGATCTAAAGATCTTGAAGTATCAAGTGGAAGTTCATCCTTTCATTTGTCTCATTATGAAGAATAAAGGATTATTCGCAAGTAGATAACATTCCTTTTGTAAGTCTCAGACAGGACTTTGCAAACTACGCGGAGACATGCTTTAAGGCATTTGGGGACCGAGTGAAGCATTGGATTACCTTTAATGAGCCACACACATTCGCGATTCAAGGATACGATGTGGGACTCCAAGCTCCTGGTCGTTGCTCGATACCCCTTCAGCCATTTTGTAGGGGAGGGAATTCAGCAATTGAGCCATATATTGTCGCCCACCATACTCTTTTATCTCATGCTACTGTATCTGATATGTACAGGAAGAAGTATAAGGTATTAACTAATGATCTTCATATGTTAGCAAGTATTAATCGACAATTTGAATGCCTATGATTTGGTTGTGCAGGATGCTCAACAAGGATCACTTGGCATAGCATTTGATGTTATGTGGTTTGAGCCTATATCGAATTCGGCAGTTGATGTTGATGCAACACAAAGAGCACAAGACTTTCAATTTGGATGGTAAGGCTACTAAATTCGTTGAACTTTCTTTCACATTAAACAACTTATGCCTGCTAAGACTTTAACCATCAACAGGTTTATGGACCCACTGTTCTTCGGAGATTATCCAAGTTCAATGAGGACGAGAGTGGGAGCAAGGTTGCCAAAGTTTTCAACAGCTGAAGCTGCTTTCGTCAAGGGGTCCTTAGATTTTGTAGGAGTGAATCATTACACCACATATTATGCGCAAAATAACCCAACTAATATTCTTGGAATCTTGCTAAACGATACCATTGCAGATTCTGGTGCCATCACTCTTCGTAAGTATCGTGTTCTTCATTCGAGCTATGTTGTTTACAGTTTACTGTCTAACATCAGTTCGTTCTCGTTATGCAGCCTTCAAGAATGGACAACCAATTGGAGATAGGGTGAGTACATTTCAATGAAGATTTGAGTAAACACTGATGTTGTATGATATATGTCCTTTATCGTATGTTTCTTACTACCCAGGCTTCTTCAGTATGGCTTTATATTGTACCTGAAGGGTTTAGGAGCCTGATGAATTACATCAAGCAGAAGTATCGAAACCCCCCGGTTATTATCACTGAGAATGGCAAGTGTTTACTTTCTAAGTACATCTATTTGCTGGAACTTACAATGTTATTATGATCGATATGTTAGGGATGGATGATTCTAACAACCCATTCAAATCAGTGAAGGATGCTCTCAAAGACGATAAACGAATCAGATACCACAATGATTACCTTTCGAACTTGTCTTCCGCGATAAGGTGATTCGTAGACTTCATGTGATTGACAATGGGCTCTAGATTTCTTCAAGTCTAACATAATTCTCCATTCCTTGAGCATCGAAACAAGAGTAATTCAATAGACATAACATGAAACATACTTGGGCTTTCGATGGGGATGTGATTGTTTGAATTCGATAAAAGATTGGATGTATTGTTATGCTGTGCAGGGCAGATGGCTGCAATGTGCAGGGATACTTTGCTTGGTCTCTTCTCGACAATTGGGAATGGGCTGCTGGATATACTTCAAGATTCGGCTTGTACTTTGTCGACTACAAAGATGAACTCAAGAGATATCCAAAGAACTCTGTGAACTGGTTCAAGGATCTGCTGAAACCTTCCTGAAGAATTTTGTCGCCAGAGAAACTTGGCTGAAGTACTCTTTACCTTGATAAAAAGGATACTGATACAACAGGAACATTTGATGTAAATTATTTGGCTTGAAAGTTGTTTGGTTCGTAAAAATAGTTATTTTTTTCTATGTGAACTCTCACGCAATGAAAGGGAGTTTTGGTGCAATGATAAAGTCGTTGTCATGTGACTTTGTAGTCATGAATTTTAGTTTCAAAAATAATTTCTTACAATGCAAGATAAGACTGCGTAGAATAGGATCAATATGGGAATTTCATGCACCAAACTGTTCTTTTTTTTATGTGAATTGTCACTCAATAAGTGAGTCAATCAAATTAATTGATTTGAGTGTGTCAAGTGGGATGATTAGATTGAGCGGGCTATTAGATGAGTTAGGTTGGACGAGCTGAGTACATTGAATATGCTAACTAGGCCAGACGAGCTAATTGGGTCGAAGATGACAAAGGAGTCGAGGGAGCTGAGTAGGTTGGTCAAGCAAAATGAGATAGCTAGTCGAGCCAAGTGGGCTGATTCTGAAAATGGCAATTAAATAAGTTAAGTAGACATAGCAAGACAATTGGGCTAGCTAAGCAAGCCATATGAATGAATAAATTGGACCAAGTGTTGGATTGGTTAGGCCAATTAAGTCGATCAAGTTGGATGGGTTAGTCATGATAGTCAAGCTAGTTGGGTGCTCATCAAAATGATGAGTCAGTACTCAGATGATATCCATTATGCTCTCGCGAGCATAATTGAGTTGGTACTCAGATGATAGATTGTCACAAAAGAGTAGAGACCAAATCCCATCTCTTGGGAAATCAAATCCCTCCCACTTGAAGATCGCTCAGTCATTGTGATTTATCTCCTTTCAAATCGATATGGGACCGACATTGAGGGACGTTTGAAGTGATTGTTATCACCATTTGCCACAATAACGGACATCCATTTTGATGGTATAATCTTCCAAACCTATTTTGTCATCAATATGACTTTCCTTGTTGCATCTTCTCCTAATCCATATATGATCAATGCCATTAGGGGGTGTAACGAGCCAAGTTGGATTTAACTGTGTCCAAATTTATTTATATATTTATTGAACTTGTTCAATTTATTTATTATTTTTTTTATAAAAATTATATTTTTTATCTATCTCAACTAACAACCTTGTCTTTATAAATTAGGTTAAACATTTATTTAACATATGAAATTTATATTATTTTTTATTTTTAATGTATTATAAATAATTTAATATTATAAAAATTCATAAAATACTATATCTTATTCAAATAAAAATTTTAAAATAAATTTACAATTACATTTTATACAAATTAATAAATAAATTTATTCATGAATAAATTTATTAATCTTACTTATTTAATATACTTTTTATTATTAAATAAATATTAAAAAATTAACATAAATTTTTATTAATATTTATTCGGGTCAGATCGTTGGTTAGTTCTCTCTCCCACTATAAAATGATCCCGTACCACACGGAAACCCTAAACCCTAAATCAATGACCTTGCTCGAAGCCATCTCTCGGGCGGCGGCCGAGGCCGGCGGCGGCGGAAACCTCCCTCCGCCTTCGAAGTTCCCCATCGTTCTCAGCTCAGACGACATACTATCGAAGTTGAAGCCCGACGCTGAGACTCCCAGCGGCGGCTCCCTCGTTAGGCGCGTCTCCGGTTGGAAGATCTCAGAGACTGACGCGGCCCTCGCCGAGTTGTCCTCCCATCTCGCTGAGAACCTCAGGAGTAAGCTTGGGCGTGCCAAGTCCTTTCGTAAAGGTGAATTCTTGGGGCTCTTGAACTCGTTTTTCTCGCAGTGCGCTGAAAAAATTGGCCTTTCTATCGGTTCCGATGCCGCGGGCGCATCAAGCTCCCGCTTTGCTCGTGCTGGTATCGAGAAGTTAGGGTTTCTGATTGGCCGGGAGCTTGCGAGCTTGATTGCGGAGTGCTGTTCTGTTCTTGAGGTATGGAAGGTGCTCGAGTCTCTCCTCCTCCAAGGGCTCGTCGGGCACGCCTACACTGCGAATCTAACAAAAAATCTTTTGGAGAAGAATCAAACCAAGTTGCTTTGTCTCTTGGTCAAGCATGTCCCCGACCTCCATTCATCGGAGCTTCTCTCTGTTCTGAAATATTTCTTATCTCCAACTGATGAGTCTTACGATGGCATGCGATTGGTGAGAGAACAATGGAAAAATGAAGCTCTTTTAGCCATCGAGAAGGCCACTCAAGCTGGTCATGGAAAGAAAGTAACAAAGCTAGCTAGAGAGGCTTCAATTTTGCTAATGATGGCTCACGATGATTTCACATCATCAGAAATCTGCTTGCACTATGTATTTGGATCATCAAATGGGGAGGGAATCATACTATCTTCGGCGATTTCAAAGCTCGACGGACAGGAGGTCCTCGGCCTTATCCGATACTTGTTAAAGTGGCTTGGAAAGTACTACAGATTCCCAGAGGCAAGCCCTTGTTCTTCAGCAGGAGCAGTGCTTGGTTTGAGGACTTGTGAGAGTGTTCCTTCATTCGAAACCATTGCGAAAGCACTCAGTTTGGCATTAGATGAGCATTTCTCCTACTTGGTTTTAAATTCTGATTTCCACATTGAGTTGAGAGCTTCTGAAGATATCGTTAGCTCGCTAGTGTGGGATGCAACTGAATTGGGTCGTTTAGATGCTATGATCAAGCACTTGCTATCAGAAATCAGAGACAAATGAGCTCTTTGTGTTGAGATTCCTATGAGATAACTGAAATGAGAGCAACATATCTTTTGTTCCAGCAACATTCTTGTTCTGTTTGCGGATTGCAAGTGAAGAAGGTATTCTCTTATTTGGATTCTTGTTGCTTTTCATATTATTGTTTATGTTTGAAACTACTTTGTTAGATTCACTTTCATAGATTTGTGGCATATTAAAATTGACAATTGATAGTTATATGTGGTTTCCCTAATAGCGTAACAAGGAATTGTAATTAACAGATCTATGGAATAATCCATTCAAGTTATGTAATCATATAATCTAATATGATTACGAAGTTGCAAATGCTTTGCTGCAAAGAAGAAATCAAGCCGTGACTTCACATGGTGAATTTAAACCTATGAAAACAAAACTGGATCAGCTTTATCTTGCAATAGCATCAAATTATAGTCCTCTCACATTTGTCAAGTTAATTCTAGAGGATTTTTCTCCTGGATCATCACCTGACATTACTCTAAATTCAAGGATGAATTCTTTTCAACCCTATTGAGACAAGAGGATTTGAAAATTTTTATTTTTATTTTTTGATAATTTTTTATTTATTTTTTATATTTAGAATATTTTTGATAATTTTTAGTTTTTATATTTTAGGATCTTAAGTCTGTTTAGAATTTTTAAGATTTTAAATCTTAAAATATTTTTTTCTTTTTGATATTTTTTTTTTTACAATTTAGGGTTTTGAGTCTATATAATTAATATTTAAGAAAAGTTTTTAGTTTAATAATATTTTTAACAGTGTCGTCTATTTTTTTATTTCTTGGTATTTTTCTGAAACAATAGATTTTAAAAGATTAATTTTGACGTTCGTAGTTGAACCAACGTAATCAATATAGTCTATAGAATTATCATTTCCGGTCCTAGTCACCCACCTCTCCAACGACATCCTTCTATCGGATCTCCACAATTGTCTGTCTGTCGATGCTTGTTGTACATTGTGCAACTCCAATGGCCGCCAGAGCTTGGAAAGTGGATGAATAATCACAATTATCGATAATAATCCTCAACCAAATGCATCCTAAGAGTATATATACGTACAAATAAGATTTAAGATTTAGAATTTAAGATTTAAAATAATAACTTTAGGTAACGAAAGAGGAAGATGAGGAGGAAGGGAGTGGGTGTCAACGAGTTGATATGCTTCTCCATTGAAGACCTTTTCGACGACATAAGATGCTTCCTAGTCGAGAATGAACTTGCCCCCAAGCTTCTTATCGGTTACGATAGGACATCGAAGTAGGCTCTTAACATCTAATCGTCGATAAGGCCTTAGATTTTATCACTTAGCTAACATTATCGAGTTCATCTAAACGAGTTGCATATTTTCTTTTAGGCGCATGGCTATTTGAGACAAAGTATTCATCCAAGTTATATCGAGGAATAATCTAAAGATTCCCTAGAACTCCAATATAAATATTACAAAACAATTGAGTTTGATCCTATTGTTTTGATTTCTTTGATAATAGAATTTAAATTAAGTTTACAATAAAAAAAAGATAATCCAATGCATGAAGTTCTTGTTCATATGAAGTCTCGAAGTTAGTTTTACAAGAGGCCTTTGGACCTAACGGCCGACCCTTTGACCTTTTAGAATTGGGGGATCCCTGTTGGCAACAACCATGATAGTAGTTGCTGAAGGGTTAAGAGACGACAACGTCCTTGCTCCTCTATCCTCGCTTTGGGGACGAAGGCCCTATAATAGGTACGAGCATGTACAAGCACTTGATCGAAGAGGATCAGCGCTTCTACTCCATCGAGGAGTTGTTCACTGCCAGAAGCAAGGTATGAGTATCGTGGCATGAAATTCTCATCAATGTGGAGTCCCCGAGTTAGTTTTGCAAGAGACTGGTTATGAAACTCGAATCCGTGCAACAAGACTTCCCTTCTTAAATTAAGTTCATAATAGCTGATTATAAAGAATCTTTCATCAATTAGATTAAATAATTAGAAAAAATATATATTAATACTTCATATGACTATAAATAAATAATTAAATCAAAGATTTATTTTCAAATTACATTATATATACATATTAAATATCAAAATATTAATAAAAAATCGTGCAAGCTACCTAGCATCACGGGAGTTAACAATAAATGCTATAGACGATTTATTATAGGATAAAAATAGAAACAAAAAACAAATTTATTTTTTATCTAAAAATATTTTTATTATAATATTTTTGGTCAACTTTAAATAGAATGGGATGCCTTTTTTTTTCCAGGGCATCATTCTCTTGAATTTTTTGCTCTTTATTATATATAATTAATTTAGTCCTAAAAAATAACTTTTCCACGACCGATTAATTATGATAGAGATGTTTTTTAAAAAATTATTACATTGTGAATATAAAAAATAACTATTATCAATAATGTGGCATAAGAAGAATATTTTTATTTTATTTTATTTTATTCTCAACCAATAGATTTATAGTTGAGTGTAGTTTACGATTAATTTATTATTTTTTGTCCATACGTGCGGACAAAGGCTTTATTATTGAATAAGCCTTTGTCCGCACGATTGCTTTATTATAGGGATGTTGGACGATTTTTGAAAATCGTCCAATATCTCACATCTGGCGCCTTTATATTCCATGGATCCAACAAGTTTAGTTCGATCAATAAGAGTGATGGACCATAATTATAATCTATAATAAAAAAAGATAGCTAGATGTACGAAGTTTTCATCAATGTTGATTCCGAGAAAGGATAGATCATATCTCAAATCTATTATATATAATTTTATTTTGAATTATAAGAGATTATTTTTATGATTTAAATTCATGATCTTCAGATCACATGATAGCGATACTAGATTGCGTCCAGACTCTTCTCACAATTATAAATTGTGAAAATTAGAGAGTGCACGTGACAAGATTACTAGGGTGAAAAAATGGCATGAATTGTGATTTTTTTTAATAAAATCCTGATTTAATGATCTTATCGAAGTGATTAATTTGAGTCCAAAAATATTTTTTTTGCCATGTGACATTTAATTCGAGGGATTAAAAATAGACATTACTATTAACAAAATATATTTTGGTGATCTAGACACTTTAATAATAAAAATAAAAGATGGCGTGCATCTTTTAATTTAATTTCAATAGAATATTAAAGATATATACCTATGGCATCTCAATATATAATTAAAATAAATTTATATTTAATATAAAGTTTGACGCGCTAACTCTATTTTAACACTTAATTAAGTTTGGAATTATACTAAATAATTTTAATTTTACTTCTAAACGTGTCATATATAGATTTTGGATTAAGGCAGACTCTTTGTTAATTGATTATTGTTTATTCATCTCCTCTAGCAGACTCTTTGTTTAAATAATTTAGATGGCCTACAGCTAGGGTGATAAGACTATCAACATGATCAATTAAAACATTATTAGGACGGTAAATGAATTGGACGTTCGTGAATAAATTTGTGTTAGTGCAATTGATCCTTGATCAAGGTCTGATCAGATTGACCAAACTTGAGTTGACTTAAATTGAGATTTCGATGTTTGATCAATATGTTAATGAGACATCGTTGACCAGATACTTAACAGTCAATTAATATATTAGTTGATTAAGGAAAAGTTAATTAAGTCAAGATTTATTAGATATTTATATATGATGGAAAAGTTCAAGTGAGTCATAGTTGATCCGATACATGGCAGTCAGAAGTCCAACGTTAACTTGATACAAAATCGAAAGCCCAAGTGGGTGATGGCTCACCGGATACTTGATGATCAGAAGTTTAACATAGAGTTGACATAAGAAGAAAATCCGAGTCACGGTTGATTCGGTACTTGACGGTTGGAGGTCCAAGAGGAAGTTGATATGAGGCGTGAAGTCCCAATAAGTTAAAGTTAATTGGATGCTAGACAATGAGAAAGTTCAGCAAGTCAAGGTTGATGTCGAGCAAAAGCTAGACAATGAGAAGTATCTCAGGTCAAGGTTAATCGGATGTCGGACAAAAGAAGTCCTAACATGTTGAGTTCAACTGAATACCAGACAAGATGAGAATTCAACTTTTGTAAAACTGAAACAAGAGTAATAATCGATTGATATGATGTATTGATCGACTAATGGATGTAATCCTCAAAAATATTATTACTACAGTAATTTGCTATAATATTTTGCTACAATAATCATGCACATTAATTTGCTACAAAGGCAGTCGACTGATGGCTTTGGAAATCAAACACAAGCTAATCGATTTAGTTATTAGACTCGACTGATGACATCAATCGATTTATATTTGATATCAGCCAACTGATATTGATCAGGAGTTGAACAAAAGTAGATTGATTCGACTACAGGATTTGGTTGTTCGTGATTAGTCGACTGATGGTGGTCAAATAGAGATTTGACGAGGCAATCGACTGATTAGTCGACTACTAGGCATAAATTAACTTGAACAACAACCTTATAAAAGAACATTTTGAGGTGTTTTGAAGGAGTCGATTCTTGAGAGGTTAGAGGCGAATAGCTGCTGTATTTTCTACCATCAAAAGACAATCCAAAATGACAAACAACGATCTAAAGTTCACTTGTAAAATTGTAACTTTCATTTGTGTTTGTGTATTTGTTTTGTATTTTATTTTTGTGTTGCTTTGTAACAAATGGTGTTGTAAGAAGCTTCTCCGCCTCCGGAAGATATCATGGGCCGTCGAGAAGGAGAAGAATATTGGTAGTAGATCACTAGAACTAGACTTTGGAGTAGTCGCCTTGCATGGGAGGCGGCATGACCCACTAAGTAAAAATCGATTTGTTATGCATGTATTTACATTGGGATATTGTAGGATTATTGCATTTTATTTCCGTTGTATACTAACGATTTGTAGACGAGCACAAGATCGAGACAAACCGATCGAAGCTATTCACCATCCTCTAGCTCGTGCGGGTCTTAACAGCTTGGTGTTCGGTTTGATAAGAGTTTGTTTATGTTCGTTCAATACACACAAGATCAATTAAATGAATAAGTTTGAACAACTCGTTAAACTAAACAAATAAGCTTGAACACATATGTATTCAATTTGTTAATATTTATGAGCAGCATTCATGAACAATATTCATGAATCATATTTATTAATATAAAACTCTTATCAACATGCTAAATAAACAAAAAATTTTAAAAATAAATAAATAAGTTTATATTATCAAACTCAATAATCATTCGAATAAATTTAAAATATAAAAGTTTCAAACAACCAAATAAATTTGAATTAAGAGCTCGATATAAACCAAGCTTGAATCAAACTAAAAAAAATCAAACCAAACTTGAACCATCATTTCAATAATTTAGTTCATTTTAAACTTATAAAATAAACTTGAATATCATAAAGTTTGATTTGACTTAATTAGTTTGTTTATGGCCCTAAACATTGTTCATCTTGAGAGACACTAACTTTGAGGTAAGATACAAAACGAACTAGAGAATATCGCATAAGTATATATGTCTAGTTTGAACGGAGAGATACGAGAAAGTGAGCATTGTTTCATTCACGAGGATGTCAACCTTGACATAAATATTCTAGTAATTTTTAAATTCACTTGACTAGTCGTCTTCGAATATAAATTACGATCGATGGATGAGAATCTCATTGACAACTATTAAAACAAAGAGAAGACCGAGGAACTTCTAATGATTAATGATGAGTGATGAATGAAGATGGCAAGTTTCATCCGTAGGGTTGTTAACTTGTTGTATCAATGTAGTTGTTTTAATCCCAAGGGGCATGATTTCATCATTAAGTATTTAATAATATTATTACTTAGTTTGTTTTGTTGGTTTCTTGTGGGCTTTCTTTGTTTTGTATCTGATCAACCTAGCTTGATCTATCGGGTTATTGCCTAGTATCCGGTCAATTTTGATTTATCGAGATTTCATCGCTGCCTAACATTTGATCAACCTTGATCTATTGGAACTTCACGTCTCATGTTAACTCTATGTTAGAACTGTGACTGATCTGAACTTTTCTCTTGCCAACTCTCTGTTACACTTTCGATCATAAGTGTTCGGTCAACCGTGATTTACTTGGACTTTCTTTTGTCAACTCTATGTTGATTTTAGTCATCTTATGAGACGATGATAATAATCGTAAGTTTAAGGACCAATTGCACCCGCTAGGTCGCTACATGAGATTCACATACATATTATTATCATTATTGTTATTATTTTAGTAATCCAACTTTTCAATTTAGTTTTTCATTAATTATCAAGATAAATTCGAAAAGTACTCACGTTGAGGCTACCTAAGTAATCATACTTCGTGCTGTTTTTTATAATTTTTTTTCTATCAAATAGAGTATGTGTATGCTTCAATCGAGAATCAGACCGTGACGCTCTGGAGAATCCATGACCTTATTGTTGCACCGTGCCTAGGGCTATAAACAAGTTAAGTCAAGCCCAACTTTGTGGTGTTCAAACTTGTTTGAAAAGGTAACAGAGCAAATTCAAGTCAAGACTAAAATAAACCAAGCCGTTGAAATAACTCTTCAAGCTTAGCTTAGTTTCTTTTTTATGAACGTACATTAACAAGCTGAACACATATGTGTTCAAGTTTGTTTATTTAATTTAACATGTAGTTCAAACTTATTCATTTAATTGATCTTGTATGTATTGAATAAATATAAATAAATTCTTATCAAATTTATTCATGAATGTTTGATTCATTTACGGTTCTAACCGTGCCCCGAGGGCCAAGGTATCTGAAGGCAACATACTAATTAGTTCTCATGGTACCTCACATCGAGTGAGTTACTCTCTAACAATTTGTGCAGTTGTTCAAAAATAAATTAAAAATTTTAAATATATTTTTGATGGTTTTTTACTTTAAAAAATTAACAATATGAATTAATTATCGAGAATACGGTGGTGACCTAATAATAAATGGTTTTAACTTTAATTAAGGTGTTTTAGCTTAAAATAGTTCGGCAAAGTACATTTCAAACCGTGTTATAATCAAAATAAAATAAAATTATTATTTAATTCCTCATTAACTCTAAATAAATATGAAAATATAAAAGAAATACATATTGGTATTTAATTTTTGAGTCATTGAGAAAGAGACAGCCTTTGCATTAATGCGGCGTCTTTAATGAACAACTTCCATTCGTTTGGTGCATGCTTCTCCACGTTCTTCCCTTCCTTTAATCATGAATATGACCGTCCCCGGGGCCATGGTGCGACATCCAGGTTGTCACCTAGACATCCACGATTCGATCCCCAGTTACGATATATTTACAAGAATCTTTCTCTAAATAGGGATCGCAATCAAAGGATACTGGGCATCTGGATTGGCCGCTGCGTGTGCTTTCCAATTTATTCTGGTGACTGATGGGAAACTTCCGTAGGATCGGACCGATCACCTTAGGAATTGAGTCAATACGACTAACTGGGATTATCATTTTTTTAATGAGGAATACAACCAATCAATTAATGATTTATTTTTTATGGGATGGCACCTTGTCATCTTTCTCGACTCGCTTGATTCAGTATCTATTTTTTCAATTAATTATCAATAAATGATGAATACGACCAAATACCGTAATACTACGTTAACAAATCGACCTTCACAGTTCTTTCTACCACTGTACAGTTATCTCGATCCTGAATTGGATACTTCAATTCATCGTTCACCCTTACCCCCTTCAATTTATCATCTCTCTTTGTATTTATTTTAATGACCTTTTTTTTTTTTGATAATTTAGGTATCTAATTCTTATTCTTGGCCACAAAAGTTTTTCACTCGTTACCATTGCAATTAAAGCAATCGTGAAGACAACCAATTCAACTCTATTTAAATTTTTTTTTTAACTATCATTATTTAAGGAGTCTGTCTCACTTTTTACCATTACAATTAAAATAATCGTGAAGACAACCAATTCAACTCTACGGATGTTTTCCACTAACCACTATGACAAATCCGAAAGTACCATATCGATCTTCATAGCTCTTTCTACCACTATAGGGTTGTCCAAATTCCGAATCTAGTATTTCAATCGTGGATCCATCAACCTAACTTATCCCTCCAAATTAAGCTTCCAAGTATGCTCCAGCTAGGGATCAAATCGTAGTGCTCTAAGTTTCCTCCAAGGTATCTTACCGGTGCACCATAACTTGGGGAGCGCGACCCTCCTTTTCTCATCGATCATGATGTCGAGTCATTGTTCACCCTCACCCCCTTCAATTTATCGTCTCTCCTTTACTTATTTTAGTGATCATTTTTTTAATCTAAGTATTTAATTCTTAGATTTAATTAATTTAGGAGGTGATCAATCTAGCTCACATAAGGTTTCCACTAACAATTAAGATAAATCAGAAAGTACAGACGTTTATCGGAGGATTCAGCATTATAATTTTTTTAAATTCTACAAATATTTGGATCATTATCCAACTGTCGATTTATCTCTTTACAGATGATTGTAAAACCGACCGTGTAAAGCAGTTGAGATGACAAATTCTATCTTTTTACTGAAAGAATTCATCCTATTTTTTACCATCGTATTTTGAGCAACCATGATAATATTAACTAAATCGAGAAACTTTGGCCTTTGAAATAATAAAGGGAAAATGTAGAATGCTATTTTGCAATCGAAAAAGTTTTAAATAAATTTAATCCAGGCTATTTAAAATTAATTAAAATTATTCTCAAACTTTTATTATTAAAATTACAATTAATAGACTGCTATTTTGACTTTTGACCATGGATTGATTTATTGGTGGCAAATGGACGGTCGGATGGCCGGTCCGACGTGGCAAAATAAAGTCATCGTCCTGAATTGAAATCCCCAGCATCGTACCGGCTTCGGAGCCAACGACCTCCCATTTTAATCAGCTGGTTCGTGGGACACGTGTCGGCTGCTAACTGGTTACGTTCACCAACAACCTCCGCACGGAGATGGAGCACACTGAATCTTGGAGTATATAAGCGAGCCGATCGCGGAGATCGAGGCTCCGCCGAGATGGGGGTTCTGCGGAGCACGGTGAGCTTGGAGGCGGAGATCGAGGAGATGCGGGCGGCGCTGCAGCGGAGCGGCGAGAGCACCAGGGCCGCCGAGCGGAAGGCCGGGCCGGGGGGATTCCGGCTGAGGGTGGATGGCGACGAGGACGGCGGCGACGGGAGGATGGTGTGCGTCACCGGCGGGATATCCTTCGTCGGATTCGCAATCGTGAACCGCCTCCTGGATCGCGGCTACACCGTGCGCCTCGCCCTCGAAACGCAAGGTTCGGCTCCTCTTCCCGGCCCCAAACCCCCAATCCTGGCCATCCCGATCTCCTCTCTCCATCAATTGGATTTTCGAAATTTCAAAATTGGTTTATTTCGTAAATGGATTCTTGTCAATAGCTTCCAGGTCGGGAGACCCCAGGCTGCGACCTTTTTCTTCTTCTTTTTGAAAATTAATTTTGTTGGATTTGGGGATTGCGCCGATGGAATGCCACATGGGGGCCTCTCTTTTTCCTCTTGTTTTTCATGCCTTCGTGACCATTTCAATGATGATTTCTTGGGGCCTTATTGCTGTGTCTTATCGTTTTAGATTGTTTGTCGCGCGTTTCTCGTAAGAAAAAGAAATTTTTTGAGAGGTATCACGCTGCATATGCATCCCAATTACCAAACACATGCCTTTAACTCCAGGACAAGTCACAGAGGTGCCTACCAGCTAATCAGTTTATAACTTCAACACTAATTTGATAGTTACTTCTGGCTCCAGGTTGAATTGTGGTCCTGCTTTTTTTTTGGAACATAAAAATTCTCTAGTTCATATTCTCTGAAAAAGACTGACATCAAACCACACTGGCTGTACAGTTATAGAATTCCTTCTTCAATGAATCTACTGTTCGCATTATTGTTTACTTTGTAAAAAGGATATAGCTTCGGTTGACTTTGGGTTTACAGAGGACCTGGACAAGTTGCGGGAGACGGAGATGTTTGGGGAGATGGGAAGGGACGGCGTTTGGGCTGTAATAGCTAACGTGGGGGACTTGGAGAGCTTGTGCCATGCGTTTGACGGGTGCACTGGCGTGTTCCACACCTCCAGCGTCGTCGATCCGGGAGGCCTCTCTGGCTACTCCGTGAGCCATTCCTTTAACTTGCAAAATTGGTTTCCTTCCTACTTTTTTTTTTATTCTTACCTGGCAATTAATTCAAAAATAAAATAAAATCATTTCATCTTGTACTTCAATTACTTTTTCAAACTATCCCTTTTACTTTCACCATTATCGTTCACCTCTATGTTTTCATAAATGTTGTGAATAGGACAATAATTGTCAAGGTGAAGGTACTTTCATAGTGAATTTTACAATCATTTTGCAGGTGTGGAGTAAAATAATAACAGTCGTGAATAATATGTCTTTGGTGATGAAACAAGAGGACATTTTAAAACTTTTTAGTGCTTATTTTATTTACTGTTGGTGATGAGCTCCAGAGGCCATGATGAGAGGTTCTCTCATCCAGCAGTTGGCACAATATAAAAATTGCCTTGTGGGACTTGATGAATAGGTCATAGTTTTGAGCTCTGAATCCAGTACATCAAAGGGATTGATCACAAAACCCCAAAACGAAAAAGGCAGTAATGAAGTACTGATCTTAACATTCTTTGAAAAAGTACAGTATATGAAGTATCACATCCAATTGGCTTGATTGTTTTCCAGAAAGATTTTATTTTCTTGATCTTGTATTGTTGATCTAGAGAAGACATATGATAGGGTGAAGCACTTATTAGTTTATCTTCTATCAAGCATGTGTGAGATTATGTCAAAGTTTTGAAGTTTTGTAAATGATCTACTGAATTGTAAAATTTACTTTGATTGATTAAATCATCATCATCATCAAAACATGCCTGGTTTCCTACTATTTGAGGTTGTTATGGGGATCTTATTCCTCCATTCAACTCTATATCCATGGAACTCTATCAAGCGGATGCTAATATTTCATTGTTCTTGTATAATTCTACAGAAGCACATGGCAGACGTGGAAGTTAGAGCAGCAGAGCTTGTGATTGAAGCCTGTGTGAGAACCCAATCAGTCAAAAGATGTGTTTTCACTTCGTCTCTTTTAGCTTGCGTTTGGCAAGTGAATACCACTCTGCAGAATAGCCGGCACCCAACCATTGTCGACGAGAACTGCTGGAGCGATCAAAGTGTCTGTTACGATAAAAAGGTACACACACTAAACTTTCATTTAAAGAAGGATTTACTCTTCCCTACTTGGAAATGCCACATCCAAGGATTGTCAAACACCTCTCTGATGCTGGTTTCAACTTTCAACATAAGGCCAGCTTAACACTTTCTTTGAGTAATTAACAAACCAACTTTTGTTCCTGCTACTTTCTTATAGTAATTTACTAAGATTTCCTTTTGTCATCAGCTCAAGTTTTAGCTTTGAAGTTTCACTCCTATGTCCTCATGATCTTATGGATGCATAAGATAAAAAAGTATAGGTTAAGTTATTTTCTTGCTTACTTTTCAGGGATCTCAAGCAAACCTGAATTAGCCGCAATTTATCACCAACCAGATCACTGACTACATAAATTTCAATATGAGATACTTCAACATGTGAACTCAAAGTTCATATAAAGAATTGCAATGAACTAGGAAAAACTAATCTTGTTGGTAGGTTGGCAGTGTTTCCTAAACAAATGTTGAAAACTTTCTTTCTCCAAATAATGACAGCTATGGTATGCACTGGGCAAGATGATGGCGGAGAAAGCAGCATGGAGGGCGGCGCGAGGAAGGGACGTGAAGCTAGTGACTATTTGTCCAGCCCTGGTCATCGGACCTGGTTTTTGCCGACGAAACTCTACTAGTTCGATCGCGTACCTGAAAGGTTAGAGTAACTCCAATTGACTTTAGTCTGAGCATCCATATGATCTATCACATGTTACTTAACTGACTCGGCTACAATGACAACCTCATTCTCTTTTGCAAACACAGGAGCTCTGGACTTGTTCAGAGAGGGATTGCTCGCTACTGTGAATGTGGAGAAGGTAGCAGAGGCTCATGTATCAGTGTATGATGCGATGAGCAGCACTGCGTGCGGGCGATACATATGCTATGATCGTGTCATCCGAAGGGGCGAAGAGGCCGCAGAATTAGAGCGGCAACTTGGTCTCCCAAACAAAATTCCAAGTGATGCACAGGCCAACCACCTGACTTGGTTGGAGCTCTCCAACAGGAAACTTTCCAGACTATTATCTTCCAGGAGGAGATGCACATACGATACATATTTACTCTCGCAGGATTAGGTTTCTTAGGCCTTCGGAAGTCGCCATATTACAAGTCAGAGTGCATGGAGTCTGGTGTGTGAGATTGCCAATCCAACAACAAATCTTTGTACAAAAGTTAGAAAAATAAAGTGTACAACTGATGCCAATACAAGTGGGTCAGTTTTGTTCTAGGGCATCAGCAATCTAAAGTTTCTGCCATGGACAAATGTAGGGTAACTTGAATCGGTTGAGGGATAAAATGATCGGTCGAAAAGGATTGGTATCCCTTCGATCTATGACACAAAGAAGCAAGATTAGTGAGATGGCTCTTGTGAAACACAAGACTGTGTGGGTTACCCATAAGCAGTGCAGCTATGCTTGTGCAAAGGAGATAAAAGACCCTTACAAATTGCCCGACCGATCCAATCATGTCGTAGAACAACGGAAAAACAAACAACCGAAAACCAAACTTCACCACGTAACGGACTCCCCGGGGCTCATCACACAATGGGGATCTATACAATAGGATTGATCTTTCTCCTTAGGGTTGACCTTATCACGTAGGAGGACGAACTCAGCAAAGATCTTCACCTCTGTTAATTTGCCGAGTTTGGAGGACCAATCGGCCTCGTGAGATAACCGACAAGCCTAACTGTCTAGGCGACCGGTGCTTTTAGTCAGGGGCCGTTTTGCCTAGGTGGTAGGTGGCTCTTGGTAAGCAGATGTTATAAAAGATGACCCATGTAGACTACCTGAGCAAGTTTATACAGCTTTAGGTAGCAATTGAGAAAGCGGTCAACTAATTAGCGACGGAACAATACAATAGAAAGTAAAGCTGAAGATGTTGAAGGCTATAAAAGAGGGACCAAGAGGACCATTCAAAGGTTGGTGAAGTATTGATTCTCTAATCACTTGAGCTTTTCTCTTGTATTTATAGTCCAATGCTCTAAGCATTCACTTGTCTTAATCTTGTAAAAATTTATCGTTATTGTAAGAGGTTTCTCCGAAAGAAACATGACCCTAGGGTTAGGGTTATCCTCTATTTTACCGACATAACAATTACTATTTCATTGCAAGGGCAACATAGATGAATAAGCCATTGTAAAGAACAATTGCAGATAAAAACTTCTTTGTGACGACAAGTAAACTGCTGAAAACCATCATTGCAAAGACTCTTCTGCGATAACCCCTGATCCATGACTAAACCATCACAGATACACTATCATAAGGCTTTCTACCATAACTTCAATCCTCTTCACAAATTTACCACCAAAGATTTTTTACTACCATCAAAGATTGTCATGGCTTAGAAAAAGCTTATGATAGAGTCTCAGACGGATTAACTAAAGCATTTCCAATAAAGATAGAGTTACATATCAGCTCTAAGTCCCTACCTTTTTATACTAATCATGGACGAATTCACTGGACACATTCAAGACAGTACCATGGTATATATTGTTTGCAGATGATATAATTTTGGTAGATAAGACACGTGAAAGAGTAAATGCTAAACTAGAATCTTGACAGAAAACACTAAAAGTGAAAGATTTTAGACTTAGTAGAGTGAAGACAAAATATATACAATTTAAATTTAACAATATTAGACGTAATGAAACAATTGTTAAGATAGGAGATAACAAGTTATCTGGAGCTGAGAGCTTTAAGTATTTATGATCATTTTTACAAAACGATAAAGGGATTGAGAGAGATATCTTACATAGAATACAAGCAGAGATGGTTGAAATAAAGGAGAGCATCGAGGTGTTTTATGTGATCGTAAAATATTTTTAAAACTTAAAGGAAAGTTCTATAAAACAGTGATTAGATTTGCTATATTATATGACGTTGAATATTAGACTATGACTCGAATACATGAGCAGAAGATGAGAGTGGCAGAGATGAGGATGTTAAGGTGAATGTGTGAATGACATACGAGGATGGACAGAATAAGAAATGAAAATATTAAAAAGAAAATCGGAGTTGCATCTATTGAGGAAAAACTCCGAAAGATACGTTTAAGATAGTACAAGCATGTATTTAGATGACTAATAAATGCTTCACTTAGACAATGTGAAACTATGACAAATACGCACATCAAACAAGAAAGATCAAAAAAGATTTATTAGCAATAATAAAACAAGATAAAATTGATTTAAGTATAGATGATGACACAGTAGGAGATATAGTCCAATGGTCGTAATAGGATCCATACAACCGACTCCACCTAGTGGGATAAAACTTGGTGGTGGTTATTGTTGTTGTTGTAGTATCAAAGATTGCCATCACAGATGGTTCATTCAAAACATTGTGATTGCATATTATATCATTACAGATTTAAGTGTTGCCCTATATCCTTCAAAAACTACAAATCTCTAATAACTACCATTAGTCTAACTAAATTTAGACTAATACTGTTAAAAATATGATATTCTGAATTACAAACTATATATATAAAAAGAATTTAAACAAAATCCTAGGACTGTTTATAAAGATCGGATTGAAAAATGAACAAGCAAATTGTGATAGGTTAACCGAAACCTTCCTTAAACCATGTTGTGCAAATTTTCACCAGCAAGTGCTACTGGCATTGATTGTTGAAGTACTTGCAACAAATTTCACTAAAATGCTAGATAGAGTTAAACCATTGAGACTCACAAAGCCTCCAGAAAAATGTACTAACTAAAACATTAGAACAACTACTGAACTAGATTTATGGAATCTCCTACAAGAACAAAGCAAGCCCTTATATATCACAAAAGTGTAACCTCTGATTACCTTGATTTTATTTTTCCCAAGTGAAAGTATCTAAGATAGACAGATGACAAGATCTCAAATAACATTATATAAGAAACTTTAGCAAGGTTATTTATTACCAGGAGGTCCTGTAAGAAGCCTATTGACTTTCTTCAGAAGGCCATCCATGTCACCAACTAAATTATCTACTATCTCTGGCTTCAATGCATTTGGAGAACCTACTTCAGTCTCAGCTTTCACGAACCCAGTGAGCTTGGAAATCATTCTCTCAAGGCTTTTTCTTACATATGGAAGTGGAGAGTCGGGAGCAGATGATGTTTTGATATGAGAACTGATAGTCCCTGGATGGTATGCACATTTGCTTTCTGTTTCCAGCATTGTTCCCTGCATCTTCCTTTTTCTTCCTAATTTATTATGCTCTGAATGTTCAACAATTCCAGTAACAGTAGTTGGTGGAGTTCTTACATCAGTTGTATCTTTAGCATTGCTATTTAAGTCGATCTGCGAATCCACATTACTCTTCATCATTTCCTTCTCCTGCGAAAAGTCAACTCTTTTTGTTCCATTTGCATCACTATTTTCTTGGAGAAATGTGGTTTCAGAACCAGCTTCACCATGCCTCCTCTTCCTTCTCTTTTGAACTTTACCTGGTTCAATAGGAACACTTACTTCAACACCTTTTCCGATAGGAGCTTCATTACTAACCAAATTGGCTTTCTTGTTCCTCTTCAACATAGAAACATCTTTGGTTGTGTTACTATCCAAGGAGTTCTCCGCGAATTGCTCATCCGTCCTGCCTAATTCATTCATGAACTTCTGGTAATTGAACAAATTCGCGTCACCCAAGCAAAATGAGCTTCTGAACTTTTTAAAGAGGTCACCAACCGCAATGGTTGATCGAATTAATTTAGGACTTAGAGGGTTCGCGGCGACTGAGTGTAGAACTGTCAAGATCGCAACAGTAGCATTCTGATTGCCATTAGAGACAGTATGAATCTCATCATCTTCCTTCTTTGATACCTGAGAAAAGGACTTAATAAAGGATGATTCTGGACTCTCCGAACCTTCAGTAACTGAGCGTCTAACATGACCAATTTCGTTAGCATAGGGAGGTGACAAGTACTTGCTTCTTTTGTGCTCTCGTCCACTAGACCTCCTTTCCCTCTCAAACACAGTACCACCAGTCTTCGTTTGCTCCTCTGATGACAATGATGGAGAATTTGGTTTATCCAACTCAACAGCATTCTTAACACCAAAAGTTGTTCTTCTCTCACCTTTCTTCTTTGGCATTGGCGATTCGGATGATTGTGATGCACTCGACATGTGAAGAGTAGAATTTTTCACCATGTTCTCAGGTGGCTGTACTACTTCCAGATCGTTTCCAGCAATAAGTTCAGCAATGCTCCTTTCCTTATTCTTGTGATTCGAGGCCTCGGCGATCTGTGGCCCTTTCGCCACCCTGCTATAACCAACCTTGCCTTCTACTTCAAGTTCATCGATGGCCGCAGCATCCAACAGAGGGCTTTCACTCTCCAGTAGGTCGGCCGGAGATTGTATCTGTCGTCGAAGAGCCAAGGCCCAGCTACGCAGCAACACCCCCTCAAGCAAACCAACTCCCGAAGCATCTTTAGCAGCGTCAAGTAAACGCTCATAGAATTGTTCAGGCGAATAATTGAAGATCGAACATCTCCCGACGCCTTCAAGCTTCGAATCCGTCGAGGAACCGCAAAGCAACTCCGACATCAATCGATTCTCCGTCTCAGCCAAGGCGTCCTTGACAGCTCTCACGAAGCGAGGGGAGGCACTCTGCCTCAGCATCCGCGGCAAATCCTCCTCAAAAGGCATCACATTCGAAACCTCAAACCGAGCAACGATTTCCGCGTCGCCAAAGAAGGAAACGAGGACGGAGTTCTCACCCACAAGCATCTTGGTCTCGGGAGCGATTTCCGTGGAGGGATCAAGGACCTCACCCGGCCACCAAGTTCTGACCTTGAGCTTGCCCCAGACCAGGTCGCCGACCCGAAACGCTCCCCGCTCTGGTTCCGCTCGACCGGGAAGAAGGGGGAAACCACGGGATCGGACGCGCGGCGGGCGCGCCGACCGAGAGGCGGAGGATCGGGCGGCTCCGCTGCCGGCGGCGGATCTTCCGCTTGGGGCTTGAGGGATTCCATTGAGGAGCGACGCAAAGGCGGTGGCCGATCGAAGCAGACGGCAAGGGAGACGAAGAAGAGTGGAGCGGAAAGGTGGATTTGGTGCTCGGTTGCTAAACGGACGCATAAATATCTCTCTGCAATTAAAGCAGTGAGAGGGCCCACCGGAAGAGAGCCTCATGATTGGCGGGTGCGTCGTCGGTCAAAATGTGCTCCATCTGGAGACTTTATTTTGAGGAACGACGGTGGACGGTCGGAAAGCAACCCGAAGTTATGACGGCTCCACGTTTCGGTGTCGGGCCCCACCATGGGAGCCTCCGGATCCGATGTTCGCCGTTGGATAATCTGAGTCTCTTGGGACCATTCATCTTCCGGCACGTGTACAGGATCCCAGCGACCTGCGCCTGAGTTGGCAGGGCAGAGGTCCGTGTTTTTGAATTTGGGTCGAATCAATAGAAAATAAGTAAAATAAATATTTAAAATGTATCTAAATTTATTAAAGATAAATATATTTTATTTTTATGATTGGATCAACGATCGAATGCTTGAGTTTAGATGAATGAGATTACTCTAAGATATCTAATTAATTTTGAAAGTGATTGATACAATCTTATCAAAAAAATTTATTGATTATTAGAATAAATTTAAAAGTATATATGACTTCGTCATCCAACAACTAATATTTTTATTAAAAAATATATTTTAATATATCGTAATTAAAATTTAAACGGTAAATACTTGAGTAAACCACTTAACATTTTACTATTGCCTCTTAACTTTAACCTTTCAAAGTAATTACAATTTATAATTTAGAATCATCAATTACGATTCGATTCACAAGTTGAGATGATTCAAAATTATTATTATTATTTTATTTAAAAAATATAAAATATATCATATATAAAAAATCTATTGATTTAAATTGTCTACCTAATATAAGAAAATTGAAGTCAATCATTTCGGTATTAAAATCTTGTCCTTTAAAAGTTACATTTCTTTTATTGTTTTTACAACTTTTGCTCAATTAGAACTTTTATTGTTTTAAATTTTAAATTATTTTTATTTTAATAATTTTTTATCTAATATTAATATTATTATATTTTAGTATAATAAGATATATGTATCATTTAAAATATATTTTTTAATTAATTTTATATGTTCGATGATAATTTTTATATATATATAATTTTATTATTAAATAAATTATATTCTTTAATAAAATTATTATTATCATACTAGTTAAATAGTTTTATAAATTTAATATTGAATGAATAAAATGATAAATTAAAATCAATGAGTAATTAATTGAGTTAAATGAGATTAATAAATTTAATGAATTAAAAGTATAATAGTTCCAAATTCAAATCAAATAAATTGTAAAATTAACTTTAATAAAAAAATAGCATAAACTCATATCAACAATTTAAAACAAATAAATTATAAAATTAATTTTAATAGATAGGTAGAATAATTCCATCTTAGAGAATTTATTTACCACACTATTAATATCAACTAAAATATTATAAATATTATTAAATAAAAAATAATGCTTAAAAAATCTAAAAAATATATTTAAAATTTTAAAAATAAAATAATGAATCGGTGCCGGTTCACCAGGGGCTAACCTTTAATCGGCCGGTCCGAGGTCGGGTCTACTTAAAGCTCTAAAATGGATTAGTAATTATACTAACAAGAGAAAACTAGAACGATTTTAAAAGAGCACGATAGAATTGACCTAAACTAAACCAAGCGATTAAGTAAACGGTCTATTTATCACGCTGATAGTGTGGCTTCCTTGTAGTTGGACCAACAAGGAAAATAAAAGTACGATAAATATAATAAAGGATGCTCTTTTAATTTTTACTCTTTTTTTTTACGGTAATTGATACGAGGTAAGTTAGGAGATCTTGATCTATGCAGGAGCCGTGTGGCATGATCCATGACTTAATCAACATAGATTACATGTAGCATGCTAATAGTCTCTGATCGATCGAGCTGAGCCGATTTTGACCTACCAACCTCTCGAGTTGTCGATTTCTCGAGCACTACTGCGGAGTCCAACTTGCCGACCTCTTGAATCACGTCTGAGACTTCCCGATTTGCTAAGTTGATCTAATCGCCAAACCGATCTCCCGAGTTGTCAACTTCCTGACCTCTCGAGTTCTTGACCTCTCGGGCTATTCCCGAGTTCTCGACCTTCCAAGTTCCTGACTTTCTGACATCTTGGCATGCGAAAAGATACCATAGATATCAATATTCATTTGGTGGAGGTGCGTCCCTTGGCCTTCTCTACGGAGGAGATGTATCTTTTGGACTTCTCTCCCTATATAAGATAAAGGGAAAGAGGACTCAAGAGAGGATATCATTTAGTTTTATCTACTTTTATTCCATTCTTTATTTCATTTCGTCATTCTATTATATTCTTTTGGGGATCCATAACGAGTTGGACATCGAAGGGACCTCATTGGGAAACTCCCGTGAGCCTTATGATACGTGTTATTCTCCACAAGATCTACCACATTATAAGAAGAAAGCGAGGAGAATGCTTTGACGTCATGGAGAGATTTTTGAACCGGAATAGTGATCATATGAAGGACTACATTAGATATCTTTTCAATCGGGATTGATTGGTTGTTTCGATGAATCAGCTATATATATCGGCAACAAGGCTATCTAGCTCCGACTTGACACGATTCTTATTCTCAAATATTTGATCATATTCATCACTCACTCAATTCAGTTAGATGATAGTTTGTCTCCTAATTTGGCCCCTTGCTGTCCTACCTCATGTTTACTTGAAAGTTTGAAAAAAACAAAAAAAAACAGAAAAGACCCTAAACTCTTGTTTACTTCAACAGACACAGAAAATTATGAGCCCTAAAGAGAGAGCATTAATTAATTATTATACATGAACTTAACACAATTATTAATTATTTTATTCTTCATCATAGCAATTAAGCACATCATATATATATACATGCATACTGAAAGACCTGTCTTAGCTTGTTTACTACGACAGACACAGCTGCTTACTTCTAGTAGAGCTTCAAGAACCTGAGCCTGCCAGAAATGGAAAGACTGAATCTATGAGAACTCACTCACTGAGATATGCATGCTCCAAATTTAGCAAACAAGAAAGGCAGAATCTATATAATGACCAATGAATTGAACATGCATGACAGATGGCAGTGCCATATATGCAAGGCGTTGAGTGGCATGCAAGACAATGCACGTTGATTGAGATCTTTTTTTTTTCTTCTTCTTCTTCTTCTCAAATGAATAATTTCTGCTATTTAATTTCTTGCTTATCAGAGATTATTAGATAACTCGATCGATATTATAGCTTGTTTGGAGATAAATACTCCGGCAAAAAAATTTATTTATGGAGTAAAGGAATGCGAAGGCACCTTTGCTCCTGGTCGGCGGCGGCGGTGCCTTGGCGGCGGGCATTGTGGGTGGTGGTGGGGTAGTGGTAGAACGGCTCGGCGGCCGACTCGATGAGCTGGATGTCATCGAGGAGGCGCTCGTAGTGGCGGGCCACTTGTTCGACGGACTTCCCGCCGCCGACGGCCCTGGCGACGCGGGCCCAGCGGTCGGGGGTGCCTTCCCCGTAGCGCGCCAGCGCCACCTCGAACCGCTTGTTCTCCTCCTTGCTCCACGGCTCCGCCGGCGGCCCTCTGCGGCGCGTCGACGAGCCAGAAGCCATGGCGATGATCTCGGTGGCCTTCTGTGGCTTGGCCGTCGTCTCCATGGCTGCCTAATTATAAGGAGGTGGTGGTGGTGGTGGTGGTGGTGGTGGTGGTGGTGGTGGTGGGGCAGCGGTGCTTCGTTGGGGATTCTGCATGCAGAGAAGAATATTGAGCTGAGCTTGTAAATTTTATGCAGATCTAAAGAACTCGAATTGTATTCTAAAGTAGATCGATATAGCCTACTGTGTTTTTTTTTTTATTTTTACTTATTTTTTAATTTTTTATATGAAAGTAAATTTAAGAGAATAAGATGAATTAATGGAGTTTATTCTAAGTGAGTTAATTAATTTAATAATCTTGAGATAATCCTGAGTTGTTTGTAACTAATTAACTAGATCTTTCAACATGTTTCTATATATAGTAAATTACAGCCTTATAATTAACTTAATTACACAAAGAAAAAGGTACATGATGATGATGCTTTGTGTTCTAAGAACACATATATGAGTGTGAATCTAGTTGCTCAAAAGGTTGTTTATGGCGGAGAAGATGCGAATCGAAAAGGTTCTCTTCAAACCTTTTAGGTCACAGTCATGTTTACGAGAGAAGATAGAAAATTGGGGAGAAAGATGATCGAGAATAAAGCGAGAAAACTTTTAAAGAAAAGGAAAGGAGGTAGTGGTTTGTTGAAAGATCATTTTTGGCCCTTCATATTGCTAGTGAAATTCGTTATCGCCAATGACTTGTTCGCATTAGTAGGATGATGAGTACGCCATAAGATTCATTGGTGGATCTATGATCCCTTCAAATTAGTCATGATCGAGGTTGGAATAGTTTTCTCTCTTCAAATTTATTAGTAATTATCTCGAAATAGTAGCACTTCAAATGAGTTTTCAACCTTTAATATTGCATTAAAACTTTTATAGAGAAAAGGAGATAAGGGAGACATTCTTGAGGCATAGTTACTTGCAATCTAATGAATATACAATCAATTATTTTAGACGCTAATTTTACTTGTTCGTCCTTAGGCACATCTGCCTTCGATAAACACTCTCACACTTATAAGTATTTGTAAGAAGACTTTATTTTTTTTCATAACTTATAAGGAGTTTCATTGGTACTTTGATATAATAACTTATTAAGAATGTGGATAGTTAAAAGAATAGTTTCACCTCACAAAGTACCGTAGGGTAACCCTAAGCTTATCGATATAATGTTCATTATTTTTTTCGATGTACGACTCTTGCATTCAACAATACTATTATAGGGGTTGTTGGTTGAGAAACAATGCCAACTTAGTGCAAAAATTCTTGAATGGATCCATATATTGTACTTCTTTATCATTGACGATAATTTTGCTATTTTTTTCCAAGTTGATTTTCAACCTAATTCTTATAGTGAGTGATGCGGGAAGTCACGGAAGGCTAAGTGTATGGTCAGAGATCAGGCCACGGGGGCAAACCCCTTCGCCCCATCAGAAGGGATCTCGTCCCGGCATACTCGCTCAAGTCTCGTCCCGGCATACTCGCTCAAGTCTCGTCCCGACATACTCGCTCAAGTCTCATCCTGATATGCCCTCGCGTCTCGACACAGGCCTAACCTCAATGGTAGGCTTTAACCCTAGCCCTGATCTTCTGACACCAACCACTGCCACCACCGCTGGGAAGGCTCAAGGCCGGTGTGCTGCAGGTACACCATTACTTTCGGCGTCCGTCTTAGTCGCCCCCACTCGCATTAATGGTGACCCCTCAGCGCATTAATGGCACTCCTCGTATCTATACGTGGCGTGCTCTTCTAACCTCATGGTTTGCACGCATTATCATGAAACGGGCATGGAAGATCAGTCTGACCTTCCCTACGAGCTCCTCCTATAAGCATGGCCTAGGATAGGAGGGACAAAGAGAAGGTTCTTCTGATGATAATATCCGTATCCGAGGCATAGAGTGGCCGCCCTCCCAGACTAGCCTCAAAGGTTGGTTATAAAAGGAGTAACTCAGGACCATGCAAGGGGGTATGAAAAATAACAATATATCTCTTTTCCTTTCTCTTGGCCCTCAGGGGAAAAACCCTAACTTGAGCGTCGGAGTGGCTCACCGGGTTCCCCGGAGAGTCAGTCTAACCTCTCTTGCTTAGTGTATTTCAGGATCCCGTTGGAAGTTCCCAGAGGTTCCCCAATCTAAACTCTGATCGGTGATCACCCTTGCCAGATAGTCCGTTGACTGGTGGCTTGACCTTCTACGACATTTGGCCGGAACAGTGAGTATTTAAACACTTTAAGGATTTCATTCATATTCATTAGCAAATGGACCTAACAATTGTTAGGACTCGTGTAAGCTAGAGGGGTTGAATAACTTCGATTGTATTGAGTTGATTGCGTAGCGAAAACTTGAACAAATTGACAACACAATGCTAACAAGGTAGGTTTTAACTAGGTTCAAATCCTTTCAAAGCTACTACATCTAAAGTTTAGTCCTAACGACTATCACTATTAATCCTTCTCCTTCTCGAACATCTTCTAGAGATGAAGAAGCCTCTTGTAAATATGTAGTTACAAACAATACAAGCATATACAATGAAAGTAAACTACTTTACATAAACTTGCTTTGAACACTTTCTTATTATTTGAAATTGCCTCTTATCAACCCAAAAATGCAACAACACTTTATACTCAAACCTCTAAGAATCGACACCTTCGATTTGCCTTTAAGGTTGCAGTCGGGCTAATTTTCACCTAGCAATCGACTGCTTCACCAATTGATTGTCTTATTGTAATTAGAACGTCGACACCCGCATAATGACTCTTTTTATCTTAGCAATCAATTGATAAGTCACAAAAATCTATTGCTTACTTCCAATCGATTTGGGAAGCTTCTATTTGCTTAACATGGTATATCAATCGATTGTTGCATCTCAACAATCAATTGCTAACCACCAATTAATTGTTATCACTATTAAAACCGATGGAATCAAAATATCTCCACAATGGCATGATATTGTACACTTTGAGCCTAAATCCTCATCACTTTGTTCTTGGACTCTCCCCAAAAGGCCTTATACCAATGGAGATACTTTCCATCCTTTTAACCCCATGATCTTTTTCATGTACTTTAGATGTGGGACTATGTTTGCACCCTTGCAACCCAACAATCCCCCCCTCAAACAAAGGACCACAGGCCCCCCTCAAACATCGTTTTTAATGTCTGAATCCTCGATCCATCAGGATTTTTATCCCTCGGTTCACCCGACCTACTAGGATTTTCCACCTAGCCGCAGCTAGGACTTTTTGCCCCTCGGTCCACCCGACCTACTAAGACTTCCCACCTAGCCGCAACTAGGACTTTTTACCTCTCGATCCACTCGACCTACTAGGACTTCTCACTTGATGTCTGGTCCTCTTGATTCAGACACGGGACTTTCCACCTAGCCGCAGCTAGGACTTTTTGCCCCTCGGTCCATCCGACCTACTAGGACTTCCCACCTAGCCGCAACTAGGACTTTTTACCTCTCGGTCCACTCGACCTACTAGGACTTCTCACTTGGTGTCTGGTCCTTTTGATTCAGACACGGGAGCACCCACTTCCTTTGTTTAAGGTTCAAACCACATGGTTAGATCTGGATCATGGCTCATCCGACGGTTAGTCCGGTGAAGAGCAGTCTCACTCTGATACCACTTATTAGTACCGATGGATTCAAAATATTTCCACAATCAGTATCCCCAAAAGGTCTCATATATTGTCCACTTTGGGCATAAACCCTCATGACTTTGTTCTTGGGCTCTCCTCAAAAGGTCTCATGCCAATGGAGATACTTTCCATCCTTTTAACTCCATGATCTTTTTCATATACTTTAGATGTTGGACTATGTTTGCACCCTTGCAACCCAACAATCACATAGCAATTGATTGCTAGATCAGCAAACCCTCTTTAAACTCTAAATTTTACGGTTTAGGGTTTAGCACTCTATTGTTATTTCTTGGCAATCAATTGCTATTCTATTTCAACATTTCCAAAGTTGAAATCTCGTCTTGCCTAGTATCGATTGACCTCAACCTACAAAACTTCCTTCACTCAACATATGGTCACCCTGGACCTGTCAACACTTTCCGTTGTCCAACATCATATCAACCTTGATTTGTTGGGATTTCATTATTATTAAACATCTAATCTTCCTTGATCTGTTTGGACTTTTCATCTCATGACCTATTAAAATTTCCTTGTCGTTAAGTGTCTGATCAACGTAATTTACTTAAACTTTTCTTTTGCCCATTTCTCGTTAGATTTTTAATCACTAAGTATCCTGTCAATCATGACCCCCCCACTTAAACTTTTCTCCTCATGTCAAGTGACCAATCCTTTATAATCCACTTGAAATTTCTATCTCGTGTCAACTCCTTGTTGAACTTTCGATCATCAAGTGTCAAATCAACCATAATCTACTTGGATTTTCTTGCTCGTTAAGTATTCAATCAATCTTACCCTACTTCACTCTTCTTTACCATCAAGTATCTGGTCAATCTTGACCCACCTGTCTCTTCCTTATTGATCAAACATTATATGGATCAACATCTATCATATTGGTTAAACTCTATTATATTGATCAAACATCAAAACTCTCTAATTCGAGTTTGATCAACCTTGATCTGAGATCGATTGCACCAACAAAAATATTTTATATAATCATTGATAAAAATGATGAAGTAATTATTTCCATCCTGATCATATGTATGAACTTTAGACCACAAATATCATTGTGAACATTTAGTTCGATATATGTCATGTTCCTTTCTATCAAATGAAAAGGCAACATGTTCTGAAGGTCGTATCATATATAATTAATTAATTAATTCAAACGACTCTATCTGTCAAATAACTAATTAAATTCAAAAACCTTAATCTTCAAGTTATTAGTTGGTCCTTTTCTTTTTTCTTTTTCTTCTGCAAAGAAAAAAGAAAAGGACCAACTAATAACTTGAAGATTAAGGTTTTTGAATTAAAAAAAAAAATAGTTGGTCCTTAATTTTACATGTGCTACATTCAAATTAATTAGCACAAACATATATATATATATATATATATATATATATATATATATATATGTCAAGCGACATCAAGTGGCTCTAGCAAGTGTCGACATCAAAAGCTTTCCATTGACCCCTACCTCTTTTTAAGATTACATCTTAAATCAAGAGTTTTTAGGCTATTTATTTTAAAAACCTAAAAATTATAAATAACACTAGATATTTTATTGTTTAAACTCCTTTTGTAAAAATGAATATATATATATATATAGTGAGTTTTGATCTCCTGCGCGATTATACACGATTATGATGTGGTGGAGATTTCTCACCGTTAGCGTAGCAACCGATTCTGCAATTAAAAAAATCAAAGACCCTAAATCCTAATCCAAACCTCCCGATCTCGATCTCGATCTCAATCTCGTCGCCTCTCCCTCTCGTCGCCTCTCCCTCTCATCGGCTCCCCATCCCCGACGTGGACATAGTCAAATCAAAAATCAAGTTGAGTTGGAAGTCAAAGTCAAGCGAGCTCGGATTAAGTCAAGTCAAGCACAGGTTAAATTAAGACGAACTCAGGTTCAATCAAACCAACTTAAGCCGAGCTTAGGTCCGATCAAAACTTAATTAAGCTGAACTCGTGTCCGATCAAATCGAGTTTGGATCAAATTGAGTTCTAACCAAATTAGCCCCAAAAAAAGACCTCGAGTCAATTTAATCTAAGTCACATCCAAATGTGGCCCGCCCAAATTGGGATTTGACTCGGTGGTTGTTAAAGAGCTGATCACCAAATTAAAGGATACGCCGGTTAAAGCACTGATCACCAAAAGATGCCCTTTGGAAACTAGATCATCTTTTTTGCTTTCTATCTAAAGGTCATTGTTTGCAACATCAAGGGAATTAAGCAATTCATAACTTTCTACTCTCCTTACTTTCCTTCATTCGTTTTCTTCACCTTTTCTCCAAGGTTTGACTTGAACGTCGGAGGAGTTTTACCAAGGTTCGCCTTGACCCTCCTTCTAACTTGATCTTTTGTTCGAAGGATCTTTTGCTACTCGGCGTTCCAAAAGCTGACTTAAAAGAAGTCAATCTATTAAGACAGGAAGGAAGTCCGATGTGAAAAAAATCGACCTATAGAAAGCCGACTTGACTTGCATCCAGCCAATTGAAATTATTCAATCATAGTTACTTTATTAAGTCATCGCATCCCTTGATCTCGGATAGGATTTAATTTGAGCTCTTAATTATCACTTAGATCATTAAACTTAACTAAATTATCTCATCTTTGTGAGGAAGAAAAACTAAATACAAATTATTCTCTATCAAACATACCATAATTAAATATGTTGCTCTCAACCGATAACTAGATGATCAAGGGCTTACGGTGGAGTTGAGAGATTTGAACACTTAACGTTCTTAACATAAGTATGCACCTCTCATGCATTCAAATCTTGTCACCTACGAGAAACTTTGGTTGAAAGTAACACGATATCAAAGTACGATATCCAACGCTTAACAAGGACACGAGGATCAAACCGCGCGCATCAAATGGACTAGATTTGAGCATAGGAGTAAGATGAACCTTCGTATTCATCTCCTTTAGCGCATAACTTCTAGCTATTGACCTAATTTGAGGTGCGAGCACGAATAACTAAAGATTTGAGTGAGTGCATTATATTGTTATGGAAGAACCAAAGATTTGAAAATTATGATTATATTGAGCTTCCTCACACAAACTTAGTACAAAAGGAAGGGCAAAGTCTTCATGCTTTTTTTGTACAAATATAGTCGAAGAGGTGCATAACTAACACTTGTAGAGCCAAACATATCTAGTGTATTTGTCGCAACCATGTAGAAGATCATGACACAGTCGAATTGGTTCTTCATCCTGTTCGAAAGAGAGGAAAAAGAGAGATGACATAGACACAATATTGTTGGGGATAGATATCTTAATGCGAGTGAAAGAAGAGTAGTACTTCGATTGCGGGAGGAAGAGTAGTAAGTCGGGACTTTATCATTCTCAATACGGAAGACGTCATCGACAAGCAACTCATAGTACCGCTTCACTTCTTCGGCAGACTTGCCGCCCACAAGCCGTGCGACGTTGTGCCAGCGGTCAGGGGTGTCTTGGTCATAGAGCGCAAGGGCCTTCTCGAACATCTTGTTTTGCTTTTCGGTCCATGAGGCGGCCAATGAGCTTGATGCCATTGGGTTTAGGGATGGGAGGGAGGATTGATGTGAAGAGGGAAGAGCCATGGGTGGTTACTTATATAAAGGAGAGGCGAGAAGGAATCAAACTTCAAAAAGGGAGAGAAGGCGGTAGATGAAATAAGGGATCCCATTCAATGGAATGGAAAAGGGTGACAACATTGTGAATTGATGCTCTCATTGCTTTGCTTGTCCAAATCTATCTTTTTGATCCCAAATCTTAATCATATATCATCAAAAGATTCCTGTATTATTAGGCAAAAAAAAATTTTAAAAAAACATTTGGCATCTATTTGAAAAAAAAACAATCCACTATATTTCCCGTTTCAAAAATACTTTTATTCTAATATTATTGTAGTAGTTATGAAATAGTTACTGTAATATATTAAAATAAATCAGTTTAATTTAATAAAAATATTATATATATATATATATATCACTTTTTTATAAGAAAAAATTTCTTTATCAATTTTTAAAATTACTTAAATTTATCAAATTCGTTTATCAATTTAATTAAAATTACTTGATTTTGACTGTGTTAAATTAATTTTAATAAAGTTTAAATAATTTTAATAACTTTGCCCCCCACAAAAATTTTTTACCGTAACACTCGCAATCAAACTTAAAAGAATCAATCACGCTGATGAATATTTTTTTTTTGTTTTTTTTTTTTTTTTACATTTTCAAAAATTGACCTCAAATGTTCCTATTTATATCATTTATATCTTGTCATTTGCGTTGTGTTAAAAAAAAAACTCTTTTTCTTCTGTAAAAAGATGAAATTCACTGTTCATCCAATGGGCCACAACGATATGATATGTCTATTTTCCCACGACTATTTTTGAAGAAAAGAATCGAGAAATTACAATTGAGCACGACTTATAATCTCAAGGATATTATTCCAAGAAAAACTTTTGAAAGTTTTTCATCGAGATTCGTAATCATTATCCTCTTCTATAAATACTCTGCTCCATCATAACCAAATCAATTTATATCTTGTCATTTGTGAAAAAAAAAACTCTTTTAAACATTCTAAAAGTGTGTTTTTTTTATTTATGCCTAAAATTATTCTCCTCTGGGTTTCAAGAGCAGTGATGAACTGTAGTGCTTGTTACAGGCATAAAACAGATACAATTATATTCCAGTTGCAAAGTTACTAAGAATCCTTATCAGTTTTTTCACCTTTCTTTCCGCCCTTCCAACTTTTGTGTGATTCCATTGCATCTATCTATCTATCTATCGATCTATCTGGATCGAATATATGTCCAGAGCCAATGATTTAGGGAGGGATTCTGAAAATTATCGTCTATGTAGAATGACTAAAGGGGAGAAAGGCAAGATAAGATGCCGATGCCTCTCATCGATTGGTGTAGGTTACTCTAATTATTGGTCTACTTGGCGTTCGATAAAGCAAAACTTACGGTACAAGAAAAACGCAAAAAGAATACTTCTATAGGTGTCATATAGTGGTAAAATACTCAAGAGGATTAATAAGAAATTCAAAAGTTCGAATCTCAAATGAGATGAATATATTAGCGATCGGCTTCTGAGTGTAAAGCACAAATCTTTTCAAGTCTTTTCTAATGGAGAGGAGGTATTTTGATGAAACCAAAAACTTAGGGGCATTTTTTAAAAAAAAACAAAACTTGAGGCATTTTAAACACATTTTATGTTTTTTTGACTTTGACAAAAAGTCAAAGTGACTTTTTGTCAAAAGTCAAAATTTTAAGCTGCCCATGTCAAGCTTAGCTTTAAGGAGACAATCAATGAAAATGACTTGTGATCATTTGAAGCTGAAATTATTTTCTATTAGATGGTTAAAATAATTTGCAAATTAAGAAAAAAAAAGGCAAAAATAAAATTATCTTCAATTTAATTTAAAAATATATATATATATATATGAAGTATTAGCATATATAAATATTTTTTATTAATTTAATCAAAATTATTTAGAGATATCAAATTCACTTTAACTTAGTGAAAATCACTTCAATAATATTATAATAACTATAGCCGTAACTATTAAAACAACACTATAATAAAAATATTTTTTAAATAACAAAGTATAATAGAGTTGGTATTTAATATAGAGCATGATAATAATGGGATAAATATTTTAGAAATTGACTTTTTGCGTAAATTGTATTTGAAAAATATCATATGGGCGTCTTTTTTTAAAAAAAATGTAGCCACAATTGATAATTATTAAAATGTGTAAAATCTATTCAATAACTATTATAACGTGTAAAAATTACTTATTAACTGCTATAACATGCTTAAAGTGAATTTAAAATTTAGGATTGTAACAACTACCTAATAGTTTTTATAATTATTTTAAAGTGATTTTAATATAGTTTAAATATTTTTGATAAATTAATAAATATTATTTTTATATAATATTATTTAAAGACTCAAAATTCTAAATAATAAATTCTAAATCTTAAATCATAAATTCATCATAAATATGTTATAATAGTTACTGAATAGATTCTATACGGTATAAATTTTAAATCCTAAATATATTGTAGCGGTTATTCAATAACTTCAACACGTTATAGTAGTTATCAGAGCATCCATAATCCACTTCCATTATAACACCCTCCACCTCATTAAAAAGCATGGAATTCACTGCCACATACTCGTTATAACAACATAGCTCTTTCATCCACATTTCTTTTAATATTAACATTTATTATTTATGAATCCCACCGTCCATTCAATCATCTTAAAATTATATCATATTAAATAAATATATTTTAAAAATATTAAAATTATTATTATTATTTTTAATAATAATCTTACTTTTAAAATAATAATTTTACTATTTTAAAAAATAATATTAAAAATTTTATTTAATTTTAAAATAGCCATTAAAACTAACCATTTTAATAAATATAATTTAAAAAAATACACGTGAGATGGACCAGCCTCCTGGCTAGCTCACCCCACTTTTAATTAAACACGTTTAATTGTTTGAACACATTCAACTGAAGAGGTGTTATAATAGTGTTTAACACTAATGAGGTGTTATAATACCCCATTAAAACATTCATTGTGGATACTCTTATCCATAAATACTAAAAAATGTTAGATTAAGAAATATTTTTAAAATAAAATTATTGAAAGAGCATCTATTTTTATTTTTAATAATTTTGTAAATGATAGATGTCCATTTGATTTTTACCTTTTTAAATTTATAAAGTAAATAAACTAGGAAGGAAATCGAACGGAGGACATTTAGATTATAAAATAAATAAATAAATTGTCCTTAAAAGTAGTCAGAAAGATGCAGATTCCTGCTGATAAAGAGAACTTGTCCTTAAAAGTGGTCAGAAAGATGCAGATTCCTGCTGATAAAAGAGAATCCTTATCATTTGGCTGCTGGTGACTGAAAAATGCTCTTCCCTTTCCAAACCCTGAGGATCGTTGGTTGGTTTAGGGTTTACAGTGGCCTTTATGCAACTTGTGGGATTCCATGGCAGACAACCTTACTTGCATATCTATCTCTAATCTTCAGGGTCGAATATATCTTTCACATATCCTTTGTACCCTCAAACTTTAGTCCCATCTCACTTTTAGGCATTTTATTACGAAATTATTTTTATCTTTAATATTATTGTAGCAACTACGAACTCATAGTTATTACAGTATTGGCATTTCAATTTTAATCAACACAAATAAACTATGTTATTGAGCTATGAATCATAACTACTATTGTCCTATGATTATTTCATCTCTGGTCAATATTATATTATAATAATACTTCGACTCTGATCAATACTAATGATATTGTATTGTAGCAACTACAGTACGTATAATATGAATGTTTTATCTCTGATCAATATTGATTGGTATTAGAGCTATCAAACGGGCCAACCCATGACGGGGCGGGCAAATCTATGACGGATCTATCATATGGCGGGGCAATGGGCCAACCTACCAACTGGCGGATTGGGAAATCTCCAATCCAACCCAACTCAAGACAAGCCGCGGGTTAGGCCGGCCAACCCACGGGTCTGTTAAAAAATAAAAAAGTATTAAAAATTTTAAGTTTAAATTATAATTTAAATTGATTAAGTTGAAAGTTTTAAGTTTGAATTATAATTTTTAAGCTTGAATTATAATTTAAATGGATCAAACTCACTAATTCATTAAGTTTTCTACTTTAATTTTAAATTTTAAAATAAATAAATAAACTTTATCAACCCGCGGGCCAATCCAAGCCCACCGCGAGCCAACCCACGCGGGTCGCGGGCGTAGGCGGGCTAACCCATCTCAATCCATCTTAAAATAGGTTGATAAAATTCCAACCCAATCTGTCTAAATTACTTGGCGGGGCGGGCCAACCCGACGAGCCTAACTATAACTTGACAGCTATAATTGGTATTGATCAATACGATAGCAATTGTAAATCATAACTACTATAACATATTATAATAATTATGAAATTACAAGATCATAATTACTACAACTACACATAATTATAACAGTTACAAAATTATAATTATTATAATTATATAGTAATTATAAAATTATAACGGCTACATTGTACAAGGGACGACGTGCTTTGGATACATCCTTTTAATTTTTATCCTTCCAAGTGACTCAATCTTGTCCTCTAGCCAAGTACAACCGTGTCCTCCACTACACATCACACAATTCTCCTCCCTCCTAAAGCACAAACAAATCTTTACCATCCCTTTAACTTCAAGATAAAGCTCCAAGTTTCAGACTAATTAATTTTTCTCATCCCCTACAACAATCTTTGATTCATACAACTTCTGTTGCCTTCCAAGCATCAATCTTTCAGTTAAAATACAGGGTTTAATTCCTCACCAAGAGCTTCACCAACCTTTCGATACATACATATATATATAAAGAAGATGGAATCAAGTGTTAGTCGATGAATTCCGCGACATAACATCATAAGATGAGTTTTTCGATGATCATTCTTGTGCTTTTCAGCTTTCTTGTGTTAGTTTCAACACCCGCGGAAGCTGCTATTAAGAAGTACCAATTCGATGTGAGTGAGTGATTCGGGTTTGTCGATTAGTAGGCCTAGTCTTTAGGGTTTCATTGTTTGTGTTGTTAATTGTGTTCAAATCAGGTTGCGGTGAGCAATGTGAGCAGGCTTTGCCACGCAAAGCCGATTGTGGTTGTCAACGGGAGGTTCCCCGGTCCGACCATCTATGCTCGTGAGGGGGATCGTATCATTGTTAATGTTACAAACCACGCGCAATATAACATGACCATCCATTGGTACATTACCATAGTTTAATCTGACATAGATTATATGTCGTTATTGTTATAGATGATGATGATTTTGACGATAATTGTAGGCACGGAGTGAAGCAAATGAGGAACGGGTGGGCCGACGGGCCGGCCTACATAACGCAATGCCCTATCCGAACCGGGAGTAGCTACGCCTACGACTTCAACGTGACGGGGCAGCGAGGGACGCTGTGGTGGCACGCACACATCCTGTGGCTGCGTGCGACGGTGCACGGCGCCATCGTCATCATGCCGCCGGCAGGGGTCCCTTACCCCTTCCCTCAGCCTGATCAAGAAGCTGAATTGATCCTTGGTGTGTTCAAGGACCATCTTTCTTTCTTTCTTTCCGATTGATTTCAGGCAGTATAGACCGACCCTTTTGCTATCGACTTGCAGGAGAATGGTGGAACGCCGACGTGGAAGTGATCGAGAGGCAAGGCGACGGCCTCGGCTTGCCGCCGAATACTTCCGACGCTCATACCATCAACGGCAAGCCTGGCCCTCTCTTCCCCTGCCCAGAGAAGCGTAATCTATCGAATTCGATCGATCGTTTGTGTTCCATTTTAAGATACTTTGTCTGAATTTTGATGTCGGATCAGATACGTATGCTTTGGAAGTGGAGTACGACAAAACGTACCTGCTTCGGATCATCAACGCGGCGCTCAACGACGACCTCTTCTTCGCCGTCGCCGGCCACGACATGACAGTCGTAGAGATCGACGCCACCTACGCAAAGCCGTTTTCCACGGCAGCCATCGTCATCGCGCCGGGGCAGACCACCAATGTCCTGGTCCGGGCGGACCAGACCCCCGGGAGCTACTTCATTGCAGCCCGGTCGTTTGTGGACGTGCCGCTCCCCGTCGACAACAAGACCGCCACTGCCGTCTTTCAGTACAAGGGCGCCGCCGCTGCCGGCGGCGCGATCCCAGCCATGCCGCAATTGCCGGCGCCCAACGACACGGCGTTCGTCACCGATTTCCAGGACAAGCTCCGGAGCCTGGCGCCTGCAGACGTGCCGACAAGCGTCAACCGACGGTTGTTCTACACGATCGGAATGGGCGTGAACCCCTGCCTGACCTGCGCGAACAAGACCCGCCTCGTCGGCTCGCTCAACAACATCACGTTCGTGATGCCGGAGATCGCTCTGCTCCAGGCGCACTATAACCGCATCGGGGGCGTGTACCGGCTGGACTTCCCCGACAGGCCAGCAAAGGCGTTCAATTACACCGGCGCACCGCTGACAGCGAACCTCGGCACGTCGCGGGGGACGAGGCTGGGCCGGCTCGCGTTCAACTCGACCGTCGAGCTGGTCCTACAAGACACCAACCTGCTGATGGTGGAATCACACCCCTTCCACCTCCACGGCTACAACTTCTTCGTCGTCGGGCGGGGGATCGGGAACTTCGACCCAGCCAAGGACCCGGCGAAGTTCAACTTGGTCGACCCGCCGGAGCGGAACACAGTGGCCGTGCCGACGGGAGGCTGGACGGCAATCCGGTTCAGAGCCAACAATCCAGGGGTTTGGTTCATGCACTGCCACCTGGAAGTCCACACGACGTGGGGGCTCAAGATGGCCTTTCTCGTGGAGGACGGCGATGGGCCGGACGAGTCCGTCTTGCCTCCTCCGGCGGACCTGCCACCTTGCTAGGGTTTATGATGGTTCGGGTGCGGTGGCTTCGAGGGTCTGTCTGCAAAGATTCACAAATCCTTTCCAAAAATAGAAACAATAATTAACTGAATCTCATATTGACTGGTCGTTACAGAATTATCTCCCAATCTTTACCCGATCTCCGGCGAGTAATTTAGCCGTGGGCTCCACCGCAGGACCCATCGCTCTCCACCACAAGTTACTAGGTATAAAGATAAGGGACGCGGAGACCGGCCAACACAACATGTGCACCGGTCGGTGCTATCCCTTCACGGTTAGATTCGGTTGCGTTTCCAACGAACCGGCGAGCCAATATTTACCTTACACGTGGCGATTGAAGACAGAACCAGCCGCCGCCCAGTGTCTGCACTGAGCAGCCAGTTAGAATATTTGTTAAGAATATAAAATAACAAATAGAAATTTACTATTTCACCAAAAACATCACATTCTAAATAAGATAAATATAAGAAAACAAACAGTAATAATCTACCCTCTTAACTATTCTTATCACATGCTAAACCACCTCATGAGGCTAATTAAGCTCCATCCATGGCAATCCAACCACTTGCCAAACCCTCGCAGTAGTCTCTACTCAACTTAGAAAATCATAATTAAGTCACAAGCATTCTCTGACAGCCTCAAACTTCCACAATCCAAAAGCCTGGCACCATGTGTTACAGCTTATCCCTTGCTTTCTCTGCAACTGCAACAGATTCTTGAGAAAAATAAAGGAAAATTGATTACAGCCCTACTACTGTGCTATTATTTATAGCTCTCCTTGCATGGTGTATTTTCATCTCATCAAGAACAAGGAGATGGTGAATGTGAGGCTTGTAGGAGTGGTTTTGGTCCTGGTGTGGGTTACTGTAGATCTCAATGTAGAGGCAGAAGAATTAGGGTTTGTGGAGACCAGAGGGCTACATTTTGTTGCCAATGGCAGCATTTTCTTCGCCAATGGCTACAATGCCTACTGGCTGATGACCATGGCCTCTGACCCTTCCCAGAGGACCAAGGTCACCTCTGCCCTGAGTGATGCATCCAGGCACGGCCTCACAGTGGCCAGGGCCTGGGCTTTCAGTGATGGAGGGGGCAGCAATGCCTTGCAGACTTCACCTGGCGCCTACAATGAGCAAACCTTTCAGGTTCCACCTTGCATATTATCCTTCTTCTCTTAAGTATCCGGCTGAAAAATAAAATTTGAATTTTGATGATTCCATGTGTGAAAGGGACTGGATTTTGTGGTGTCTGAGGCTAGAAAATTTGGGGCCAGGCTGATACTGAGCTTGGCGAACAACTACGACAACTTCGGAGGGAAGAAGCAGTATGTGGAGTGGGGGAGGTTGCAGGGCCAGAGCATTGCATCTGAGGATGAGTTCTTCACCAACCCAGTCGTCAAAGATTTTTACAAGAACCATGTCAAGGTAATTCAACTCCAATGATGGCTCAATGAAGACGATGACTTATTAGCTGAAACAATTTGCAGGCTGTGCTCACCAGAGTGAACACCATCACTGGAGTGGCCTACAAGGATGATCCCACAATCTTTGCATGGGAGCTCATGAATGAACCCAGATGCCCCTCAGACTCATCAGGGAAGAACATACAGGTATTAAATCATATTCTGATAGAATGCAGTATAATTCATCAACCATGTGAAAAAAAAAAACTTGTTTTTTGATTCACAAAATGTATATTATTTATAGGAATGGATAGCAGAGATGGCTGCATACTTGAAATCTATAGATGAGAATCATTTGGTGGAAGCAGGTCTTGAGGGATTTTATGGGCAGATATCATCAAACCAGAAGCAAGCTAATCCAGGGTTTCAAGTGGGAACTGATTTCATTGCCAATAACCAGATTCCAGCGATAGATTTTGCAACCATTCACTCGTATCCAGATCAATGGTAATGGTGATTGATGAACAGGGAAAAGAAAATTTTTTGCCTAAATTAATTAATTAACTTTCTTATACTCACTGAGACAATTCGACGAACAGGTTGTCGACGCCGGACGAGCAGTCCCAGCTAGCGTTCCTCAACAACTGGCTGGACGCACACATCGACGACGCTAGGAATGTGCTCCGGAAGCCACTTCTGGTGGCGGAGTTCGGGAAATCCACCAAAGACCCCGGCTTCAGCACCGACCAGAGGGACGCCGTCTTCCGAGCGGTCTACTCCAAGATCTACGCGTCGGCCAGGACCGGCGGCGCCACCGCGGGGAGCTTGTTCTGGCAGCTCATGGCGCAGGGGATGGAGTCGTACGGCGACGGATACGAGATCGTGCTCGGGGAGTCCGCGCCGACCACGACGCGGCTGATCGCCGCGCAATCGCGCCAGCTCCGGCTCCTGAGCGGAGCGCGAGCCGGCGGGGGACCAGTCCCGGAGAAGAGAAGGACCGGAGGGCGGAACTGACGCGGAAGATTTGGATCTCTAGGGTTTGGCGCTCCATGCCGGAGAGATCGGAGGCGGCTCCTCTTTGTGATGATTTTGTTCATCCAGGAGAAGAAGACGAACTTAAATAAACGTGAGAATTTTGCATTAATCCACCCCAATTTGGAAAATTTTCACCTATGAAGTTTCCCGCTCTTTTTAATTTTAAATTTATCGAAAAACTATCTAAATTTCGAATGTTACTAAACTACTAACTTCAAAATACTCTTTCAAAGTCATTTGTACCGAAACAATTTACGAAATACCGAACGAACAAGATCGACTCTTAGCTCGGCTTATTACTCTTATTGTGGCAATTACATACTTATGATTTACGACAAAGGAACAAATATGTATATCTTTGCGTTCTCGTAGTAGTAGTTCTTTCGAATGAGGGTGACAAGGAATCCTCCTATATGATTGTTCCATCTTTGATTGTAGCATTCTTCACCACTATCGTGATCCCCGATCGAATATAGAAGCCCTCCGAGGGCCTTTCAGCTTCTTGGACACCCTGTTAACAATCGAAGTGTTATGTAAGTTTACGACAAAGTATTTCGAGTTGAGCACATACGTCTTTGTTTGCGATGACCACATTCTTCCCGATCCTCGCATTCATGTCAATGATGCAGTTCCTATGATCACAAAAGCTTAGATCCATGTTCTTGAACTTCCAGCGAATGCTCATTTAGCATCTCACCTGATCTTGGTGTTGCGACCGACACCTATGGGGACTTTATCACCTGCGAGTAGAGAAGCGATTTCGGCTTCTGTTTCGTAGGTATCAGCACCCATCATCATAGTATCCTGGGGAGTCAAGTGTATCGAACTTTTGATTTTATAGGGAAGTTTAGCACAAGTTGTATTGTTGATTGAAACTAACTTCATGTAACCGAAAACAACTTAACCAAACCTTCAACTCTGAGCCATAATCTAGACGCGAACGAACTCCAACTATAGAACGCTCAACGCTACATTCGCGTAAGAAGCACCCATGTGAGACAATTGCATCCACAATCTGTGCATATCAGTTTGTTCTTTCAGTATACGAAAACTGATTAAAGAAGTGTAATGTGTTTTGAGTGAAAACTTACCCTGCACTTTTCTACTTTCGTTGGCGGTAGAAATCGAGGCGACGTGTAGAAAGGCGTCATAGGATCATAAAATTGAAACTTTGGAGGCTGCATAGGAGGCAAAACCATTTCAAATATATGTCGAAATAATCTCAACAAGCTACTGTTTCATTCAGCTTTGCACAGCTAATACCAACCTGTTCTGTCAATGCCAAATTTGCATCGAAGAAGGATCTGATCGTGCCGATATCCTCCCAGTAGTCATTGAATATATATCCCTGCCGTATCATCGATCAATTAGCTTCGCGTACAAGACTTCGATAAAGTCTCAGAGTAGAGATTCTCTATCACCTGAACATTGTGCTCCTTTACAGCAGAAGGAAGAATTTCTGATCCAAAGTCATTGGATTTTGGATAATTCCACCTAAAGGGAAGACTGAGTAATTAGATATGGAAGATACAGCAAGACGATGACAGAATTTGACCGCTTCTCTTACCTTAGAAGATTTAGTAGAACATCTCGTCGAAACACATACACTCCCATCGACGCGATGTATGGATATTTCATAGAATCCTGGTGAGACATTCGGAGAAAAGTTCCACCATCCTTCTACAATCCATGATCATTCCTGATAACTTCCTAACAAATTGCTTGAAAGAAATCGGACTAGACAGTAGACCATTACCATAGCTTCGAGGTCGGCATCTTTGGGTTTCTCACAAAATTGGGTGATTCGGCCAGACTTGTCCATCCTCACTAGTCCATAATCCGATGCTCGGCTTTAGATAACAAATACCGCATCAGTAGTGATCAAAGACAAAGCTTTTAAGAATACATTTTTACATCATACCGACAAAGACGGCCATGCTTTAAAGATGCATAACAAGATAAGGCTTATGTCATTCCGTTCAAGTAAGAAGGAAAAAAAAATCGGAATCTTCACTAAATGGTAGAAGCATAGTCTAAGGGAACAAATGACATAACTTGGATTTCGTTGAAACAATGAACATATGATAAAGACCCGAAGTTGATGCCTCATCTCAACTTCTTGACAATGACAAAACATGCAGAGAATTAAAGCTAAATTCGTATCGGGTCGATGCAATTTTAAGCAAAAGTTTATTTTGTTCCAAATTGTTCGTCATGACAACGAAATGTAGTGAAAAATAGAATGTGTTCAATCTGCAATAGAGGACATTTAGAAATATCGTATTGAATAGAGACATGTATGCTACACTCTCAAACAGGAGAAATTCATATTGATTATAGAATATGAATATTACGGCTATTATTGAACCACATACAAGCGATTTAGTACTTAGATAGCAAATCTATGACATGAGAACAGAGAAAAGCACAATAGTCTGGAGCATTAATCAGCAAATCGAATGTTGAATGACAATTATTTGAAAAGTTCAAAATTTTGATCGATACTTCTAAATACAGAGGAAGTATAATACAAGAAACTAATATCATGTACCTTTGACCCACAGGCACACACGAGATCGTAATGTCAGCATCAGTATCAATATGTTTCTGCCAAATACAATACGTATATCATACGGGCAACTAACATCATTGAGAAAACTGGAAAAAGAAGGAAAGATTGTTGCGGGAGTTCTGACATACCTGAACAAGATCCATATAATCCATACGGTAAAGTTGGTCACCAGATAAAATTAGTATGTGTTCGATGTTCTTGTTCTTGTTATCCTGAAAAAAGGAATATCAGAGTTAAGTATATGACACGTATAATCATTTGAAAAATAAGAATTTTTTGTTCGATGTGTGCCCGCCTCAAAAACCCAAGTGAATTGCCTGACAGCATCTGCCGTGCCCTGAAACCAACCGGTTCCAGTGTCTTCGGGGGTTTGTGTAGCTGCTAAAACCTGTTTATAATCTTTCGGTGAGTTGAAATAACTAGAAGATATCTAACAAAGTGTTAGACTGAGTGTACACTGCAGCTAACAAACCTCAACGAATCCATCACCAAAGTTGATTCCATTCCCGAAGTTATACGTCCGAGAAATGTGTCGATTTAGTGAAGCTGAATTGAATTGTGTCATTATGAATATCTTGTTTATCCCACTGTTGATGCAATTGCTCATCGGAATGTCAATAAGTCTATAGCATCCACCGACCGGAACCTGTAGAATAACATGTATATCAAAATGTCTGCTTTGATGATCTGAGGCACATCGAGCTACTTGACTAAAACAATCAATCAATCGTCGTAAATCAGAAAGTAACAATACAAACATACAGCACCCCTGCAATTGTTGATGATCTTTAAGTAGAATCAACTTTCAAATGGTTAGAACAGCAAATTATCGCCGAAACACTCCTGAAACTTATAATCAAAGTAAGAACAGCAAATTGATCCTTACTGCAGGTGTGGCTCTTGTGCCAGTGAGAGGAAACAGCTGACTGCCAGTCCCACCCCCTAAAATTATAGAAGCAACACTCTTTGGATCAGCCGTTCGGCTTCCGAACATCGGTGCATGGAAAACCTAGAAGTTGTGACAGAACATTAGCAAACCCTAAAAGATCACACAGTAAGCTGAGACTACTGTCAAATTCAAAGAAGAACAGAAAGCACAACAATTCTTAACCCTAAAAAGCCTCTCAATCCCAGCTCAGCTTGAATGAAATCGTCCCAGTTCAATGAAATGCTTGAAACCCTCTTGTAGAACTCTGAACAGAGCCGAATCAAGAAATTGGAAACTCAGCTTAAATTCTCCAAATCGCGATCAATTCAAGACTCAGAAACCCTCAAGAACCTTCAAAGAACCCCTTTGAATGCACTTGATGGCTCCGATCGGTTTGGATTTGAAGAACTCAGCTGAAATCCACGGCGGAACCGAAGCTCTGACAAAACCCTCACCAGTCGATCCCGACAGCAATTGACGTCAATCCAAGGTTGTAGTTGTCTTCTGGAATCTAGAGATTGATTTGGAAGAGAGAAATCTGACATTGACCGCGCAAGAATGAAGAAATAGAGGGAAAATCATGAGGAAGAAGAAGCTACAGTGCAAAAGTTGCAAGTACTGTACATTTCTCGCTAACACTGCGTTTGAACTCGGCCACTGTTTGAATCGGGTTCGACTCCGATTAAGCCCGGTTCAGCTCCAATTAAGCATGGTTCAACTTCAATTAAGCCTGGTTCAACTTCAATTAAGCCTGGTTCAGCTCCAATTCGACTCCGATTCGGCTTAAATTCACATGGGTTCAACTCAAATCATACTTGAGTCTTGATCATGAAGTTTGGGTCAATTTATTTAATCAATCTTGGCTTGACTCGATCTCAACTGAGCTTGATCTTGGTTCAATTTGAATCCTACAAAGAGTCAAATTCAATTAATGCAAAATTAACCATCAAATCACAGAAATTATAATTAATCATTCAAATATACATCATACCACTAATGCAATCAAATCATATCCATTAAGTAATTAATTTTTTACATAAAAACCCAAAATGAATCAACAAAGTACATAAAAATCCTAACTCATTAGTCATCTGGTCAACCTTGACCTGACTAGTCTTCTCACTTTATTCGCTTTCAAATATCTTTGATCCTATTTGGATCAACTTTTAGTCAAACTTGACCTTTCTTGTCTATATTGTCAAACATTGAAATTCTAGAAATTGATTGCACTAAGAGATTGGTGATTGTCCCATTCTCCTTATGTTTTCTTCAATGCAATCCATCATATTTTTGTTAAACTCAAGAATTTCATTTAAGTAAACCTTACTCTTTGATCATCTGTCATGTTGTACCAATCAAAATATTCTTCTATTTTGCAAGTCAATCAACAAATAAAGTGGGGTTCACTTTCTCTTTGCAATATAACACCCTAATTTGAACTTTTTTTGTAATATCTCTAACAACATTTTGGTAATTATTTTTCACCTCAAGAAATTCTGTAGCCCACTCAAAAATAGTTGGTGTTATGGAAGCATTGGAAACCCTTCAAGAATTAGGTTGTTGTTTGCTACTCACCTTGGGCTTGATCACCTTTAGATTGAGAAATCATGACTTCAACACCATTTAGATAAATTTGCATGTCATCCAATTGTTCCATCATGTGAAGGAGTATCTCATCTCATTGACTATCAATCAATATTCCTCTAAGGCTTCTCTCGGACATTGTAGACATGTCAGCTTAGACTTTGATACTAAATACGATGCAGCAGAAGAGAGATTGAATGTTGGAAGGATTGTGAAGTAGAAATCTAAAATTAGGTGGAAAAGAAGTGTAGAAAAATTGTAAAAACTTAATATCAAACCTAAGGGTTCCTAGATGTCACTCGGTAGAGAGATTGCATCACACAATTTAAGAAAATTCTTAAAAGCTCAATCCTAACATTACAATAATATACATATTCATATTAGTAGATGGACTCATAGAAAATATAAAGGAGTTATAAAGACTCTTAATTAATATTCTAATTTTTTAAATATGGGAAGATAAAACACATTGGAATTGTTGAAAATTTATAGCGACTTTTGACTTATAAATGTTGACTTGAATTGTTAAACTTTATATCATCTCTCAAATAGATTTATTATTTTATAAAGTATATTAAATTAAAAGTTGGTTGAGTGTTGTAATCTTTTTCTGTATTTATAAATTTTTAATAGGCATTGCCACTTGTCTTCATAGTCACTATGTTATAGCAATAGGTCAGTGTTAACATTAATAAGGACTATAAAAATTTTAAGAAAGTTAATAAACTAAGATAGAAGAATGGATCAAAAGATGAATACTGCCCAAATGCCCAGCTCAATCAATCCTTTTGTTAGCAAAACAGGATTCAGCATTGCCAACTGCCATTAAGTTTAACTTATTACCTAAAAGATGTAACAGAAGCATTTGTGTCATCTGCATATCTATGAATAGCTAAAAAAATGAACTTGGCGAGAAAAGTGACTTACATTTTACACTACATTTGTGTCATTTGGATTTTTTTTTTAAATTTTATTTTCTATGATTATTTCGAACGATTAAAAGATTATTTACGATAATTAATTTGATTGTTGTTGTATAAATTATTTACAACAGAATATCATAAATTAAGGCTGCATTAGAAAATGAAAATTTTGAGGGACAAATTGAAAATTTCTTAAGCCCATATAATAAATGTGCAATGTATGCGAGGATTGACCGAAAGAATCCCTGGGAATTTTACCTTTTGTAACACGTCGTCAATCGTGTCACTGCGAACATTATTGCAGCCGCGGCTCGCTCTCCGCTGCCGTGTGCTACCATCTCTCACGGGAGATGTGAAACGAATAGCGGCGGCGGGTGAAGTTATCAAGGCGGACGATCGAGAGAAAGAGAGAGAGATGGCGGAAGGGTTGGATTGGGAGTCGCTGACGGAGGCGACGTCGGGGGCGGTGGGGGCGCTGGTGAGCACCACAGCGCTCTACCCCCTTGATACCTGCAAGACCAAGTTCCAGGCTGAGGTCCAATCCCAGGGGCAGCGCAAGTACAGGTCATCTTCGCTCTCTCCTTTTCATCTTCTTGTCTTTTTCGAGAATGAAGATCTCGCCTTTGTATTCACTTTGGATGATTTCTTTTTCTTGTTCAATTGTCTACTTGTAGTCCAAGTTGATCTCCTACCTTGCCTTTCATAGTTTTATGATCTCAAGCGAGATCCGTGCTTGTACCATCGCTTCTGAGTTGTCGGCTTCTCTCTTCGCTCTCTTCTTTTTATTGAAAACTCAAATTTCTTATTTTACAGGTATTACTTACCAATCGTAGTTAGTCGATTTTGATCAGGTTTTCGTAGTTAATCATCTTGTTTTAAAGAAAGTTCCCATTCATCCCTGTTACTGCTTCTATGGTAAGAATTGACTCTCAGAATTGGTATGAAGCAAAGGGAATTTTTTTACCGAAGCAACTTCTTAAAATGAGTCCTGTACTTGCTCAGTTTTGTATAAGTTATAGTTTGGGTCCTAGTGTGGATTGTTTTTTCTCTTAAAAACAATATCATGAATCTCTATAATATTAACACATTTGCTGATTCTGAACATGAGAAGATGATCTTCCTTGTCTTTTCTAACAGATCGGTTGTAAAAGAGTAAGCTACCAATAGACTTGGAAAAATCTTCTTGGGTTGCCTGGATCATCTGTGACGTTTTGACAATTATGTTCTCATTGATGTGCATTTCAAAAGTTATACCCAAAGAACATACTTAAGATTTGGTGTTTAACTCTTGATCTCAGCTACTTCTGATTTTTCAAATAAATCTCTATCTTAACTAAGTAGAAATGAGGAAGACTGAAACTGTAGAAATAAGGAATGAGGTACGATGATAAAAGAGGTGATTAAGGATGGTTTCATCATAAATCTTTCAATATTAGTTACACTCTGGTCAAAGGTGTAATAACCTTCTTTCTTTAGAAAATTACGCTGGACCATAGTTATCTCTTTTTCACATCCTTGAATCAGTGATGTGCATAACATTCAGTTCATAACCAAGTGATACTATTTGCTATTGTTAGTAATAATAGCAACTAATGCATCCTAACTTCTTTGTATAAATAAAGTGGAAATGAACCTATCCCTTGATCCTGCAGCTTGCTTAGTTTTCTCTGAGATTATCTTGATATTGTGCAATGCTTTGGCTTGATTTTTTTTTTTTTTAATGTTTTGGCTCTATCAGGAACCTATCAGATGTGTTGTGGGAAGCAATTTCCAAGCGCCAATATATGTCTCTATACCAAGGCTTAGGCACCAAGAATCTGCAATCTTTTGTCTCACAATTCGTTTATTTTTATAGTTATAGTTATTTAAAACGATTTTATCTGAAAAAGAGTGGAGCTAGATCTGTTGGAACAACAGCAAACTTGGTGGTTGCTGCTGCTGCAGGGGTTTGCACTGTTGTCATAACACAAGTATGTACTTTTTTTGGTATATGTATCTGATGTTAGTAAAGTATGTTGCTGTTACATTTCTGAAATTTGACTGCATGAATGTTTTGCATTTTTCCAGCCCCTTGATACTGCATCTTCAAGAATGCAAACTAGTGCCTTTGGTAAGTCTAAAGGATTATGGGAAACTCTATCAGAAGGATATTGGATTGAAGCCTATGATGGCCTAGGGATATCTCTCCTTTTGACAGCAAATCCTGCAATTCAGGTAATATTAACTATCTGAAATTGCATTTATAATAAAGGTCTTTTTTGTGCATGCTCCTCTGGATCTTCAATTTAGCTTTTGCAGTTGTTTACTAGGTTCTTGTTACAATGGTTAATAAGAGGGATTCATTATGTGACTTGCAAAATTTCTTTTTATTCTTACAATAAACTCCAATATACAAAATGCCTCCTGCTCAGAACATTTTGGTAGGGTTAGGTATGTTAAGGCTGGGCAGTTTGCCCTATACTCATGGATTTATTTCCTCTTCCAAGATGTCAATTAGCAAGAGTATCATGAAAGATTCTTTCCCGTGTTGTTTGATGTGTCAATTGCAAAGTAAAACTTAAAAAAGTGATAATATGGTGCTTTGAAATTAATCATCAGTTGGTTATTTTGTATGTTGGATAGCATTTGGAGGGTCGTGTATTGCTCAATCATTTCATCTGATAGCATTATACAAGACCCTCATGCATAAAAAGTGGTAGTGTTTGACAGGATTTTTTGCTTCTTGGTATCTGATTGTTTGATCTATAAGTAGTATTTGTGAGATTGGATTATTTGCCAGTTGTTCTTTGATGATTACATGAAATCTTTGTATAGAAAATAACTTTCTTTTGTCTAAGAAATGTGCTATACATTTCTAAAGTTGGTTGATAATATGAACCCTGCACATCCACCAAGATCTATGCTTGATGCATCAGTTCATAATATTCTCATTTGAATTTTCGTCAAAATAGCCTATATGGTTTTACTTCACTGTAAGCTTGATAATTTTATCTTCAGGTTCACTCTACCTAACTAATAGTTATAAGTTATGAAACAACCACAATGCTTTATTCAACCATGGTGTTCATTTGACTTAAATGATGCCCATTCTCAAGAATCATTGCCTGATCAGATAATGTTTTTATGGAACATAAGAGGAATAGAACATCTATTCTCAGAAATGTATTCAAGTGCCTAACAAATATTAATGTATGACTATTCATCTTCTATAAGAAGAACAAAAGCAGAGTTGTCCAAGATGTTTGACTGAATTTGAATGAAATTTTGTAAATTTATCTAACTAGATTCCCATGAAATATCTATTAGGAATCATAAAATGCTCTTATAATTAATCAGGGTTAGTGATTGTAATATTGTTCATTTTGTGATTCTTATTTTCTGGATGCTAGGATTTGACATAACTTGGGAGTCCTAATAAAGTGCATATTATTTTGTACCAATTTCTGTCACTTGTGTTGAGTTTGGCATTGCTCCTCAGTATACATTAAGTTTAATTGAAAGGTAAATATAAGAACTTTATGTTGGTGCTAATGATTTAATTGTATGTCTGGAAGAATGAGCCACTTTATTTCTTGGTTAGTTGCCCATGGAAACTCAATATTGATCATTTTCTTTTTCTGTCTCAATGAAATAGTATACAGTGTTCGATCAATTAAAACAGAGAGTTCTAAGGAGACAAAGCAATAAAGTTGCGACAGAAAACACAAAATCATCTCCTGCATCTCTTTCTG
>NC_133865.1:13496280-13592480 GCF_044706935.1 Curcuma longa
AAGAAGCAATACAATAGTATCCTAACTACTTGAACTAAAATCATCATCCCTCGGCTTGCTTATAAAAGCTGCATCTACTTTATCCCCAACTTTTCAAGCCCCATAGGAGTCTACTACTTTAGGAACATAGGAACAACTTCCCCATCTGCAACTTTGAAAGCCGCAACTGCACCAGGCGAAGACCTATCAACACCAGGAACTGTGCCCCACCCAGCCGTAAGACTAGGAACTTCCCCAGCCGTAAGTGATGATACTTTAGCCCCAACTTTGAAAGCCCCAAAGGATTCTCCTTTAGGAATAACTTTTCAAGAAAGAAATGTTACCCCGAATTTCTCTACTTTTGCAAGTGCCAGCTCAAAAGCTAAAGCAGCATCACCAGCAGCACCAGGAACTGCTAACTTACTTCTATGGGGCCCCACCTGAGTCTCCTTTCTCTACTTTTGCCGGAACATATGATTCTACTTGAGGAGCTACTTTAGCATCAACAGAGGATGATACAGTAGGAACTACTTTTCAAGCCCCATAGGAGTCTTCTACTTTAGGAGCACCTGCCCCACCAACTTTGAAATCCCCAACTGCCCCATCCCCAACAGGCGAAGCCCTAGAAACCCTAGTAACCTGCCCCAGGGGAACTTATATTATATACAGGCCGGATTCTGAAGTTAGGGGTTTTTCAAAAGCCCCGAATTGATCTACTTTTTTAGCAACAACAAAGGATTCTCCTTTAGGAACAACTTTTCCGGGAACGGAGTCTTATACTTCAGGAACAACTACTTTTGCATCAACAGCAGGAGTATTAGATACTTTAGGAACTACTGGCCCATCCCTAGCTGCCCGAGCCCTAACTTTTAAAGCCGCAAGTGCACCAGCTACTTTATACCCAAAGGCGGGATCGCCATCCCTCGTAAAAGCTGCCTCGCCTTTAGCCCCTACTTTTGAAGCAACGGAAGCATTAGTAGCTTCCAGTGGGAAAGGAACAACTTTTCAAGCCCCGAATTGAGAGACTTTTGCAGTAGCTAATTGAGCTACGAATGCAGGAAGGGATTTCTCTACTTTTGCCGCAGGAGGGGATTTCTCTACTTTTGGCTAAGAATTTGATGTAGAAATATTTGCCTTATTTTTCCTTACGAATTTGATAAATTTATCGACTTTTTCCTTAAGGAATTACTTAACAAAAGATGAGTCCGAACAGGCGAAGCCCTACCTGCCCCAGCCCGAACTTTTGCAGCAGTAAGTGATTCTCCTTTATGACGAACTGCCCCAGCAACAACTGATTCTTCTAGTGTTCATTAGTCACTACTTTTGCAGCAGCAACACTAGACTAAAAAGCCTCTAACAACTTCAAAAGCCGAAGGTGTTGAAGCGTAAGCCGCAGGTGCCTACTCAGAAGCGGAAGCCTAAGGTGCCAACTCAGAAGCCGAAGCCGAGGATGCTCTTTAGCCTGCCTCAACATCCGAAGCCCTACTCTCAAGGGCCTAAGCCCTACGAACTTCAAGAGCCGAAGCCTTCCTCAACAGCCTAAGCTGTACTTAGGAGCCGTACCCGGAGGAAATTTAATAGGCGGATATCTAGGACCTTTTTAAAGGGAGAAGAGCCGTACCCGGAAACATAGGTTAGAAGATCCACCGGGGCGGGGATAGTCCTTTCTTTGACCTACCTTGACTTCTACTTTTTCAACTTTTGCCGTAGCTAATTTATCTACGAATGCAGGAACAAATTGAGAGACTTTTTCAGTAGCTAATTTAGGAACGGATTTCTCTCCTTTTGCAGGAGGAAATTAATCTACTTTTCGAGCACCTAATTTAGCTTTTCAAGCAACAAATTGATCTACTTTTGCTACTGAGGAAGCTACTTCAAAAGCCTCAACCGAAGCCATTGACCCAACGCACCAGGAACTGCATCTGGGAACTTATTATTATATTAGGGCCTAGCTAAAGGAACTGCATCTGGGTCATCTCTATCTACAGGAGCTGCGGTAGCTGCATTCTTGACTTTAGCAACAGGAGCAGCAAGAGCTGCAGTCTTTCCTTTAGCAACAGTAACTCCAGCCGGGTCATCATCCCTAGGCGACTCACCTGCATCAGCTTTCCGAGACTCTAAAGCAGCAGACTCTAAAGCCGCAACAGGAACTTCAACCCTAGCCTCACTCGTAGCTGCCCCCGCCCCAGCGGATTCAAGTTTAGGATCTACTTTTCAAGCAACATATAATTCTTAAGTGGTGACTACAGGCATCTGAAGTGACAAGAGCTCCAGTGACAGCTCTAAAGGCATCAACTGAGTCTTCTACTTTAGGAGGAACTGCCCCAGCTGCCCTAACTTTGAAAGCAGCATAGGAGTCTTATAAGGAAAACTATACCCGAACTGCAACTTATTTATATTCATTTGAGGGGAACTTATATTATATACAGGCCGGATTCTGAAGTTAGGGGTTTTTCAAAAGCCCCGACATATGATTCTAGTTTAGGAGCAACTGAAAAAGCCGCAACTGAAGTAGCAACTGCCCCAGATGATTCTAGTTTAGGAACTCCTTTTGCATCAACTGAGTCTACTACTTTAGTTACTCCTTTTCAAGCAACAGGTTCATCTGAAGCAACAGGTTCATCTGAAGCAACAGGTTCATCTGAAGTGACAGGTTCAACAGAAGCAACAGGAGCTACTGCCCCAGAGGCTTCTGAAGTTATAGGTTCAAAAGCCCCAACTGAGTCTACTTTAGGAACAGGAACTACTTTTGCCTCAACAGCAGCAGATGAGACTTTAGGAGCAACTTTGCAAGCCGCAACAGGCCCATCATCCCTACCGGATTCAGAAGTTCGAGGAACGAATTTCTCTATTTTGTTAGCAACAGATGCCATACTATTATAAGTTCGAATTTCTCTACTTTTCAAGCCCCGGAGGATTCTTAAGTGACAGGTTCAAGAGCCCCTTTTTCTAATTGAGACACTTTTGCAGTAGCTAATTTAGCTGCAAGAGTGGGAGCAGTACGAAGCTTTTCAAGCCCCGAATTTCTCTATGCCTAAGAATTCTTTCCCTAAGCCCCCAAAATCTAGTAAATTAGTACAAATTTACTTCTTTTCCGATGTACAAATTGGGTTCTTTTGCCTAAGAATTGGATGTGAAAATTTGCCTTATTTTTTTGCCGGATTTTTCCTTAAGGAATTCCTTCTAGTATTATCTATGCGGTTGATTAGTATTATGGGCCCCCTCTTCCTGTCTTGGGCCCCCTGTCAGGGATATATGTAACTATATATTCTAGTTGGGACTAGTCTGAGAATATATTAACTCTCTTGAATTAATTTACCTTATTTTCCACATTTTAAAAAGTAACAGTCACGCAAAACTTTTAAAGAGGATTTCCCTTAAGGAAAAGCAAGTTTATGCCCAAAAGTTTATACCCGTACACGTTTTCGCCCAATGGCTCTTCCACCTATAGAAGCCTAACTAGGAGCAGCCTTCCTATGAACAGCCCTAGCCGCCTTCCTACTAGCAGCCTTCCCATGAACTTAACTAGTCCACCTACTGGAATAAGAACACATCTCACAACCAGTAAGAATAAGAGCACCCATGTCTGTACTTCCTTGCCAGGAGGAGTAGCCCCAGTGTACTCACTAGTAAGAGCAGCCCTACCCACATATCCCTCTATCAAGAGTGTGAGGAGTAGTACCCCTTTGTTTGCCCCAGCGTCAGTAGCTATAATAGCCGCCTCCATGGTACCTATCTATAGTGTTGTTTTAGTGCTAGCCACCATAGCTGTGCTTCTCATTCTGATTTTGCCTATGGCTCTTTTAGTTGCAGCTTCTGTTTTAGCTTCAGCTTCAGAAGCCTCAGCTTCCGCTTATGGTGGGTATGCGGAGTAATATAAGTTTCTTACCAGTCAAGGAGTTTTCCAATCGCCTTACGGCTCACCTATCGTAATAGCCTCGGGGTAGATTTGAGTTTAGGCTTTCCTTACTTTCCTTTGTCCTCCCCTCTAGGATAGATCTTTTGTATGTTATGTTGATGGCCCAGGCGGCCAAGGGCAGTTAGGGTTGAGTTTTGAGTCCTGCGGGCTTATTATAGTAAGGGCTGGCTTTTCTTGAAGGGGCCCCTCAAGGACCTGGGCAAGGACAACCAGGGCAAGCAAGGCCAACTGGTGCCGGGGGTCAAGTCTCCTTATGATAGTATATAGGACAGGTAATCCACTAAGCCCAACCCTAAGGTGCATAGGCCAGGTAAGCCAATAATCCCAAAGGCGTATTCCGGGTAAGCTGCAAAGTCTGAGTAGTGCGGGTAATCCCACTAAGTAGCTCCTATTTAGTTTAGTAGGTTCCGTACACTACTACTCTTCTACTAGCTGCTGTACTAGCTCTTTAGTATTCTACTTTTTTGTGTCCGGCCATCATAGCAGCCCCCTTCATTCTGATTTCCATAGTAGCTACTTTAGATCTAGCTTCTGTTTTTGCTTCAGCTTCAGAAGCTTCAGCTTCCGCTTATGGTGGGTATAACTAATTATATTTATTTAGTAACAGTCAAGGAGTTTCCCCCTCGGGGTAGATGGTAGTTTATAGATTTATTGCCTTTCTATTGTCTCCGCTCTAGGATAGATCTATTGTATGTTTAGTGATAACCCCAGTTGGTTTGGAAGTTTCGGGCCTTGCGTGAAGTTTAACCATACCCCACCGTAGTAGCCATAGCAGCCTCCAGAGCTCCCGTAACTGGATCAGCACACTGGTACCTTCCTTGTTAAAGAGCCCCCCACCCAAGCGCCTCAAATAGCGTCAAGTGTTTGGTCTATGTCCTTTGTAGTATCGGTACTAGCCGCTCTAAGGGTAGTAGTAGTACTAGCTCCTATACTAGACACACTAGTGGGTGTTTTATGTCGTGCCATAGTCGTTTTAATTATTATTGTGCCAGAGATATGGAAGATCTTTTCTTTTTCCTATTTTAGATACAGCTTTATTAGCAGCTGCAGCTTCAGAAGCTTCAGCTTCTTCCGCTTCTGGTGGTGATTGCATAGTTATATTTATTTATTTAGGACCTTTCTATGGGGATTTCCCCTCTCCCAAAGCAGATTATTACCAGTATAGTATAGTACCCTCCTTAGTAAGTTCTTTGAGGCCCCTACTATAATTAAGTTCTCTTCTGGTCGAGCTCTATCGAGGATACCCTCGGGGATTGTTCTAGTGTAACTCGCCCAGGTAAGTTTGTTGGTTTTGAGCCCGCATGGACGTTTATTATAGTATGGCCTGACTTTCCTTTCGGCCGTGTTCACTCGGGACCGGGGCCAGGACAACTATTGCCTGGCACCTGTGCAAGGACAACCCGGGCCGTTGGTAAAGGTCTCTCAGGTAAGCCTCTTATGCGGGTAAGCCCAATAAGCCTTATTACAGAGTACAGGTGTTGTAGCACTCTCCTTTATTTACTCACTAGCCGCCCCAGGAGCAGCCCCCTGAGCCGTAACTAAAAGAGCCCCAGCCGTATCAGCTTCATATGGTAGCCCTACTAGCAAAGCTTCACTAGCTTCACTAGCTTCAGTAGCTTCAGTAGCCCCAGTCGCAGCCGTAGCAGCAGCTTCATATAGTAGTATCCCTAGCAGCAACATAGTCTGAAGTGTGTGTATAGTAACATCCTTATTTATTATTAACTGTAAAGCAGCACCAGAAGTAACTAAGAGAAGAGCACCCAAAGCTTCAAAAGCTCTTTTTTAAGTCTTATTTTAAGTAGGAAGTTTTAGGTCTTCTGATTCTGGTGTGAGTGTTTCCTCTGTTGCTTTTCTGTATGACTCCTGATGACATTGCTCGCAACCGAGTTGCTCGCAACTAATCTACTAAGTAGCAACCTTTTAGCGAAGGATTGAATATCCAAAGCGGGGAAGGGATTGTTCCCTCTTTAGGAGTGGCTAGTCCTGTTTAGGAGCCATCCTCTATAGTAGCAGTTTGTACAACCTTTAGTTAAAGTCTAAAGGGGTTTAGTCGTAAATAGCCCCAAAGGAGATAAATAGCCCCAAGAAGATAAATAGCCCCAAAGGCGTAGACTAACTGTATATAATATAAGAGTTGTACCTCTGCTATGCAGAGCATATAAATAGCCAAAGGGGCTATTTACGACTAAGTAGAATAAACCGCCTGTATATAATATAAAGACCTCTGCTATGCCTCTTTGTGAGTCGAAAATAGACCCAAAGGCTATTTATATGCCTCTGCGTGGCAGAGGTACTTATCTTATATTATATACAGTTAGTCTACGCCTTTGGGGCTATTTATCTCCTTAGCCTTTGGGTCTATTTTCGACTCAAAAAGCCCCAAAAATATAGTAAGTTGTAGCAGAGGTACTTATCTTATATTATATACAGTTAGTCTACTTAGTCGTAAATAGCCCCTTTGGCTATTTATATGCCTCAAGGAGATAAATAGCCCCAAAGGCGTAGAATAAACCATCTTACTAAAAAAGGAAATACCTCTGCTATGCAGAGAAGATAAATAGCCTTTGGGTCTATTTTCGACTCTAAGGAGGCGTAGCCGAGGTACTTATCTTATATTATATACAGGCTGATTAGTCTACGCCTTTGGGGCTATTTATCTTCTTGGGGCTATTTATCTCCCGGATTAGTCGTAAATAGCCCCTTTGGCTATTTATATGCCTCTGCGTAGCAGAGGTACTTATATTATATACAGGCGGATTAGAACCAAGAGCGGTACCAGTAGCAACAGTAGCAACAGGAACTGCAACAGCCGTAGGAACTCTAGTGGTACCAGTAGCGCCAGTAGCCCTATCAGTAGCAACTCTAAGAGTGGCACGAGCCTCAGTACTGTACTCAGCCCCAGTAGCGCCAGTAGCCGGATTGACTTTAGGAACACAGTGGTAGCCTTATATATACGTAGGAAGAGTAGCAGCATCCCTAGGAACAGTATAAAGAGCACCAGTAGCCCCATTAGTAAGAGTAACTTCAGTAGCAGCATCGCTGGCTACTATACCAGCACCAGTAGTCACTTTTTTTTCCCAAGGGCACTTTGCAAATGCAACAGCCTCAAAAGCTCGTTTTCAAGTCCGATTTGCAGTCTTAAGTGTTAGACCCTCTTATGGTACCTCTAATAACCACTAGGTGTTGTAGTGATTTAAACGTTATGACCTGAACCTAACTTATGAAAATTATCAAACATCAAAAAGGAAGACATTGTTGGTGTAATTAGCCTCTAGGGTTTTGATATTTGACAATGTACCTAAGTCTGGTCAGATTGACCAAGGATTGATCCAAATAAAATTTGATGTTTGGATGTGAGCTAAATCTAGTCAAATCATGATTAGCGAGGAAAACTCAAGAAGAGTCTAGTCAGGATCAAATGACTAGCAAAGGAAGTCCTAGTCAGAAGGATTGGGCAACGAAGTCCTGGTCAGAGTGATTGGGTAAGGAAGTCTTGATCGGAAGGATTGGGTAGGAAAGTCCTGGTCAGAGGAACTAGATGGAAGTCTTGACAGATCGAGGACATCAGGTAGAAAACCCTGGGGGTCGAGGATACTAGACAGGAAGCCATGGGGGTTGAGGACACCAAGACAGTTTAGACGGGGTCGAGGGTCGAAGTCTAGTGGAAAGTCTCAGGTCGAGGATACTAGACAGGAAGCCATGGGGGTTGAGGACACCAAGACAGTTTAGACGGGGTCGAGGGTTGAAAGTCTAGTGCAAAGTCTCAAGGGTTAAGTTCAAGGTTGAGTAGAAGTCCAGATGGATCAAGGATGGCCAAAAGCTTGGTAATAGAAAATTCTGAGGGAGTAAGCCTTAGGTGGTACGCCAAGTAGGTCAGGAAGACTTACAGGAGTAGGCTTGGCTAGCTTGGTTATTATATGTTTGTCTTGCAGAAATCTAAAACTAGAAGCAGGACTAAGTAAGCAGACAGACACAACTAAACTAAGCCCTAAGGGAACTGAGGTTGACTAGGGTTGAACTAGACTGGAACAACTCTAGCCACCCGAATTAGTTTCTAGGTGCCCGGATGGTCCAGGTGCCCTGAATGGTTCCAAGCGCTGGACCAGGATAAGATGTAGTGACAAATAGAGCTCGATGGCGTCAAATCGGATCAAGTTAAGTTGTGGCACCCAGAAAGGGATCAATGCCTCTAGAAGGGTCTTTATAAGCAGCTGCAACGAGAGCTTCAAGTATGGAATTCAAATACTACTCTCATATTCTATTGTTCTCATGAACATTACTAAAGCTCTACACGTGCACCTGGGAAATTTCTAGGAGGGATGCACTGCGCTCAGAAGCATCTGAACTGACCGATGACAAAATGAGTTTGTTTGCATTTAGTTAACAAGTTGTTGATACCTAATTTCATATATTTGTGCTTGTTTTAAACTGTAAGATGAGTTTCTCTGTCTCTGAAAAAATTCTAGAAGGGAGACTACTATTGGACAGACGTCTCCTGTAGATAGGCATTGGAGTACCAACCTTGGGGGAGGAGTTGAGAATCAAGTAAATCCTGCAAGTCCTTTCCTTATGCTTTGTTATTATTACTTTGTGTATTCTACTGCGTAGTAATTTGATAGATCGAACGAACGAACGAAAAAGAGAACAATCAGGGTTCACCCTCTCTCTTGATTGCACAAATCCTACATAGATGTCTAACAAGGGAAAACCCCAAGTTGGTCAAGGTTGACCAAATGCTTAGCAAGATAAAAAATCCTAGGGATCGGAAGTAAATCCTAATTAGTGAGAAGTCTTGGAGAAGTGAACTCCAAACAAGAGTGACTAGTAGATTTGGGTGACCAAAATGAGGTTTTTAGTCGATCGTGCGTTGTCGATTGGACCAGCAAATTTTGATCAAATGAAGTACAATGTCTTTAACATAGTTTTGCACTGTATTACACTAGTTTATGTTGCTAATTTTATTTTGTATGATTATTATTATGTCTATTATGCTAACTTTATTTTGTAAAAAATAAAGTTTTCTAAAATCAAAGGATTCGGTCGACCGAACAAAGTGATTCATTGATCAATCAAAGAGGATAAGCATAGATCGAAGTCAATCCGAGCTTAGAAGGAAACAAGGGTTCAGTTGATTGATCAAGAGGATCAATCATCTGAACACATATAGAAAGCACAGTCGATGTGATTGGATTAAACAGTAAAGGAATTTCTAGAGTTCAGCTGACTAATAAAGAGAATTAATCGACTAATCAAGTGGATTACATGGAATTATTTTGATTGGATCAGAGTAAGCAAGGAAAGAATAGAGTTTATTCGACTCATAGGATGTTTAGTTGACCTAAAACCTCCAAAATCAAGCATCGATATGGTGGGATCTAATTGGTTCAGTTGATTGAACGGGTGTTCAGTCAACCGAACGAGTGTTCAGTTGACTGAAAAAAGTGTATAAAAGAGCCTCATGATCCAAGACTCAAAAATATAATTCTCATTCAACCCTGATACTCTATGCTCGAAAAAAGTCTTCGATATTCTGCGTGAGCGACTGGAAAAGCGCCAAGAGAAGTGTTGCAGTATATAGGACTTCTAGACCGGGTCGACAAGCATTATTTGTATTATTTTATATATGTGCTTCATTTTATATTATTTTTTTATTGTATTCAATTCTGTAAGTGGTTTCTCCGACTTTGGAAGATTTTCGAAAAGGAGAAAGAGATAGTGGACTCACGCTAAGTACACAAGCCTTGGAGTAGCACTGTGGAGGGGTGTGAACCAATTAAAATTATTATTTCTTTGTATTTTCTTTATGTTTTTTTATTATTCCACTGCTATACTAACACTGATGGAAAGAACAAAGAAAAAGCGAAAAATACTATTCACCCCCTCTAGTGCAATAGAACCGAACCGTAGCACAAATCCTAGGAGCTGAGGACAGAGCCGAGCAAAAGTCCAACAAGTCTGGAGGACTTGGTTTGCATAAATTCTCCTGAGTGGAGTGGGTAAGGGTGCGTTCCCGGAGTGGAACAGGAGGCGTCAGACTAACTTAGGATTTTGGTAGAAATCCGAAGTTAGACCCACAAGGTAAGGCTTAGGATTGTTTGTATATTTGTATGTTTGTCTTGCATGAACCAGGAGATGGAAGCAAGATGGAGAAAATAGAAGTGAAGCAAACAAAGTAAAGCCAAACCAACCAGTCTAGAAGATCCAGTCGACTGGAACTGGAAAAATCAGTCGACTGAAGGGCCAGTCGACTGAACTTGTAAACTCCAGTCGACTAGAAAGTGGATAAACGAGCGGGAAGAAGTTATATTTGCCACGTCGGCTGGAGTCGACTCAGATGGGGAATTGAGTCGACTCAGGACCAGTATAAAAGAAGGTGAACATGCACAATCAAGTTCTTGGTCCTACAAAGACAACCTCATGGGTGAAGAGGAGTTGCAACATAAGAGTTGAGAGTTGAGAGACTTGTATTTAGAAGAGAGTAGTTCACAACTTAAGCAAAGACTCAACCCTTATAATGGTCATAATTGAGAATTTAGGAAAAAGACTAAATGGAAGGATTTGGTCATTGATGATTGAGTTGACTTAGTTAGCCGACTCAAGCTCATCAACTATTTAACAAAATATTTCTATTTATAATTGGGTCGGCTAAATAATGTTGGAACACGTGGCTATATTGGATGGTTGGTAGGGGGTGGATGGGTGAATACCATGTATGTATACAAATAAAATGTCTATTGTCATCAACATTAATCTACTACTCTTCCTAACTTGACCAATTTCTTTGGATCATGACCATTTCCTTCAATGATAGCTTCATCTAAGGTTTACTAGTTGATTGTTAATAGTTGCTAATTGACTAGCCTTGTTTAGACCCATTGGATTGGATTGCGACCATTTCCTTTGTTCCCTTTGATGATTTCTTCACCCAACCTGTATCAGTTGACTGCTCATACATAATAGTCAATCGGTCAATCAAAAATATGATTCGGTTAGTTTTTTAGTTTAATTCCTAATTGACTCATGCATCAGTCAACTGAAGGATTCCTTTAGTTGACTAGTATGTTGATTATGGTCCATCTATTAGTTGAATCTACCTAAATTGAGATCTACCCACACGCGAGTACATGTTCACTGGCCATCAAAACAATTTAGTTACACTTTTATTTGCCTCAATTTTTTTAGAATTACTCTTCGATCCATTTGTTCCTTTTGAGGGGTCTTCCCATTTTATCTTTTGGATCTTTGAATTCTTTCCTTAAAGGAAAACCAATCCTCAAGGTTTACTTGTAAGAAAGTTTCCATCCTTGACATCCATTGAGAAAAACCTCTTATTCACAAGGGTGTAGATACTTGGATGCTAAAACTTGGACCATCTCTAAACTCCATGGTGATTCCAATTTCTCTTTCACCTTGCCCTCTTAGTGATTACATAAAGAGCGATGAGGCTTTGTTGATACCAACTCATCTTTGATACCAATTGTTGTATCGTGAAATGTGGATAGGAGGGGCAGGGTGGGGAGTGAATAGATGCTTTCTCTCATTCATGTTAATATGACTTTGTTTGTGCTTCTACAATGGTTAGTTGCAAAAGAATACAAACAACAAAACCAAAGGATACAAACACAACAAAATTACAAACAACCCATTTACGTGGTTTGGTAGTCCCCTAAATTCCTATTGCACGATCTATAATCTACCGATGGATCATCCTTGGAATTCCATTATCTTTCTCTTTTTGGAAACTCTTTTGGAGGTGGAGAAACATCTTAAAATTATGTCACTTACAACAATAATACAAATACAATGAATACAATCTAGTAAATGATTACACAAATGAAACCTCTCTCTTATTTGTTTGTTGTTGCTTTGATTGCTTTTCATGCTCAAGAATCTTGACCAGGCTCTCCCAACATCAACACTGAAACCTCTCTTTGAACCTCCTTTAATCCTTTGGAAAAATCAATCAATTGCCTTTGTCCTCTTAATCAATTAATTTATCCACACTTCAGTCGACTATTTGCTTTTGCTAACTACTTCAATGCTCCAATAGCTCTTTTTTAGATTCTTATTTTGGCATTAGACTAATTTTGCCATATCAATCGAATAGATCAGGAGACTACCTGGTTGGCTGCTTCTTAAATAAAAATATTTTATTTGTTTGCTTCCTAGCCCATGTCAACTAACTAGTCAATTGAATTTACTTCAATTGACTAAATCAAATTACAAACCTAACCAAATCACAAACCTTATCATTTTAGATTTATCAATCAATTGAAATACTTCTATTAGTCAAGTGACACTCTAATTCCAACCAGGATAAGGTTGAATCTATGTTGTGGCTAAAGATATGTCTTTGCCACATTTTCATTTATCTAGTACAAATCGACTTGAACTTAATAGGACTTTCAATACCTAAAAATCTAATTTTTAAGACCTTAATCTTTATCTAATATCTAGTCAACCTGGGACTTTAACTATTAACTTCCTATTGTATTACAACCCATTTGGACTTTATCCATAATCACATATTGTATCAATCTTAACCTATTTAATAAATCTAAGCATTAAATATAGTACTTAAATATTAAAATACAAATTATGGTCTATTAGTATACAACATAAGTTTGATATTTTTGATAATTTGGATATATGAACTTCACCTGATTAATCACGAAGGTAGATAATCTTCCTTCTAATTCGTTTATCAATAAATTCGAAGCACAACTCTAATATATATCGACATTTTAGCGATCTCAGCTTTCAGTGCCATTAATATAATCAAGCACTAAACATGCAAACAGAAACCAATTATATCTCTTAAGTTAAATGAGAATTACATCGAAACAACAACGATGGATACCACAATACGTAACGCATTAATTTATTATTTTATACTCCCCCAAATCCCAATACGTGGGACGTACAGGCACACTGGCGGCACTGCGTATGCCTATCTATCAGTAAAACACAACAACAGATAAATATCATGCTCTAAACTTGCGATCGATCGAGATGGGAACTGAAGATGATATGGTGATGAATGACGTTGGATGTCGATCCTCTCTAGCTCTCCGATCCAGCCGCGTTAGCTTGATCTACACTTGTGGTGGTACCTCAGCACGCTCGCAGGCCATTATTATTTCCGAGTTGCTCTTCGCCTCTGCAGGGAGCTCTATTTCCGCAGGCGCTTCAGTGCCCTGGTTCCCAATCTTTGAGCATCTCTCTTTGTCATGGTTCATATACTTCATATATATGATAATTTGAGCCGCTCCCAACAAGAATCCAAAAACATTTGGTATCTGGAACAAACAAAACAAATCGAAAATAATAATATTAATTAATTAATTAATTAATGGGATTGCTGAATACATATTGATTTAGATACTACACCGTACGTACCGCGACAAATAAATCTCCAAGAAGAATCCCGTAGCTGAACCATGCAACCGCAGACATCGTGAGGAAGATGGATAGTGAAACTGGCATGTACTCCACACTTTTAGTTCTTATTACCTGCCTCTGAAAGCGAACAAGTCCTTTGTTATTAACATATATATATACAACTCCCTGTCATAAAAGGATTTGGTTTATTACAAGTGAAAGGATCGTGACTGATACTTTTCACAGAGAGAAAGCTATTGTAGAAAGAAGGGCATTAAGGATCATAGTTAAGGAAGGAGTTTGTTTTCTGTAATCGAATACTAGTAAATTTATTTTGTCGTTACCATTTTGTTTGCTCGCTGCCTGCATGCAGAGACAAGTCACTCACAAATCAAATAAAGCAAAGAGGTTTAATTATTTTTTTTTTTTCCATTTTAGTTCTAGTTTTGCTCTAGTCGTCTCTGTTTAACAAAGGAAATGATCGCTTACGATGATAGTGAGGGGAGCTACAAAGACGGCGACAGCAAACGAAGCACATATCCCTCCTGTAATCTGAGCTCGTTTGCTCTCCTTGATAAATAGGTTACTGATGAGAAGTAGGGAGCCAGATATTCCCAAATTGATGAGCAGTATCAACTTCATCGTATATACCTGAATTAAGCAACAGAAAAAAAAAAACAAGGCCTTAATTTCAATGCAAAACTAATTAATTAGTCATACGTGAAAGAGTACAGAAAGCATCAGATGGAAATCGATCGATCTAAATTACCCGAGATTTCGATGAAGCATAATAAAGGAACATGATGAGAAAGATAACTTGGAGTATGCAAGCGCCGACGTTGATGGTGAGCAGGAGAACGTCGACGGTAAGGATGCCATAGTAAACCCACATCGACGCACTGAATAATACCACCACGTATGGAAATGAATCGAATGATTCAGTCGATTTGTTCTTGTAGATCCTGTAAAAAGTCGGCACTGGGGAAACCACCACCATACCGGAAAGAAGATTACCTGCACGAGAACGAAAAATTAAGGCAGTCCTACATTCATCAGCAAACAATACTGTCGCCTTAATTATTCCTTTCGTTGCTATATCCAACTATATTTCTTTCTTTTCTGCACTCGAACGACTAAATTTTTCAAAGGGCGCCGATCGATGAAGGTGGTATAAAAAAAAAAAAATCACCTATGAGTCCCACCAAGGTAAGCACAGGGTTTTGAATTGTAATAACCAGCTGCATCTTGGATCCACAAGATCTTCTTCTCTCTCTTTCCTCAGGAATTGGAACAGCAGAGAAGAGAAAGGAGAAGGCTACGGGGGAGGAATGAACTCGCACTGGATTCACATTTCGTCTTGGGCTAGTTCTCTTAATATAGAAAAGCTAGCTAGAGAATTAAGAGGTGGCCGAGTAATTAATTCTTTATGATTTTTGTTTGTCATTTTCTTAATGTCTAATTTAAAGTATGAGTTGGCTCGAAGATCAGCAGGAAAATTTGGATTTCATATATTGTGGTAAAGCATGCAGCACCATTTCAATTCCCCCTATCATTTTGCAACGTCGTTCGTAATGCTTTACATATAGCCGTCAATTAAGATTAGATCTGTCGGATAAACTCATCCCATCAAATAATTTAGATGAATTGGATTGAAATTTTATCAACTCATTTTAAATAATTTGGCCTGTCTAGATTCATGACCCATGTGGGTTGGTCCGTGGTGGACTTAAGTTAACCCACGAATTGAGAAAGTTTATTTATTTATTTTAAATTTTAAAATTAAAGTGGAAAATTCAATGAATTAGTAGGTTTGATACATTTAAATATTCAAACTTAAAATTATAATTCAAACTTAAAAATTTTAATTTTAATCAATTTAAATTATAATTCAAATTTAAAATTTTTAATATTTTTTTATTTTTTAACAGGCTCGTGAGTTGACCCGCCTTGAGTTGGATTAAGTTGGAGATTTCCTAATCTGTCAAGTTGATAGGTCTCGCCCCGCTATATGATGAGCCCGTCATAAATTGGCCCGCTCCTCCATGGATTAATCCATTTGATAGCTCTAGCTTTACGCTTTGCTGAAGGTGGGTAAAATATATATCTTCTTTATGAATTAACTCTTTGAAGGAGGAGTGAATATATATAATCAATAAACTCATCGCTTTTGGTAATGGGTGAATGTATCACACGATGAATTTGAATAGTTACCACTTTGAGAAAATCTGTAGTTGGTTTAATTTTCATTCACGTGGATTACAATTAATTCAAAAATTAAATAATGATATCATGTGTCCTATCCTAATTAATTACCTATTCTAAGTAATTATTAAAAAGTCAATTTTATAATTCATGAATAAATATTTAATTAAACTAAATTTAAAAATATTAAATTAAATTTATTATTTAAAAAGTTTATAGTCTGCTAATAAAGTGTAAATTAAAATTAATTAAGTGCTTATTAATTTTCAATTTTTAATTTTGAAACTCAATTTAAATTCATAAAAATATAGTCTGCAAATAAAGTGTATTCCTTTCATTAATTACTTTTTCATTTTTTTAACCTATATATATTGTTTTTTAGGCACTGCTCATATCAAATTAATTACTTAATTACCTAAATATACCATTACCCTAAATCATCGGCGAGACAAGCATAAATATAGTAATTATGGGCGATCAAAATTACTTCGTCCGATTCTAAATATCTCCCGACGAACCATTGTTTCCAAGTTATTTGTGGTTATGAACGAGTCTGTCACCTGGCGTTGCTTTTTTTAGCACTTGAGATTGTCTTTTAGTGCGTTGCCTGAAGCATATTGCCGTGCTCCAATTTCAAACGCATTCTTAGCTTTTCCTCGTTGCTTCTTCGTTCGTCGTCTCAGACCAGCTCTGTTTTCTCAAAGAAGAAGATGGAGCTCGGTTTGAAGGTGAATCAGGCCGCCGCCAAGTTGGTGCCCTTTTTGAGTACCCAAAATAAAGCGGCATGGAAGCCAGTCACCACGGCGAACGACGTTGCCTACCTTTCGCTATCGAGGAGGAGTTTAAGAAAGCGAGCAATTAAGGTGGGCCGAACTAGAGCTGTCCAGTCCGAGGCAATTGTGGCAGAAAAAAGAATGAAGTCAACAAAATTGAGCAAGGTTCTCCAACTCTTACAAATCTTTTGACTCTACAACGAAACTAAAATTTATGTAGGATTTATTTTTTATATAAGAAATCCACTTCGTTGGTCTCAGGTCAATCCACCTCGACCTCGATCTCCACCTCCCCTCTTCGTTGGTCTACCGTTGGACGTTGTCTCCGATTCAAATATCGTGAATCATGACAAGGCAATTGAAGCCGGCCTTCGCGCCCTCTCCCTCCTGGGCGTCCATGGGGTAGACCTCCCCATCTCATGGGGCTTCGCCTCCGACAATGGTTGGTCCTCCTACCTTGCCGTTGCCGCCATGGCCCGAGACGCCGGACTCCGCCTCCGCGTTTCTCTCAACCTCCATGCCCACGAACACCCCAACCTCCCGCTGCCTAAATTTGTTTCGGACGCAGCTCACAGTGACCCTGACATCTTCTTTACTGATTTATCGAGAAACCGCCACCATGATTGCCTCTCCTTCGCCGTTGATGACCTTCCCGTCCTGGGTGGTAGGACCCCGATGGAAGTCTACGATGAGTTCTTTCATAACTTCCGCCTTGCATTCTCCGATTTCTTTGATTCCACAATTACGGTAAGAGAACTCGCTTTCTTACTTTCTTTCATAGCATGATAAAAAATGAGCCTTTGTTTAACAGGACATAACTGTTGGCCTTGGACCCAATGGCGAACTTCGATACCCTTCTTTCCCACCACCGAGCAACAGTCGGCCAATCATTGGTGTAGGAGAGTTCCAATGTTACGATAAGTACATGTTGGCAGACCTAAAGCGGCATGCCGAGGATGTATGTCAACCCTGTTGGGGCCTCGGAGGCCCACATGACGCGCCCCAGTACCATTCATTGCCTAACGTAGGCAACAACTTCTTCAAGGAGAGGAATGGATCTTGGGAGACTCCCTATGGCAAATTCTTCCTTTCATGGTACTCTGGGATGCTCCTTTCTCATGGTGACCGCTTACTCTCTGTCGCATCAAATGCCCTTGGCGATTTGCCTACACCCATGTGTGCCAAGGTGCCACTTGTTCACTGGTGGCATAACACCCGATCGCGGCCATCTCAATTGACGGCTGGACTCTACAACATTCAAGGCAAAGACAGCTACGAGAGCATCGCATCCATTTTTGCAAAACATTCTTGCAAAATGATCATTCCGGGTATTGAACTCTCAGATCAAGAACAACCTCAAGAACTCCATTCTAGCCCGGAGTTGTTGTTGTCTCAGATAGTGACGGCATGCAAGAAGCAAGGAGTGAGAGTTGTTGGCGAGAACTCTTCTCTCATTAGAGTTGGCACTAATGGATTTAATAGAATTAAGAAGAATTTGTTTGACAACAATATGAGACTAGACTCGTTTACTTACCATAGGATGGGCGTAGAGTTATTCTCTCCAGAGCATTGGCCCTTATTTACAGAGTTCGTTAGGAGCATGGTGCAACCAGAATGGGACTCAGATGATAAACCAAGCAGCGAGGAAGCATTCCCAATCACTGTTTCAGAGCTTGGGAATGACCAAGAGATGCAGAGAGTATGAGAGTTGTATTTGCTAAATTGTGTTGTAAAATTTTACAACGTTATTGGCATAGTTCGGATTCAAGGATCATCTTATATACTTTTGTGGAGTGCTTATTAAGGTCGTAATGCTTCGTAAGATGTCTTGCTTCTCCTACCCATCAAACTTTAATTTCGATTTTTTTATTGATGATATCCTTAGAGAGGGGCAAGGGGCAAGTGAATAGTGATTTGCATTTCTCATTCGATGATCATGAATTCTTCTACAAAAGATTAGTACATTGTAGGAATAAAACATAAAATAAAATACAAACAAAATAACACTTTAATTTTACATGGTTCAGAAACTTTGATTCCTACTTTTGGTCTAGAATCCTAATAGTAGCACAACAATTCTTTCTCTTTATTAGATATCTTTTCGAAGGTACAAAAACTTTTTACAAAATCTATTATTCCTGACTGAGATCGCAATCTAGTGGATCAGCAAGATAAGACAGTAGAGATGTGAATGTTGAATATCCTCGAAAGGCGGAAGACGCCAAAGATACCTACAATACTCCGATGAGAATTAAGATGGGCATCGAGGAAGCTCATCGTGACTACTCTGACGCTCAAGTTAGAATAAGAGTTTATGAAAAATGAAAACAGTGGAGTAATAGAGAAAGAAGAAAAAGAAGAAGAATCACCTCTCATTTGCGGTTTTCTCAGGGTTTATATAATCGGCTAAAAGAACATTTCCACGTTTACAATCCTAGGAGACCATATCCGATAACCGTTACTTTCTTCTCCATTTATTACATGTAACATGTATGTAGGATAACATTTAGGGGACCAAGTCTGACACTCCTATGATTGTTCCTATGCTGGTTTGTGGTGTCATGCTTAGAATATTCACAGTAATCGTCAGTAGGCTCTATAGGATGATTAGATTGTGAAGGAAGTGTGAAGTCTGCATCTTTTGGAATCAAGGTGAATGCGTCAATGAAGGAGTTGAGAAGACTACACCCTCTAGAGTCGGGGTGACCGAGTCGATGAAGGAGTCGAGGAGGTTATGTCCTTTAGAGCTGGGATGATCGAGCCGATGAAGGAGTTGAAGAGACTGTACCCTCTGAAATCGGAGTAGTTGAGTTGATGAAGAGTCGAGGAGACTGTGTCCTTTGGAGTTGGGGTGACTGAGTAGATGAAGGAGTCGAGGAGGCTCTGTCCTTTGGAATCGGGGTGGTCGAGTTGATGAAGGAGTCAAGGAGGTTATATCCTCTATAGTCGAGGTGGCTGAGTGGATGAAGGAGTTGAGGAGGCTATCCTCTAGAATCGGTAGTGACAGCATCAGAATCAGGGTGACTGAGTCGATGAAAGAGTCGAGAAGGTTGTGTCCTCTAGAGTCAGGGTGACCGAGTCGATGAAGGAATTGAGGAGATTGTGTCCTTTGGAACTAGGGTGACTGAGTTAATGAAGGAGTCGAGGAGATTGTGCCCTTTGGAATTGGAGTTGTCGAGTTGATGACAGAGTCAAGAAGACTATGTTCTTTGGAGTTGGGGTGACTGAGTTGATGAAGGAGTCGAGGAGGTTATGTCCTTTGGAATCGAGTTGGTCGAGTTGATGAAGTAGTTCTCTGGAATCGAGGTGACCGAATTGATGAAAGAGTCGAGGAGGTTGAGTCCTTCAGATCTGGGTAACCGAGTCAATAAAGGAGTCGAGGAGATTGTATCATCTGGAATCAAGGCGACCGAGTTGATGAAGGAGTTGAGGAGGCTATATATCCTCTGGAGTTGAGGTGACGAGTCAATGAAGGAGTCAAGGAGGTTGTGTTCTCTGGAATCAATAGCGATTGTGTCGGCGAATAAAGGAGCTAAAGTTTCTCGAATCAAACTAATGAGATCGAGATTGGCTTTTTGACTTCCATCGAGTCTTGACTTTTGACCTCCACCTAAGCTTACTATTGACTTGACTCTGCTATGTATGATTCCCTCTTCTTACCATATCACCTATTCTTACAAGCAAGAATCCAAAGATACAATGAAAAGTAGATGCAATATAAATGAAATAACTTTACAACTATGAAATATGTTTTTCTAGCTTTGTAGTTGCTTCTGGAAGGTCTAGATTATAATAGTAATGATGTGTGTGATTCATATTCATATTTTTGGTTCTATTTTATATGCATTTACTATATTACAAGAGCATATTTGCATAAACTTCTAGCATTTACATTGATTTCATCATTTTGGTTCAAATGATTGCGGTTGTGCCTTTTATTGATAGAAGGTGGAGATTTTAGCTTTTGAGCACAAATTAGAGATGAAAGCCTAAGGACAACATGATACACTATCTGTCCATGGCCCCAGTTACGGCTGTGCACCATCCTTATGTTGGTGCAGGGAGAATCAGTCTACCTTTAGGATTTCAATGTTTGACAATATACTTAAATCTGATCAGTTTGACCATGGGTTGATCCAAGCAGGACTTGATGTTTGGATGTGAGTGAAGTCTAATTAGGTCAGAGTTGACTAAAAAACTAGCAAGAAGTTATAGTTAGTTGGATCGGGCAAAAAATCCTAGTTGGAGACTAGGCAGGAGAAGTCTTAGTTAGAGGCTAGGCAGGGGAAGTCCTAGTTGGAGTGTAAAATACCGAACCCAATTAATAATAAAAGCCCATTTACAAGGCCCAATTAATTGATTTAAAGGGTTAATGGATAATGGGTTAAAGAATGGGATCCGAATCCGTTAAGGAGAGATCCGTTAAGAAGCCGATTAAAGCCTTCACCGCGATTCCTATTTCCTCTTCCGCGACAAAAGCCTCTGTTCTTTGTCCTCTGTTCTCCTGCACATACTCTTGTTCCCGATCGCGCGACCACGGGAGGCTGGTAGCCGGAGCTGGCGATGAGTAAGCCACCTGTGGGCTCATTCCTGCTCTCGGGCAGCAACCGGTGTCGACGACGCGGCGGAGGAGCGAGAGATCTTCCGATCGCGCGACCACGGGAGGCTGGTAGCCGGAGCTGGCGACGAGGAAGCCACCGGAGGTGATCTTGGGTTGCTTGGAGGTGTGCGGATCGGGCAGCAACCGGTGACACAGGGAAGGGGGAAGAGATCGACGACGCGGCGGAGGAGCGAGAGATCGGCTTCGATTCGGTAAGTTAAGCTGAGATCTCTCCTATTCTAGGGTTCTTGAGTCGAAATGGGTTGGATGGTTTGAATCTAGATCGATTTTTCTTCTCCTTAGATCCTACTTGAATTCCTTCGGTGCCGACCGCAAGGAAGAAGACGAAGATCTTGGATTGGGCTTAGATCTGGGTTTGTTAGGGCAAGATCTGAGGTAAGTAATTTGATCTTGATTTCGTTGGATTGAGGTTAGAATTTGATTGTGATCTTGGTTTGATCAGATCAATCAGGGGGTTCTTGTTCGGCAGCGAGAGATTTCTGCCGACGGCTTTGATTGGATTGAGTTAGGGTTTCGGATCTGAGCCAAGAAGAAGCTAGGGCACGACTTCATTTGGAGGTGAGTAATTGATCTATAGATTGGTTTGGTGTATTAGAATTGGATCTGATTTGTGGCTTGAATTGGGTCCGGTTACTGTTAGGTTAATCCAGAGAGGGATTTTGGTTTCTGGCAGCAAGGACAGAAGAAGAGAGGAGAAAGAACTGAAGCTGGTTCTAGGGTTTGATTGGGAACCGAATTGAGGTAAACTTCCTTGCTTGCTTTCGGTTGTTAAGTTACTGTTGGATTTCCTAATTGATTTCATCTAGTTATAAAACAAGAGAATGGTGGAATTGAATATATTAATGTGGAGTGAATTTTCGATAAAGGGATTGGTTGAAAGAAGAACTATGGAATGGATTTATTTTATGGGTTTAACTTGGGTTAATTTAAGCATGAGATTAATTATATTAGTTAGTTAATTCAATTAATTAATTAATTAATTAATTCATGTTAATAACAACCCACTAATCAGATTAGTCTAATCTAAGTTAGGCTAATTGAATGGGAATAGACTAACTCTAGATTGATTAGAGTTTCGTTGTTATATCATTGTATTTAGGATATTATCATTGTATTTGTAGGACCCTGAGTGATTATAGGAGTTCTTCTGATACGAGGATCTATTTTTGGGCAAGGATGGAAATGTGTAGGGATCTATATGCGTGAAAAACCGATTAAACCGCATATAACGCAGCGGAAAACAGGATCCCTCCAGAAGATCCATGCGAAAAACATACTCGTTTGACGATTCTACCTACTAGAATCGAGGTTACCTTCGATGCGTGCCCTTCGCAATCCCGACAGCAACTCTTTGCCTTCAAGGTCGACGGATCTCAGCACGATCAGTGCGTTCGTGCCTCCACGGTATCCACACGAACACTGATATGGAGAAGAACCCAACTGTGGTGCTAGCCACAAAGGAGGGTTCGGCCAAGGTGGTAGAAGAGAAGAAGAAGAGGGAGAGCAAGAGCATCCAACAACCCCTTCATCAAGAGCCTCTCACCCCTTTTTATATCCCACCATGGGATGAAGGGTTTTTGGCTTTTAGTGATCTAAGGAATTAATATTTTATTAACTCACATGCATCTCATGCATGAAGATCTTTCTCCTCTTTTAATGAAGATCATGCATCTCATGCATGATAATCTTTCTCTTCTTTTAAGGAAGATCATGCAGCTTTTTAATGATCATGCATCTCATGCATGATAATCTTTGATAAATTCGAATTGGCTTGTGTGACTTGAGTCCAACTCGAGTCTCACACAATCTGAGTTGACTTGAGTCAACTCGAGTCCAACTCAATCCGAATTGACACTAAGGGCTAATTCTAACAATCTCCCACTAGCACTAGTGTCAATCACTGTAATCCGAATCATTTTGAGTCCAACTCAATGAGTCTTCCTTGAGTCCCACTCAATGAGTCTAATCTACATTAGTCTCAACCCAATGGCTTAATGATTCATCACATGAACCATCTCCAAATCACATGTTCTAAGTGTGTGACCCAATAGGTTCTCGTAACGTTGGCAATGTCTCTAAAACCATTTTAGAGACATAAGCAATGAGCGGCATCTAGCAATACATCATTGCTACCCAAGTGACGAGAATGTCGAGATCCGACACAACCTTTCCGTGACTACTATCTTGTATGACTCAGTCCTTCTATCCTTGATATCTAGATTGATCAATGAGGCATAGACCGTGTCATCCTCTTATCAATCATGAATTTCTTGATCTCCAAGTAGACTACTCAATCAAATAAGCTCAATATCTCATATTGACTTATTTATGCATGATCATGACTTCTGTAGTCCTACTCTATCAAGGGGCCCATAGATATCGCTTCCGTCATATGGAAGGGATAGATCCCATCTACATCACTCACATCCCTCCGCATAACTCATTGCATACCCAGTGATCGCCTTTATAGTCACCCTGTTACGGGTGACGTTTGACGAAGCCAAAGTATGCACCTGAGTCGACTCAGATTGCCATCTGGGTCGACTCCAGCTGATGTGGCAGATAAAACTTTATCGCTTTCGTCGCTTATCCCTCCTGAGTCGACTCTGATCCCGTTCTGGGTCGACTCCAGTCGCGGTGGCGGCAGCGGCGATAAGTTTTTGACCTGAGTCGACTCAAAACCTCACCTGAGTCGACTCCAGGCTGATCTGGCGGAAAACTCGACGCGCTGACTTCCGGATTTGAGCTGATTCTGCTGGAGTCGACTCCAGAGCTCATCTGGGTCGACTCCAGACCCGAAAAATCAAGTTTTTCGTCCGGAGTTGGCTTTCGTCGAGCTTTTCCTTCCTGCACAACAAGTTAGCTCAAATATAACATGTAAAGGAGCAAGTCGGTTCACCGAACCAACTTCGAGTCTTAACTTCGGATCTCCGGTGAGATCCTGGGTTAGACCGGCGCCTACTGTTCCTCGTAGGAACGCGTCCTCACCCACTCCCTCGGGAGAATTTACCTTCATAAGTAATGTACGTGTGAAATTTCACGAATTTTTGAAACTCGTACAATTACTTATGCAATTCGTCTCTGATAACTGAAATACAGTTTATCAGTCGACTGTGTCAGACTGCAGTCGACTGCTGAGTCGACTGATATACTAGAAGTCGACTGATACTTCTGTTTTCAGCTTATTTTGAGAAATTAAGTCACTTTTTCCCTCCGAAACGATTGTTGGTGCAATATTAAAGAGGGATAAACATTTTTAAGGATAATTTTACCCTACTTAGTCTATGGAATAACCTTTTGATCTTTGACAAAAAGGGGGAGAAATATGAATGTTTAAGTTAGAGAGAAAAATGAAGTTTTTCATGCCTATTCATATTTATCATGCTAATCATGCTATTCATGCTATCATATTTTATGATACTGTTAATACTCTCTGTTAATACTCTGATATCATGTGATTTATGCTTTATTTATCATGTCTCAATCACATGCTATGCTTTACATGATTTAAAGACCTAACTTAAATAAGGTTTTGCCAAACATCAAAAAGGGGGAGATTGTTGGTGCAATCTTTGCCCCAAGTGCATTGAGTTTCAATGTTTGGCTAAACCATGTTTGAAGTTAGGCAATACTTGTGATCTAACATGTGTGATGCAAGTTTGCAGGAAAGTCCAAGCGTAGTCTTGGCAAAGAAAAAAGTCTTGGCAAAGAAAAGTCCAAGTGGGAAGTCTTGGCAAAGGAAAAAAGTCCAAGTGGGAAGTCTTGGCAAGGAAAAGTCCAAGTGGGAAGTCTTGGCAAGGAAAAGTCCAAGTGGGTAGTCTTGGCAAGGAAAAGTCCAAGTGGGTAGTCTTGGCAAGGAAAAGTCCAAGTGGGTAGTCTTGGCAAAGACTTGACATGACGAAGCTGATGGAAGCATCTCAAGCTAGTGCAAGGATGATGGAGCATCCAGGGAAGGCATGAGGCTGTGGGAGATGTTTGAAGGCCGAGGTCTAGGTCAAGAGAAGCTGAAATGTGATTTTTCAGCTTCACCAGTCGACTGGCCCTGCCAGCAGTCGACTGCTCATAAATCAGACGCACACAGAAAAATCAGTCGAGCCAGAGGAAGACAGGAGTCGACTGGGCAGTCGACTGGTGTTATGGTGAGTCGACTGTTGCCAGTCGACTGGTCTTGGACAGTCGACTGCTATTTGAACGTTGCAGAAAATTGGCAAGCATTTAATGCACTTTAATGCGAGATTTTGTTGCCGATTGAAGGCATCAGTCGACTGGCCCTGCCAGCAGTCGACTGATGTTGCAGAGTTATAAAAGAAGCCTGCACGAGAACAACTCAAGATTTTCTTCTTCGCTATTCTTTTATTACTTTGTGCTTCTTTTGAGAACTTGTTTGTTCTCTATTCTCTGCTTTCTTCCTCTCCTCTCAAACACTATTTCATATCATTCTTGAGGAGATCGAAAGAGTTGTAAAGGTTTCTCCGCCTTCGAGGTTTTCGAGAAGGAGAAGATTCATAGTGCATCGGGTGTGTGCGTGCGTGTGGATCCTTGGATTAGTCACCTCTGCGGAGGTGGATACCAAGTAAACAAACCGGGTTAGCGTTGATCTCTTGTTTTCTCTTTTATATTTTTGCTTCCGCTAATCTCTGTGCAGAGAAAGATCAAGAAAAATCGAGAAACGCTATTCACCCCCCTCTAGCGAACCAACCGATCCTAACACATTAGAACAACCTAGGCTAAGTAAGAACTTAAATTTGGTTAATACTTGCCGAACATAGTACCAGGGTGGGGTGAGATGATAATACATTAGGGGAACTTAGTTTAGGTTGTCAAGTGGGGTAAGCAGTACCTTACTTGGTCTGCAATTGGCTAAGTCGATCTAACCGAAGCTACCTCGTCATATCCTAGACTATTTAGATCAAAGTTTTTCCCTAGATTAACTAAATATATAATTTCTTGAACTAACTTTGTCTTAGAATGTGGTCATTGTTCCGATAATCAAGAAGGCTCCTATGCCTCACCACTGCCTCGAAGCTGACTCTTGAAATGTGTGTTTAGTAAGTCAAATGGTTAAACTTGAATCTAACCAAAAGTTAATCAAATATTGGATAATAATAACCTTAATCAATTAATCAAGATAAAATTAGAAAATCATCACATACAACTCATAGGATTAACTATGTGATAATCTAGAAACGGGTGAGTTGAATTAGGTCCAAAATTTTAAATTTAATTAAGTCTATATTTAATTTAATTAATCTTTAATTAATTAATAATATTAATAGTTAATTAAAACATTAAAATTAAGTTAATTAAAATATTAAAATTAAGTTAATTAAAACGTTGAAATTAAGTTAATTAAAATATTAAAATTAAGTTAATTAAAATGTTAAAAATTAAGTTAATTAAAACTTTAATTAATCATTAAATTTAAGTTAATTAAAATATTAATTAATCATTAAATTTAAGTTAATTAACATTATTAAACCTTAACAATTACTAAACTAACCAAATGTTTAATAAATTAACCAATTCCTTAACTAAATCTTTAATAAATTAACCAATTCCTAAACTAAATTAAATTTTTTGATAAATTAATCAATTCCTAAACTAACTAAATCTTTAATAAATTTCTAAACTAATTAAATCTTTAATAAATTAATCAATTCCTAAATTAACTAAATCTTTAATTAACAAATTCCTAAATTTAATAAATTAACTAATTTTTTAACCAATTCTAAGTACCATTAAATAATTCTTAATAAAAAGTAACACCTAAAAACCTATTAAAAACCCTACTCAAATATATCCAAGTGCCCGTATATGAAAAAACAGATGCCTCAAATGAAATACCAGAAACCTTTTTTTGGTACTTCGAGGAATTGGGGGGGGGGGGGGAGTAGGAATCGACAGGGATTCTTTTTCTGGCACAATCTGTTGGTGTAGGGAGCACCAGATGATGATCAAATCTTAATTTTGATAATGACAAGAGGTTCAAGTTAAGTGTGTGGTGATTACTAATAAGTTGACATAAGTGTGGAGAGAGCACAAGAAAGTTCTAGTTGAGGCTAGGCTCAACTAGGCACAGGCAAGTCCTAGTAGACACTAGGCAATAGAAGTCCTGACTGGAGGTCAGGCAGTGGAAGTCCTGGTGTGGAGGATTAGGTAGAAGTCTTGGCAGATCAAGTGTACCAAGTGAAAGTCCAAGCAGGTCAGGTGGACTAGATAGTTAGTAGTGGAAGTCTAGGCAGGTCAGATGGACCAGATGTCCTAGATGGAAGTCTAGGCAGGTCAGGTGGACCAGATGTCTAGTAGAAAATCCTAGAGGTCGAGGATTGAGGCTAAGCAGAAAGTCCAACAAATCTACAGGACTAGTTGGCAAACAGGTAAATTTTTTCGAGTACTGAGTGGATAAGAGTGCGTTCCTAGTGTGGGAACAGTTGGCACGACCGCAAAAAATGGGAGCTTTGTGAGGGGAACATGGCCATGTCTTGAAGACAAGGCCTCAAATGAGTGCGTGGCTGAGGAATAGGCACACACTCATTTCTATGTTGTTAAAAAAATTTTGAAAAAAAAATTCAGGAAAAAAAATCTGAAAAAAAAAAAAGGAAAAAAAACAAAAAAAATTGTTTGACACAGATGACTAGTTGTCAGTACAATGATAATCCTAAGTGCTTGAATTTAATCAAGTTATTTTAATAGTCTGAAAAGAGTTTTAAGTTAAAATTTGCCTTAAAGTGTATATTAAATGCGTAGAGATTTGACAAAGTACACATGAAGCTCACTTCATTAAGCTCGTGACTCAATGTTGGCGAGTTTGTGATTATGCATGACATAATGCATGCAGTCAAGTTAAATGGTCAGGAGGTCCATAACGAGCGAGGTAGACGATTAGAAAAAGGGTAAAAATGGATATTTAAGATCTAGATTGAAAATTTATAAAGAGGTGAACTCTAAGACGAAGACATATTAAAATAGGTGTTGGATGATTAGGCCGTCGACTTCCCAGGGAGACTCATGGGAATGAGGTGAGATTGGTAGCCAAAAGAGTGGATCCTATACCTAGAATTAATATAGACATATTTAATATAGAGTTTTATAGCGTATGTTTTCCGCCCCCAACAGACAAATTAAATATTTTGATCGATAGATTGGTACACATGATCTATATGAAAAAATATGATGTTTGTAGAACACAAGGTGGCGTCAGTTTGATCACGTAGAGAGGTTATTGAACTCGTCGCAGCGACGACGAATCTCTCCTTTTCTTCCGGTCTTGACTCCAACCAAGCTCAGCTTCTCCATGGCGTGGGTGAAGTCCATGAAGAAGGCAGTCTGGTTGGCGGCATAGCGCTCCACCAGCGGCCGAGTCCGCTTGTCCGCCGCCAGCGCTGAGTCTGAGGCCAGTAACCCAAGCCCCCGAAGCACGTTCTTGTAATACATGTTGTCGAACTTCCCCGGCGTCATCACGTCGTTGAACGCCGCAATCGTCTCATCCTTCTGGTAGTTCGCGCACGCCTTCTGCAGCGCCTCTGCGTACTGGGTGTTCATCGTCGGGTCGTGGCCGCCATTGCTTTTGTAGCCGAAGATGCGGGAGGCGAACTCGCTGCAGTGCGAGAAACCCACAGTGTGGGCACCGGAGAGCGCCACCATATCCTGCACCGTCATTTTCTTCCCGGCGAACACTTCGATGAGCTGGTCGACGGTCATGTTGGTGCGGGGGAGGTTGCCGGGAACGGTGGCCGCGGAGGAGGCGAGTGCGTCCTTCCGGCCGAGGCGCACCGCGTAAAAGGGTCCGCCGAGCATGAGGACGAGGTTGCGGGTGGCTAGCGCGAGAATGTCGGCGCAGGAGACGACTCCAGGGCACTGCAGCTCGAGCGCGGTCTTGGCGCGGATGACGGTGTCGAAGGCGTCGCCCGGGAGGGAGATGTTGTCGTCGGCGTCGCGCTCGGCGCGGTTGAAGGCGTTGGTGGAGATGAGCATGGAGGCGTCGCAGCCGCCGACGAAGCAGTCGTGAAAGAAGAGGCGGAGGGTGCCGGCGGCCGTGGTGGGGGTGGAGATCTGCTTGCTGGTCACCACGTCGGATATGATCTGCTCTGCATTGGGGCACGTCTTCTGGTAGTACGCGGTGGAAAGCTTGGCCGCGGCAGGGGACGCCAGGAAGAGGAGGAGCGCTGCGGCCAAGGCCGCTGCCACCGGGGCCGTCATGGTAGCAACTACGAGATTGTTTCTCTTGGGTTATTAATTGCAGGAGAGCCGATTGTATGGGCTCTGCAACCGATGGGGGCAGATGACGACGACGACAATGGAGATGGAACGGGTCGGTTTCACTACAAAGGGGGAGACAGAGATGAGAGAGAGAATGAGGAGGGAGGAGAGGAAATGGAGGAGAAGACAATGGCTAGGAGGGGATTCCGGTGAACTACTACGGGAGGGAAGCTAAAAGTGAGGAAGAGTTTGTTTCCGAATTTACACAAATAGCCATCCTCTGTTTTTGTGTACCTTTATTTTCAAAAATAAAAAAATACAGGGAAATAAGATATCAGAATGTTCACCATCAACGTAGATGGAATGATTAAAAAATAATCCTCCTGCAGTTGATACTCAGATAGATTGTTATAAGAGAGTAATTTAGTATTGTGATATATAATTAGGTATAAAATTACTAATGATTTTATAAGATGGTGTCCTGAACCAAGCGGATATAAGATGATGAAAAGAACAAAACACAATCTCATTGTAGCTGCTAAAGAGTTTAGAAATATTTTAAAATCAATTGTTAATTTTTTGATCAATTATGATCATGATATAATAATAGGTGTCACTCATGATCGTTTTACAATTAATAGTTAATTATGGACGACCAACATAACTAGGAACCTATTGGGTGACACACATTACAAGTTTTTCGAAGGACTTAAAATGAATTTGAGAATTAAATTCTCAAATCAACAGAAATAAAGTCTAGTTGGATTGGACAAAGGACAAAATAATGGAATCCGTCTTATAAAGATAAAATAAACGAAACTAATTTTGTTCAAATTGGAGGTCGTTTGGTTATTGAACCGAACGATTTGATTTTGAATCAAATTGAACCAATTTGGTTTAGTTTATTATGGAAGATATTTTGGCAAAATGGAAGAGATGAGGGACTTCGTCTTGTGAAGACGAAATGAATAAAACTGATTTGGGTCAAATTAGAGGTTGTTTGGTTAGTGAACCAAGTGATTTAATTTTGAACCTGGTTTGCTATAGTAACCAACTGGTTCACTACAGTAAATCCTAAAACTGGTCCAAATCAATTTGCTTTTTTTTTCATTTTTGGTCTGGTTCAACCCTCACCCCTTTTCCCTCTAGTTCACTGTTTGATGTGCGTAGGATTTATATACATTTCTGATGTTTACATTGCACATTTTTCTGCATTTCATGATTATTTCTTACGTTTATCACATTCTTTATTTACACATTAGGCGTGTTTTCTCCATTTCCTAGTTCGGAGGTCTGTTCTTATTTTTATGCTTTTGTAGGACGGAAATGGAGCATAGAAGGTGAAACGAAAGATTAACCGAAGATAAGGCAAGATAGGGTCGTGCCTCCTAGGCACGGTCGTGTCTCAGACCCCAAGGGGTCGTGCCCCCATGCTTATCCACAGAGCAGAGTCTTTCCACGGCCGTGCCTCTACCGTGTCCACACAGAAGAGCAACTTCACATGACCGTGCCTAGAAGGCATGGTCGTGCCTTCATTCTGCAATTCAACAGCGAAGCACCAACCCATGGCCGTGCCCTCCAGGCACGGCTATGCCTCCACTCGTGCTTCACCAATAGAGAGCCAACTGTTTATGGTCGTGTCCACCAGACACGGCCGTGTCTTCGACCACAGAAGAAGGTTCACGTCTGGCCGTGCCTCACAGGCACGGCCGTGCCTGCCTCCATGCTACAACTTGGCATGGCCCCCAATTTCTAGTGGCCACCATACCCTGGTTGTGCCTACCAGGCACGGTCGTGTGACGGGGCTGTGCCAGCTGCGCACCCCAGGCCATGTGGCTAAGCACGGCCGTGTGGCGAAGGGTGAATAGGGGGACCTATAAATACCCCCCTAAATTGCCCAAAAAAGGGGGAAACCTTGGGAGTCAAAGAGGAGCCACCGAAAATGCCATTCAGAGCAAGAATCGATGATCCATCTGTCCTTTTGGAGCTACTCCGCCGCATCCATTCCACCGTCGACGAGGAGTTTGCAAGACGAAGAAGAAGACATACATTGATAAGTTTTATTTCCTTTTTCTAGGATCTAAAATGTATTTCTTCATCTCTTCTTCGTGTTGTGTCCCCTCCGTTATGGAGTAGAACCTTAGATTCTAGGATGTAGGAGTAATTGAGGTGTATTATGGATGATTGATACTATGGATTTGTATTTACCATGTTCAATGATTTATTTGTGCATTTTACTTTGTGGATGTTGTGCTTTGTGCTTATTGGATGATACGATTATAAATGGTGCAAATCTATGAGGATGAGGATAAATTATGGTTTAAGAAAATCTTAGGATCGTATGACTGGGGTGCCTTGTGACAAAAGGTGAATCTTTAACCGGACTTTCCGAGGAAATTCTTGGATTGCAATGATCTTTGTGAGAGATGCTAACAACAATGAATCTTTGTGAGAGATAGCTAGGCTATCAGTAACTTCGATTGTCCAAGGAAACCTAACGAGGTCTAATTGGATATTTTGGGAATCTCTGCTCGCTTTCTCAAATCTTGTCACTAGTTGATTTTACTTCGATTGAGGTTTAGGTACTCAACTACACTCTCACTTTCCACAATCTCAACCCAATTACATGATCTCTCCACTCTTTTTGTGACTGTTTAGTGATAGATTCCTCGGTCCCTGTGGTTCAATATCTTTTATTACTTGACGACATTCTGTATACTTACGAATAGCCCATCACTGCTCACGTGCCTGCCGCATGCGATCCTGCATCAGCCGGCGAAGAAGTCGGGCAAATTGCGATAAAAGCCTCGTCACCGACTGTGTGAGGAGGAGTAGCCAAAACCATATCGCATCGCCACCTTCCTTCTTCCACCCAATCACGAGCATCGGCGGACCTGTGAGCTTCGCATGGGCGGCCAGAGGAACCCGAGTGACACTGCTCCTTCGTGTCACCGGCCGGTGGTTCCCAAGTGGTTGCCACCTTTCGCACGGGCTGTTGCTCACGACGACTGCTCGCGACAACCATTGTCCCCTTCTTCCTGAGCGCTATCGCCGCCCGCGTGAGAGGTAGAGCTGAAGCCCTGGCATGTCGTCGATGACTGTTTAGGGCTTGTTCGGCCCACCACCGTTCATCGAAGAGCATCTCCACTGGACGAGAAGCCAGAGAACTCCGAAAGCCTAGCAGCCAGCCTACTCCTCTTCTCTTCTTGTTTGCCGCTGTCGCCACCTAGTTTTGGTTACTATCGCCGCTGGAACACTGTCGGAACGCTGTCGGATTGGGTTGTCATCGCTGCCCTTGCGTTGCCAGAACCGTTGCCAAAGAGGAGCTGCTGTCAGACCTGCTACCGGAGAGGAGCCTTTTGAGGATGTTATTGGAACATCCTCGATGGCCGGAAATCATTTTCGGCCACCACAAGTCGCTGCTAGGAGCTAGGGTTGTGTCGTTGTGTTGTTATCAGGATTTGTTATCGCTGGAAGCTTGCAAAGCTTCTGGATAACATTCCATCATAATCGGAATAGTTTTAACCAATTTGCCCCAAATTGACGGTCAAAGGTTGACCACCGAAAACTACATCGAAAATATGATTATCGATGATAGTTAGAAAATCCCAGAAAATGATCGCGAAAAATATTGTTGCATGTTTTCTAGAGTAAGATTTTTCTCATGAATTGATCTTTATCGATCATCGGCTAATACCGAAAATGATGCCGTGACTCATAGCTTCGGAAGTCGTCTAGACGAGAGCTTGCCGTAGATCACCAATAGAGGTGGAACTTCGACAAGGATTGCTCGATTGATGCCAACTTCGCTCAATGTCATCACTAAGGTACTCATAGAATATTTACTATTCTGCAAAATTTAAATTTTCAGTCATGCCTTGTATACTGTTATTTCTTATCTATGCATGTGTGTGTTGTAATAATTTCTTATTAATTATTATGCTATTTCCGCTGTACACGTTTATGAAATGTGTAAACACGTGCATTGGCCCGAGATGATCCCAACATAGGGGTGGAAAATCTTGGAAGAGTAAACTCTATTGGTGCAGGGAGCACCAGACAATCGAACCTTAGTTTTTAATAATGACACTAGGTTCAAGTTAAGTATGTTGTTGAGCTAACTATGTTGATCCAAGTGTGCAGGGAGCATAGGTTTGAGAAAAATCCTGATCTAGAGGATCAAGCTGAAGACTTGGCAGAGTCAAAGCACCAGGTGAAGTCTGGAATGGTTAGCAAGGACCGAGTCGCAGCAAAAAGTCTGGGCTGGTCAGGAGGACCGAGTCGCAGCAGAACTCTAGGCTGATCTGAAGGATCGAGTCGCAACAGAAGTCTGGGCTGATCAGAAGGACCGAGCCACAACACAAATCCTGGGGGCTACGGATAGAGCCGAGCAAAAGTCCAATGAGTCAGAAGGACTTAGTTGGCAAAAGATAAATTCTCCTAAGAGGAGTGGGTCAGGACGCATTTTCAAGGGGAACAGTAGGCGTCGATCTAACCCAGGATCTCACTGGAGACCTAAAGTTAAGACCCAAAGACAGTTATAGGAACTGACTCTAGAAATGGTTAAATTTGCATGTTATTTCGGCTAACTTCTTTTGCAGGGATGGAAAAACTAAACAACGCAGACTCCGAGCAAAACTGCCCAGACTTTGCTGTTGGAGTCGACTTGAGTGAAGATTCGAGTCGACTTGAGCCTAGTCAACAAGCTTTGAAAGTCAGCGCAGTTCAGAATTCTGCCACACGAGACTAGAGTCGATTGGAGATGACGTAGGGGTCGATTCAGAGCAACAAATCTTATCAGAAGACTCCACATCAGACTAAAGTCAACTTGAGATGCCACTCGAGTCGACTTGATCAGCGGATGACGCAGCAACGAAGGAAAAGCTATCGGGAAGTGATAACTGGTGTTTTGTTTGGATTTATTTATATACAATTCCCCTTTTATTTATTTGTCACTCACACCCATCAAAATTGTTTATTTATTTACCAAACCCCTAACTATCGCTAAAGTAGTAAAGAGAGGTCTAAGTCGTCTCTCTCTGGGACTCAATGATGAAAGTTATCCTAGACTTATGGTGCGAGGGTTTTATTGTTAACATTATCCATTCATAAATATTTACAACAACAACAACTTAACACTACTCAATACAAAAGCTTACAATTAAAGAATGATCTATTAATTTACAACAACACTAAATTACATGTTCAATAATTTAATATACAAATTCTGTTTATTAGCATGAGTCAATTTACAATATTACACGAGTGAATTGTACAATTCATTACAAGTTCAACAAGTTAGGGAATCAATACATACCATCATACAACATGGAATACATATCCTATCTACAATAATCGTACAAAATAATACAACACAAATTCTAAGTTACATCAATAAACAAATCATACAAGATTTCCACCATGTTTCACAAATACTACACTAACCACACAACATCCTATATATTATTCACAAGCTGTACAATATCATAATCAAACATATTCACAATCCAACAACCCCATTCAAACCAAATGCGGTCATCAACCATTACCACCTTGACAGACTTGTCTTTTGTACGACCTTGGTGAATACTACATTGTATTTCGAGTTTTATAATAACCTTGTCTATTTTGATGATCAGACTATCACTTTCCATGTCGGACGGAGGAACATTACTATTTCACCGTCTATGATTAACACTTTTGTAGGATTTCGTCCCTCCCAGTCAACTTTTGTTGTATATCCTTTCACTAGTTTACCTTTTGAAGACCCTTATGCTGACATTACTTTAGATGTCATGTACACCTATTTCTTCCAGGAGGATCGAGCTCCTGGGCTAGTGTCCTTCCATTCCTTAGGATACATGACTATATCCTGTATAGAGTTATTGTGAACTGCATTTTGCCTCTTGCTACCAGAGATCTCACCAAAATGAGATCTTTTCATTCCTTTCTACTTTATGTTCTTATCCATAGGTTAGACCTTGACTTAGGCCTGCTGATGTTCCACACCATTATTTACACATCATCAGTAGTGACTAGTAGGAGAGTCCATATGCCCTACTGTCAAATTTTGATAGGATTACTTAGTACACTAAGGGTAGACACCACTGTTGGTGAGATTTTACCTCATGGTGACTTTGACAGTATAGGTTCTAGACAGCTCTCCTTAGGTGGTGTCAGTATAGATGATGAGGGGAGACTTTCCTGGAGGCAACCACCTCAGCCTCACCTATAGTCCCAGGATCAGCCTCAGCCACCCCAGCCCCAGCCTGAGCCAGTAGCTGATACAGAAGACATTAGAGCTGATACAGAGGAGCTACTAGGCCTCCCAAATCTACCTGGTCCACCTCCTCCCATGACCACTAATCAGAGACTTACTAGAGTGGAGGAGTTACTTCAGACCATGGTTGAGAGACTTGATGCTCAGGGTGCTAGCATAGTAGAGATTCTCCAGATACTTAGAGCTATGCAACAACCACCACCACCACCACCACCACCACCACAGTAGTTGATTATCTTGTCATTTTGGATATACAGTAGCAGTGTTTATATTTGACTTACACTCTTGTCATATTTTTTGACTTACTCTAGACATGCTTTTACATTTGGTATGTTAATATGCACTATAAATTGCTTTTTCATTATTTGTTAATGGTTAGGATTGTGTTTAGTAGAATAGTAAAATGCTATTTTCAAAATTCATAGATTTCTGATGTTTTAAATCTATTATAAATAAGATTTCAAAATGTTTTCAAAAATCTTATTTACTTTAGTTTGAAAAACTTATTTTTAATTTTATTTTTCAAAAATAAGAAATGGATGTTTTAGCCTTAGACTAGACTCAAACCCCTAGAAAGCATGATCCTATAGATCTAGGTGGACATCTCACAAAACACATTAGGTAACTTGCTTGTGTTTGTGAAACATAGAACGGGGTGAGATGTATAAGATTTTAGTTTAAGTACAAAGATGCTTAAGTCAGTGTATCGAACCTTACTTAGACTTTAAACAAATATTGATCAAGTTAAGTGTCCCTATGTCCAAACGATTATTGGGATGATACACTTAAACTTCGCTAACTGGGTCAAGCTACTACTTTCTAGTAGTTAGCTAAAACTCAAGTTGGACATGTGCACCAAGGAAATTTTTTTTTGTCTAAGTATATTTGGGATTCAAACCCTTAAGGGATATTTTTGATTATGTCAAAGGGGGAGAGTTAAAAGAGTTTTTTCAAGCTCAATAATTTTTTTTAAAAAAAAGAACTTGAAATATTTTTTTAACTTGAAATATTCTCAAAATAAGAAATATCAAGTTCAGGGGGAGTGAATTAAAATTTTAAAAATCTATTTAAAAAGTATTAATTCAGGGGGAGACCTGATTAAGGGGGAATTGAACACTTCATGCATATTTTACTTTTTCTTATCTTAACTTATTGTTTTAAGTTACTTAAATTATTTTAACTTAACTTGAAACCTTAAGTTGTCATAATCAAAAAGGAGGAGATTGTTGGTGTAGGGAGCATCAGACGATCGAACCTTAGTTTTGATAATGACACTAGGTTAAAGTTAAGTGTGTTGTTGAGCTAACTATGTTAATCCAAGTGTGCAGGGAGCACAGGTTTGAGCAAAATCTTGATCTGGAGGATCAGGCTAAAGACTTGGCAGAGTCAAAGTACCAGGTGAAGTCTGGGCTGGTCAGGAGGATCGAGTCACAACAAGAAGTCTGGGATGGTCAGGAGGACTGACTCGCAGTAGAAGTTTGGGCTGATCTAGAGGATCGAGTCGCAGTAGAAGTCTGGGCTGATCAGGAGGTCCGAGCCGCAGCACAAATCCTGGGGGCTGAGGACAGAGCCGAGCAAAAGTCCAACAAGTCAGGAGGACTCAGTTGCCAAAAGGTAAATTCTCCTAAGAGGAGTGGCTCAAGACGCATTCCCAAGGAGAACAGTAGGCGTCGGTCTAACCCAGAGTCTCACTGGAGACCTGAAGTTAAGACCCAGAGACAGTTCTAGGAACTGACTCTAGAAATGGTTAAATTTGCATGTTATTTTGGCTAACATCTTTTTTGCAGGGATGGAAAAACTGAACAACGCAGACTCCGAGCAAAACTGCCCAGACTTTGCTGTTGGAGTCGACTTGAGTGAAGATTCGAGTCGACTTGAGCCTGGTCAGCAAGCTTTGGAAGTCAGCGCAGTTCAGAATTCCACCACACGAGACTAGAGTCGACTGGAGATGATACAGGGGTCGACTCAGAGCATCAAATCTTATCAGAAGACTCCACATCAGACTAGTGTCGACTTGAGATGCCACTCGAGTCGACTTGATCAGCGAATAACGCAGCAGCGAAGGAAAAGCTATCGGGAAGGCTTCACGTCAGACTAGAGTCGACTTGAGCCGAAGCTCGAGTCGACCTGAGTACGTAGTCGCAGTGGAGAAACAGGATCGAAGCTTAGCTAGAGTCGACTCGAATGTCTATCTAAGTCGACTTAAAGGCAGTATAAAAGAAAGGCTCGACCAGCAGCCAGTACAACTATTTCCAGCGATTCCTCCATGCACTTTGTTGAGACGGCGGCGCTCTAAGCATTCCCGTGCAAACCTAGAGCCACCGCTACGCCGAATTCGCAAGGAAAAGAAGATCAAGCAAGATTCGGCTAGTTCTTTTCGGTAACAAGTATTTAATTTGTCAATCTTTATTATTGTTATCAAACTTGTGATTTTTGTAATCGTTTGACTTGTGTTCATGAGGAACAAGTTTATTTAGTGGATTGTCCGCAGTAAACGGTCAAAGACCGTGGGCCTTGGAGTAGCAGCCTTGGGCTGTGAACCAAGTAACTGATTGTGTCTGTGCTTTTCTTTTACATTACTTTTGCATAATTGCTTTCGCATAATCTCTCACTTCCGCAAGTTTATTCTCGTAAGTCAAAAATCGGTTGAAAAGCGAAATGCGCTATTCATCCCCCCTCTAGCGCGTTCTTTCGATCCTACAAACTCTAGACAAGTAGGAAGTTCTAGAGGTGTAAACTCTAGTCAAGTATAGGAAGTCCTAATAGATTAGGTAACACAAGATGTTGGGAAACAATAAAAGTCCTACATTGGAAATACATGGAAAAGATCATGGGTTTATAAGATGGAACATATCTCCATTGGCTTGAGGCCTTTTGGGTTGAACCCAAGAACAAAACCATGAGGGCTTAGGCCCAAAGTGGATAATATCATACCATTGTGGAGATATTCTGATTCTATCTGTACTAATGATTGGTATCAGAGCCATGGTCTGTGTAGAGCCATGTGGGACCCTCAAAAAAAGCGAAAGAGGTAGGGGGGCTCCCAGTGATCCTTTGGTTTATAAGATGGAACATATCTCCATTGGCTTGAGGCTTTTTGGGTTGAACCCAAGAACAAAATCATGAGGGCTTAGGCCCAAAGTGGACAATATCATACCATTGTGAAGATATTCTGATTCCATTTGTACTAATACAAGATACCTGGAAGTTGTTTAGACTAATCTGTTTGTAATCGAGAAATTTGCTCTCTGGGAGATCAAAAATGATTTTCAATCGACCGGGCATCCAACCAACCGAAAGGCAATTCAAGTGACCTGACAAAGCGATAATAACACAACTTGGATTCCAATCAACTAAACTATAGTTCTAGTTGACTAAATGATCTAGTTGAGTTTAGGTTAAATGGTGATGTGGCAAATTAGATGATTAGATAAGTGGAGTTTATCCATGATAAGTCGACCAAAAGTATTTTCAAGAAACCCAAAAAACCCAATCAACATAAATGTGGAGCGTATCTAGATGTAGAAATTGACAATGCATCAATAATCTTTCATACATTCTCAATCTACTATGCTATTATTGCTTGTGTTCATCCTAGGAGAGCATTGTTGCATTCAGGGTCTAAAATATGCAAACCAAAGCAATCTAGTGTAATTTTTCTTCTACAAAGTTAATAAGTTTATTTTTTTACATTTCAATTATTATTATTGCTCTTGCATTGTTTGTAAGAACAGAACTGTAAAAGATTTTTTCACCTTCAAAAAGTGTTTGACAAGGAGAAAAATAGTGGACTCACACTAAGATATAGGTCTTAGAATAGGAATTTGAGGTTCGAGCCATGTATAAAAACTTGGATGTTGCTATTGTGTTTATTTTGATTTTACTTTTATATTTTCTGTTGCATACTATAACAAGTTGTAGATAAGCACAATTGACAAAACAAAGTTAAGAGCTATTCACTCCCCTCCTTTAGCCTCACCAACAATCGAAAACCTCCTGCCCCAAAAGCCTCACTTTTAGGAGTTCACATGACCTGAGGTCATGCCTCTAGGTTTTCAACCATTTTCCCAAAAGCCACAATTTCAAGAATTCACATGCTCAAAGGTCTTCAACTATTTTCCCAAAAGCCTACCTTCCAAGACTTGCCATGCCCAAAGACCTCACCTCATGCTTTCAACCATTTGTCCAAAAACTTGCTCCTAAGACTTCACATTCCCAAAGGCTAAGGCCTCATGTCAATGTCTTTAACCGTTTTCAAAACGATGCAGTTCCAAGACTTCATATGCCCCAAGGCTTCATCTCTATGTGTTCAACCATTAAAGTGTCTCATGCCATCCTTTACCAATGTCTTACATACAATTTGTCAAGTTCCTACAAATTTGATGCACACAAATCTATAATATAGACACACCTAACTTAATTTTTTTTGTCAAACATATCAAAATATTCTAATCAAATTCAAAAACTTAAGACATGGTTGCATTAATAATTTTATAAGTAATTGAAAGTGAACATTATAAAACATGAAAACACTTAGCTAAGAAAGAAATTAAAACATTAAGTCTTAAGGAATTTGATAGTATTGTCAGTTAAAAGAGGTAGGTATGCTCCATTATGATCAAAATTAGATGATCAAAGGTGTTCGAATCCTGTGACATCATACTTATGTGCAACATTAACCATTGGGATAATTCTCCGTTGGTTGCATCAACCCCTATAGGTACTAACTATTGCTAAGGACGAAGTCCTCCGTAATTTACCCCTTCCAAGTAGTGGAGGGCCACCCTGGAGGAGGTCGCCAAGGTGACAATTTCATCTTTTACTACTAACATTAACTGTTGGGATTGTATAGATTATCCGATGCATTTCAGTAAAAGATCCAACATGGTAAAATTGGTTTTACTTGCAACATCATAAGTCTTTGATCCTACATTCCATAATTCATTCAACTCGGCAATCAGAGGTTGTAAGAAGATATCTATCTTCTCTTTTGGGTTCGTTGGACCTGGAATAAGTACAGTCAGAAACATAAATTCGTCTTTCATGCATATCCATGGCGGTAAATTATAAGGTGTTAATATAATTGGCCAAGATGAATATTGTTGTCCTAACTGACCAAATGGTTGAAATCCATTTGCAGAAAGTCTCAATCTAACATTACGTGGTTCCATCACAAATGTAGGAAATATTGTATCAAGATATTTCATTGCAGGGGAATCACAAGGATGACACATTATACCTCCTTCGTGCATATGTTGATGATGTCATCTCATGTGGGAAGCTGTGGCAGCAGATGCATACAAGTGTTGAAGTCTAACAGTTAAGGAAAAATAATACATAACCTTCCATGTAATATTTTTCTTTTTCTTCCCTGTAATGCGACTACGATGTTTGTAGCGAGGGTGACTACAAATTTTGCATTCAATCAATTCACTGTCTTCATTCCAATATATCATGTAATTGTTTACACAACAATCGATCTTCTCTACGGGTTTTCTAAACCACTTACCAATTTCTTTATACTGTAGAAACTATCAGTCATTTGGTGATCAGTAAGAAGCAACTCTGACATCAATTGACAAATGTCATCGTAACATCGTTCAGAGAAATGATGTTCAGCCTTGATGTTCAATAATCTTGCAATAGATAATTTGCTGAAGTGCCTTTAACATGTATTGGTAGTTCATCTACATTAGATATATCAACTGCATTAATTGTGTCATAAATCATTGATTGCATCATATGATCATTAGCGACGTTTTCCTCTAAAACAGTTGTGCCAGATGAAGAAGCACTCGAAGTTCCAATTCCTTGAGAAACATAAGACTCCTCGTGACAGTACTAATTGTAGTAGTTTGGAACAAATCTATTTTTACAGATATGCACTTTCACATTATCCTCATCACGGAAAGCTTTATTTCGACATTTGCAATGATTGCACAGACAACGTAACTCTGCACCATTCATGCATTCTGGATGACTCTTAGCAAAGTTCACAAACTCTTCAACTCCAGCATAAAATTCAGCTCGGATAAATCCATCATCTAATCTATTGTACATCCAAGCTTTATTCATATATATTGTAACCTTATGCAAAAATAAATTTTTATTTAATAAAAATAATATATTAAATTTAACGCACACATAAATTAAATTACATTTTATACGCTTAACCTTTATACTATTAATTATAAACCATTATATATGATGACAAGATTCATTATTATTTCTTTACACATCACTAGGTTTAGCATGAGGTGAGCATGCACAATTCAATTTGCATACATGTGGTCTTTATCCATCCTCTTGTTTGTATAATCATGTCCAAGACGAGGAATATGATTACATATGTTTTACCATGTTCATTAGCACAGTTAATCTACTTATCTAATTAATTTAGTCATTATTAATAAATTAAAATCACTACTATTTACTTAATGAATTAAACTCATTATTTACTTATAAACATATTTAAACATCCCATGATTATTTACTTACGAGTGAAAATAATTCGCAATCAATAATTATAAATCCTATACTGAACAAGTAAATTTTAATCTGATTCAAGATTAATATAAGCCCTAAACCATCACAAGCAAATTCGTCTACAACAAATTTATTCAACACCAAATTTAATCAACACCAAATTTATACCACACACAAACACCTTACACTGCTAACAAGATTCATTGTTCCTATTTTGCAAGAGGAATTTTAATTTTAGGTTAGTGATTCGCTTGTCGAATCAATAGGTCACGAACTAAGAGCAAGGTCCCGAACTACATAAAATTTATTGTGTTGATTCATTTTTCATTGTGTATACAATATTGACACATGCTAACAAGCTTCATTGTTCCTATTTTGCAAGAGGAATTTTAATTTTAGGTTAGTGCCTATTCAACCCTCCCCTTCTCCCCTTTAATCCGTCAAAGCCATCATCATAATCATCCTATGCAAATGTGGTTTTATTAGGTGACAAGGAGATCTAGGATCGAAATGTCACGCCTTCTGCCTATCTTTTTCCTCATGTTCACAAGGCTAGGGCAAGTTAATCTAGCATTGATAGCCATCTATATTGATTGATAAATCAAGGTTGTGAAAATTGTGGGTTTTAGTGCTATCCTTTAAGCATCAAAATGTAGTTACCAACTGAGGTGAGAAATTGTTCATCGCAAAACTAAGGTAACCGGAGGGGTTACCTTAACCGAAGGGGGAGCCGGAGCTGAGAACGACGAGCGAGCAGTCGGAGTCGGAGCTGGAGCTGAGAACGACGAGCGAGCAACCGGAGCCGGAGTTGAGAACGGCGGGAAGAGAAGGCCGGAGCTGGAGCTGAGAACGGCGGGAAGAGAAGGCCCGACCGGGAGCCGGAGCCGAGAACCGCGGGGGAGAGAAGGCCGAGCGACCGGGGACCGGAGCTGGAGCTGAGAACGGCGGGAAGAGAAGGCCCGACCGGGAGCCGGAGCCGAGAACCGCGGGGGAGAGAAGGCCGAGCGACCGGGGACTGGAGCTGGAGCTGAGAACGGCGGGGCGAGCGATCGAGAGAGAAGAAAGGAGAGAAAGCGCATGGGGAGAAGAAAAGGATCGAGAAGAAAATCTAAATTCACGATTTTAACGACGGAATAGTAACGACGTTTTTAATCCATCGCTATTTAGTGACGGAATTTAAATTCCGTCTCTAATCCGTCACTAAATAGTGACGGATTAAAAACACCGTTGCTAATCCGACGGAATTAGCGACGGAGAAAAACTCCATCGCTAATTAACGATGAAATTAAATATCCATAGTAGATTTCACCATTAGCGACGCAATTTAAAGTCTGTCGTTAATTCTAGCGATGAAAAAATAATCCGACGCTAATTCGAGATTTTCCTGTAGTGCAAAGACGTGTGTGAAAATGGTAATTATTCTATTAAACTATTTTTATTTATTTTTTATCATTGAAATGGTATGAATAATAGATAAAAATTAATGACTTATAAAATATTTAAGGTGAAAATATCTTGAAATTATCCAATGAGAAACTAATAATGACGTTACAAAAAGAAAAAAAAATATCATTCCTTTTCTTTAGGCAATCTGTGGCACATTGAGAATTAACTTGAGATAGAATAAAAATCAACAAACACAGAGTTGCCAAGCAATGCGTTTAAATTTATAATCAACTCCCGTTTGATTTCCTAAATGAATATTGGTTAACTAAAACTTTTGGATTTTGATCGATTAGTGGTTTGTTGGCCAACTACATTTTAGTCTCGGAAAAGTTCAAAGTAATTATTGGACAACTATGTTGAGGATTTGGTCTGCTAAGACTAAAGCTAATAATAATTGGTGATTAGTTTAAAAATCAATTTCTATGAAGATAAAAGTTATGTCTTAGCTTTGGAAGACTAGTCTATATATTTGGTAGACTACAATTCTAAAGGGCAGAATATTAGAAATGAATTTTTTAAATAAACCATTGATTTTTTTTAAAAAAAATCCAGAAATTATAAAAAGAACTTGAGAGTTCAATATGTTTAAACCTTATTATTTATGAAAATGTAAATTTTTTTGATAAATTTTGATTTAAAAATTTAAGTTATCAATAAAATAGTCAATGGTATTAAATAATTTTATCATCTCCTAAGAGCGATCAACCTAATATATAAATATAAGAAAAATAAATTTCAATAATATTATATTTTAAAATATATCTTATAATTAGACACCCAAATCAAAGGCTATCCTTTTAGAAATGTCAACGGCTGTCTTTTTCGATTTTTCAATGCATATGGTGTAAATTAAATAATAAATAATTAGAATTTTGACAAGGTACTTTTTTTTTTTGTTTTGACAAGTAAATTAAATTGACTCCAAGCCTTAATCTCCTCAGTTTGCCACAAGGTCCTTTCCTTTCCAACGACTATTGTTACCAATACTCAATCCACTTAAATTTCAATAAACTCAAGCATGGTCACTATGTTGGAGCTTTTCTATTGCTAGTCTAACGATTCTTTTGGATCGGGATGACAATGTTTTAAGGGAGATGGTTTAATTAATTTGTACATACAAGCTTTCAAATAGAGATTACAGCTATCCTGTTAACATTGTGATGAGTGATTTTGGTGAAAAAGTAAATGTTGATGACGGATTAAAAAGATAGATATGCTTGCTAATGTTGATGAAGATAAATAACTACCTAAATAATTTGCACATATCAATTGCTAATAAAATGATGTAATTTGGTTCAAAATCTTTGTTTTTACTTCATAACCTATAACTCGTTAGTGACTCACTTCTAAAAGTTAACTATTTTTCTCTTTCACAATTAACTTCTAGAGGTAGATAAACTTTTTACAACAAGTTTCGCAATAGGAGCGAAGAGGAAGACTAAAAGGATTGATAAAAAAGATTAAATAGACCTTTAAATGTTCAATTTGATCTTCCTTGTATAGCCTTCAGCCTCTTCTAACTTAATATTCTACTGCTCTATCATCATCAATCGATTATTTTCTTATTCACTTCCATTTGTAATTTGTCAATGACTATCTAAGTCGATTAGAATTCATAGATTGATCTACTATAACCCTTAAATCATCTGACCATTACAACAATTAGTATGTTAGATCAATGACTACTTTATCAACCAACTGACCACAAATCAATCAACTTTCTAATTGACTTGGCCAAGAATAAAAATAATTTATTTATTAGCTAATTAGTTTAAGTTAATTGGTTAGTCAACTAAACTCACTAGTCAACTAAAATTACCTCTAATCGATTGGAGTCATGATAACGATTATCCTAATGATCAAGTATTTATCTAAGTTAAGATCTACCCTCTCACAAGAGGGTAGATCTCAACTCTCACACCTCACATGAGCTTATCTTCCGCAACTTGAGTTTGCCACCAAGGCCATCTCCAACTAGGTCCTCAAATCCTTAGGATGCACCATGCTCGTAATTTACTCCATGTGTCATCCTTCACTTTTACCCTATGTAGATCACCTTCTTCCTACTACTGTCAACACTATACCACAGTGATCCTTGCCTTATAGTCCCTTGGATGTCCAATACCATCCTTCTTTGATAGACCTCATGTAGGATCGAGAAGCGCTAAAAGAGGAGGGGTGAATAGTGCTCATCGTTAATTCTCATTTTGAAAACTTATTTTCTCATATTCGAAAGTAGCAGCAGAAATACATAAGAATACAAAAGTATAGCAGAGGACAAATTTATTTTTTTATTTAGTTCATAGTCTTTAGTTACTACTCCAAAACCCGCAATCCTTTATAGCTTCAATGTGTTATTCACTATTAGTCTCTTTCTCACAACGAGAAAAAGACTGATCTTTTCAAAACATATTAGGAATGGTAACACGTTTACCATTCCTTACAGAATAAAACATGAAAGATAAAAGGGATCCAGAGATATAAGGGATCCACTAAAAACAATTGTACCGACATAAGGGATCCAGAGATTTGAATAGTGTCAGAGCAGCAGTTGGTCGTAGCATTAGTGTTTTAGAGTAAGGCGAGAGTAGGAGCACTTGGAATTTGATGTCCTGAGGCCTATATCGAGGCTTGTTTTATAGGCCTAGATCGGTCTACTAAATACCCTAATAGGTATACCTATCACCTTGATAATCGGATCTAGATCTAATTCATCGGTGTTTTGATCCCTGGATCGCTCTACCGATCTGGCATCCTCCAAAATCAGCTTCCACCACATCAGCTTGTCAATAATTCTTTCTACCATGTCAGCAAGTCAATGGTTATGCTCGCACCATGTCAGTAGAACTTGGCATTATCCTATGCCATGTCATTAAGCTTGTCATTATCATGTTTCATGTCAGCCACCCAATTCATGTCAGATACCATGTCAGCACACTAGACAACTAAGCTGGCAATTCAGTGATCGATCTATCAAGCTAGCTGATTGGTCTATCGATCCAGTTTGATTTACTGATCTGGCTGATCGGTCTATCGGTCCTACAAAAATAAGTTAATATAGAAATATTGATTTAATAGGTCACGCCCCGGGAGACGACTGTCCGAGAAATTTCGGCAACATCTCCCCTGTAACAATTCACTTTCCCTGAATACCACATAATAAGGCCTACACGGCCGCAGTCCACATATATATATATATATATATATATATATATATATATATAAACTGTAAACCGGAAACTCTATTAAGATGATAAAGTCCACAACCGACAACTACAAACATGTACCACTAAACCAAACACATATATGAAAAAACCCACATGAACTATAACCGGTTCTAACACCAATACCGAAAGGAAAATATAGCAAAAACCGAAAAGAAATAATCGTTGAAGACGACTCGACGAGGGACTAGCAGCACGGCTCTCCAGACAGACCTCAACCTGAAAAGATAAAATCAACGGGGTGAGTTCAATGAACTCAGCGGGTATCAAGTAGACATGTATCACATAGCTAGCAAACAGTAATGGAAATACCGGTAGAAGAATGACTGGAATAAAAATCTGAACTCATGTGTATATATATGCTCACCAGAACATGCTAACGATATAATCATAGGTAACATGATCCCTAACAAATCCATACGATCCCTGTATATACATATCCAACATATGCAGATAACCTGAATGCAACAATATCACCAAAGAATCCCTATATCATGCACAAGTACAAGAACATATACTAGTCACCCCTGCTACCCATCGGATCCTTGCATACCAAAGTGAGGTCGCGTGGGTCCTCAATGATAAATGCCCGTCAGATCCATCACCGAGATGTGAGGTCGCGTGGGAACTATGCCCGTCAGATCCATCACACTCGAATGGTGAGGTCGCGTGGGAACTGAATATGCCCGTCAGATCCATCACCGATAGGTGAGGTCGCGTGGGAACTGAATATGCCCGTCAGATCCATCACCGATAGGTGAGGTCGCGTGGGAACTAAATATGCCCGTCAGATCCATCACCGATAGGTGAGGTCGCGTGGGAACTAAATATGCCCGTCAGATCTAGCACTGGTATGTGAAGTCATATGGGTAGGGGTATAACCGCTGTGCACTCTGACGTCATCGCTAATGCGTGACCGAATGGACAGTATGCTGGCCAGCGCGTTGTAATATAACATGAACTCTAACCCTAGTACATGTAACTACCTACAATCCATCAGGCATACTACACTAGTACTACTGAGGTACCAAGTCCTAGGTCTAGCATGTGCATCAGAAAAGGTGATGTATAACAGGCAAGCAGTAATATATGGAAAGCATCACATGATATACAGTCAAATGAATATCTGGTAAGTAACTAGATCATATGTATCAAACAAGAATCTGTATAACCGGAAAATATCATAACACTGGTAGCTAGAAATCAATACATGTCTAAACATGACATATCTATAAATAGATAAGTCAGAGACAAGATACCCGCCTTTCGATTGTACTCCGTATCCGAAAAGAACTTCAACAATACACCTCGTACGTAGCAGGATCTACCAGTCAAAGTCCTGCCAATTAAACCATACAGCACCCACTAAGTTCATCAGATGACAATTGTAATTCAACTAGATTAATCGTAGTATGTATATCACAATCACCCCTCCCTACTTAGTTAACCTACTACATTAATTCCAATAATCACGATGCAAGAGTCACCCTCATCCACTCCTCCGATCCTACGTATACTACCACTACAACCAAAACATATTTTAACTAAAGAATCTGCATTCCCCTACAATTCAGTCCTTATGCATCCACACCATCCCTTTGATTGATGCTGGCATAACACCTACTACAATGAAGCACACTAAAAGAAGATCTAACTTGTCAGTCACATCAATTTCAACCCACCTTGCATTAGATCAATTACTTTAAATTAATTGCCAGAACATCAAGAAACCGATTATAACCGGATCAATATCACAAAATTAATATGATGGCATCAATAGAATGAACCGACCACAAGCTACCAAACCCACATCTTCTCTAATAAAGGGATATTTGTTCTAACGTGTTATTGCCCTCTACATTATCAGAAATAATTTCATATCATGATAATTCTTCCACCAACCATCAAAAACCTTTTTACCTCAGATCTGTTCTAGCCCCACCTTGATCGACTACCCTATCTCCTTCGATCTGAAAGAAAACTAAAGTGGTACAGAAACACACCCTCCTTCGCTTGAGTCGCTCCACTGCCGAAACCCAAGAAGAACCCCCCGTGATCGCTCTCCGTTCTGCCGAATCACAGCAACCCTCAGAAAATCGAACAGAAAATCCAAAGAAGACCAGGAAGATCCAGCACAACCAACACGGATTTCAGCCCTTACCTCTTCCCCACACGGCGACAAAGTTTCAACGGAGCAGAGGCGGTGGAGGAAAGAGGTGCGGCGGCAGAGGATTGCGGCTAGGGCACAGAGATCTCACCGGCAGCAAGGAGGAAGAGAACTTTAGGGCGTCGGCGGCGAATCGGGCAGCGACTGTGCAGAAGGGAATCGCGGCGGCTTCTTCTCCCGGCGGTGAAGTCGCGGCGTCGGGCGTCGGCTGGAGGCAGGTCGCGGCAGCAGAATGGCAGGGGAAGGCGCCTTGAGGAGAGAACTCGGTGGCTGAAGGTTTGTGGAGGTCGGCGGCGGCACGAACAGGCGAAGCAAGGAGAAAAATCGCGATGAGGAGGAGAAGGTGTCGGCGCTGTAGCTCCTCAACGAATCAGTCTTTTATTCGGTATTACCGGGTTTTAGGTTTAGGATCCAATAAGCCAACCATCCATTAACCATAATTTCTATTACTTAACCTATGATTTGCTGAATTAATTCCATCAACTTTTAACCCTTTTATATAACTTAGGATTTTATTAATTAATCTAATAAATTTTTAGGATTAATTTATTTACGAATAAACCCCAAATTTTCTGGTATTTTATAGCTTACCTTACCAAACCTTAGTCCTCCAGATCCATTTAGGCTTCCTGCTCAACACTTTATCACTTGATCCCCAGTTTTGTCTGATTTGAGTTTTGATCCTCTCTGATCCCATCAAGTCCCTTCTGTCTAGTGTTCCTAATTTGCTAAGACTGTTGGTGTTGAAAGCACCATGCATCGAACCTAAGTTTTGATATTGATAATGTTGGGAATCCTATGCGATAAAATAAAAATTTACAGTTAAAAATAGGATCCTTCAAGCGATCCATGCGAAAAATTCATACAAGTTTAGATCTATGAAATCCTATTTAATAGGATTTATTTTTGATATGTGTCCTTCACTTATCCCGCTCGTCCAAAGGTTGTCGGATATCTAGCACATTCAAGTATCCATGCCTCTAAGCGTATCCACACTAACACTCACTTTTTGGAGAAGACTTTGGTTGTGCTAGCAACCTCTCTTGTAGAGCTCGGCCAAGAAGAAAAGGAGAGAAGAAAAATGAACCATCCATGAGTTTTTGCAAGAAAAACTCTTTTATACTCATGCTATGAATACCAAAGGTTTTTAGACTTTTGATATTCTTTCATCAATGCATGATTAATCCTATTAATCATGCATGATAACTTCCATGCATGATAACTTCCTATTCTTTTATGCATGATTAATCCATATTAATCATGCATAATGAATCAAAATCCATTCATCATCTTGGTTTAATTTGAGCCTAACTTAAATTCAACCAACTTGAGTCTAACTCAAGTCTAAACCATCCAATGAGCTTAATTGTTCCTTTAGTTAAACTAAAATGAACTCATCTCCAAATAGAGTGTTATTTGTGTGTTACCTAATAGGTTCTTGTAACGTTGGCAATGTCTCTAAAACCTATTTTAGAAACATAAGCAATGAGTGACATCTAGCAATGCATCATTGCTACCCAAGTGATAAGAATGTCGAGATCCGACATAACCTTCGTGACTATGATAATGTATGACCATGTCCTTCTATCCTTGATATCTAAATTGATCAATTAGGCATAGACCATGTCATCCTCTTATCAATCTTTATATTTCTTGATCCCCAGTAGACTCACTCAAGCAAATGAGTTCAATATCTCATATTGACTCATTTGAGCATGATCATACATTTCATGGTTCTGCTTTATCAAGAGGTCGCAAGATATCACTCCCGTTATATGGGAGGGATAGATCTCATCTACATCACTCACATCCCTCCGCATAATTTGTTACATACCCAGTGATTGTCTTTATAGTCCATCCTGTTACGGGTGACGTTTGACGATACCAAAGTACATAACTTCTTATGTAGGAAATCGTACGTAGTGACTTCAGGTCTAAAGACTATTCATACCAATAATCACATGAAAAAGTTTATGACACTTATATAATGATCCATGAAACTTTCTCATGGTGGGTTAATTCAGTATATATTCTCTAATGTATACCCATGTATTAACTCGATATCCCATATCCATGACTTATGAGATCAAGTTATCCAGTTGACCCACATGCTAGTCTCAACGCATTAATATCGTCCCTGAATATTAATGCTTGACTAGGAATGATTAAAAGTAGTATTCTCTATATCATCTCACTATCGATATGATGTAGATTAGAACTAGCTACCAAGGACATTATTATACTTAGTTATTTGAAACAAATATAAAGTAAGTATAAAACTAAAAATCATGTCTTTATTAATAATAGAATATGATACAAAAGTCCCTATCACATAATTGGCTCTAGGACTTCTACTAACAGATAAAGGATTAAAATTAAGGTTACTTATGATCTGATGTGCTTCTCAAGTTTGTAGGAGGTCCTAATTGAGACTAGGTAAAAAAGTCCTGGTTCATGGGACTAGGTAAGGAAGTGTTGGTTAGTAGGACTAGGCAAGAAAGTCTTGGCCGTAGGAACTAGGCAAGAAGACTTGGCAGGTCGAGGATATCAAACATAATGCCCTGGAGGTTGAGGATATCAGGCAGGAAGCTTTGGGGGTCAAGGACACCCAGTTGAAGTCTAGACGGGATCGAGGGTCGGAGGTCTAGCAGAAGTCACGAGGGTCAAGATCAAGCTAAGAAAAAGTCTAAATAAGTAGAGTGGACCAAGGTTTGATACCAAGAAAATTCTCCTGAGTGGAGTAGTGAGGGTGCACACTCAAAAAAAGAGAAGTAGGTGTTGGTCTAATTTAAGGTTTCATGGAAGACCGAAAGTTAAGATCAAGTAGTTGGAAAGTTCTCATTCATACTATACTCTTTATATTATGTTTGTGCTAACTCTATAATGTAAGGAAGGCAAAACTAGAAGTTAGTCCGGAACATAGAATTCCAGGTTCCTGGAATGGATCCAGGCATCTAGAAGTGTTTCAGGTGCCTCGAATAGTTCTAAGTGTTTGGATGGGGCAGAACACAACATCAAGCTGAAGTAGCAAACTTTGGTTGGTTGGTATACGTCAACATCTAGGCACCCAGAAGGGATCCAGGCACTTGGATAAAGATAAGTTGTAGCTCAAGAGAAGTCTGATCCACTAGCTTCCACTTCAGTATTCCACCGAAGAATTGGATCGGATAGGTCTTGTTGGAGGTGTTGGGAAGCAGATCCAGGTGCCCAAAATACTCCATAAAAGAAGGCGTTAACCAGTGCTTCAAATAGACTTTCTAACTCCTAAAGTGCCCCGTTACGCTTCCGAGACTCCAACACTCTACTACGCTTAAGCCAAAACTACGCGACACCGATATGTTGCCGCTACGAGCTCAAACGAGCCTAGCCTTGGATAACGTTTAGTTGTTGTCTACTTTACGCTTGCTTCTTTTTGTGCCTAAATATTCTAAGGGTCAATAGGCTTGTTACCGAACCCTTCATTTGTAAAAGAAACAAACCTTCTTCTCTTTTGGGAAGAAGGTTAATAGTGATTGCCCATCGAAGCGGTCTAACTAATTATGGGTTTTGGAGTAGTAGCTCAGTGATCCTTGCCTTGCAGTCCCTTAGATGTCCAATACCATCCTTCTTTGACAGACCTCGAGCCACCAAGCTAACTAACTTGATGATACCAAGTCATGCTCCATGAGCTGCTCCAACACCATCTCAATGTTTTTTATCTCATGATCCCTCAAATGTCCAAGCCATTAAGCATCTAACTTTAGTTGGTCTAAGTAATCATCAATACTCAGACCTTGTGATGAGCGTAGGGTATGCATACATTTTTACTACTTTTATTGCACATTTTATGTATTTTCATGTCGATACTCTATGTTTATCGCATTCTTTATCCATGCACTAGGCATATTTTCTCTATTTCCTAGTTCGGAGGTCTGCTTTCATATTTTTTGCATTTGCAGGATGGAAATCAGCATGAAACGAGGCGAAATGAATGAAGAACAATGCAAACCAAGGAGTCATGCATATTAGGTATGGCCGTGCCTTTCACATAGAATCTCTGCTTCACCTAGCCATGCCGACTAGACATGACCATGCCTTCCACATAGAAGCCCTGCTTTCTCTGGTCGTGCCTACCAAGCATAGCCGTGCCAACGAGGAGTCAACACCGAATTTTTTGACCATTCCATAAGACACGACCATGTCGTTCCACCAAACACGACCGTGTCAGCATAAAATTCACCTGATCTTTGCAGTCGCACTGTGAGACATGGCCATACCTCCCTGATCTTCACAGGCGTGCTAACGGAACACGACCATGTCTTCTTTTGAAGCCTATATAAACATTCTTTTGGAACCCTTTGGGAAGTGCAGTCTGAGATGACAACAAGAAGGTCCCGTAACCAAGTCTTGGAGGGGAATCCGACATCACGTCTATCTTTCAGAGGCTACTCCACCATTTCTATCCAACACCGACGAGGAGATCTCAATTCAGGGAAGAATTGCACACACCGATAAGTCCTTTTTCCCATCTTTCTAGGATTTAGAAACTAAGATGAACTCTTCTTCTTTGTTCTTGAATTGTATCCTCTCCGTTATGAAGTAGATCTCTTTGACTCTAGGATGTAGAAGGAATTGGGAAGTAACGGATGATTGTATTTAATAAATTTCTTTGCTATCTTTTATAATATGCTTATACTATGTTTTACGAAATTGTTTCTTGTGCGTATATTTGATATTTTGAAGAAGTGATTTCATATTGATGGGAGTGAATTACTGTTCATAGAAAATCTTAGGATCATATGACCGGGGTGCCCTGTGACAGGAGGTGAACCTTTAACCAGACTTTTCAAAGAAATTTTTGAGCTGTAACAAATTCTCATGAGAGATAACTAACGGTTATTGACTACTAGGAAGAGGTCCTTAATTGGGTACTCGGTGACAAGATATAGGATACCAGTAGTATTGCTGGGGTGCCTGGTGACAACAGGAGAGCTATTGAAATCGGGATATCTAGGTATCATCTCAAACTAATAATCATAATATTAGAAGATCATGTTTAATTCCGATGAAGCCTTACAAGGTCTAATTAGGTAGCTTGGTTAGGATCCCTACATATGTATAAATATTGAGAAATAACAAAGTGTCCACAAATACCATCAGTCATAGTCTCAATGAATCTGAAATCCTAGGATCGTTTCCCATACTGTCATATACTTGATTCCCTTTTACTCGAGGATTAGGCCTTTTTGTTTTCCCTCTTTCTTGCTCTGACACTAAAAACCAACTTGTTTGCAACTCTTCTGTGCCGGTCTAGTGATTAATTCCACGGTCCATGTGGATTCAATACTTTTATTAATTGATGACACCCGTATATTTGCGGGAGCTATCAAGTTTTTGGCGTAGTTATTAGGGACTGTATGCTATTTTTCATTAGACTTTTACATTGAGAATCTTTCCACCACATTCTCTTTTCTATTCACTTGCTTTTCTGCGCTTGTTCTTTACTCCTTTTCTATTAACAAAATTCTTTGTACATTAATTTTTCTTCTAGAAGCATTTTCTTTTAGTGTGCATGCATAGGTCCAAACAAGCAGAGTTTCCTTTCGATCTAAAAATCGAGAGAACCTTACGAAGGAGACTTCAATTTCAGAGAGTGGAAACATAAGAACATACTCCAGAAACGATGGCAAACAAATCTTTGAAGGAATATGTTGCACCTTATGTGAAAAGAGGGTCATCTAGCATCGTCTACCTAACCATAAAAGCAGATAATTTTGAAATTAAGCCCAGATTCATCTCACTGATCCCGCAAAATCAATTCGGTGGTGTACCAAATGAAGACACCAATTTAATTACATTTAGAAAACTTTTTAGATAATTGCAGCACTATGAAGTTTAACAGGGTTGATTTTGACACAGACAAATTATTGATGTTCAAGACCTCACTCAGAGATAGGGCAAGATCTTGGCTTGATTCTCTTCCACCAAATAGAATCACTACTTGGAAACAATGCGAACAACTTTTCCTGAACAAATTCTATCCACCAAGTAAGCTAGCCTACATGCACAACATGATTCAAGCTTTACACAATTGGATGGTGAGTCTCTATTTGAAGCTTGGGACCGATTCAAAGGGCTGTTGAGACAGTGCCCACACCATGATTTAGAGAAATGGCTTGTACTTCACACATTCTACAATGGGATCAACTATCACGAAGGTATATTTAGATTCTGCTGCAGGAGGTGCTCTAATGAACAAAAACTTGGAAGAAGTCGAAGACATAATTGAAAGTGTGGCTCTCAACCATCACCAATGGGCTACTGAGAGAAGTAATCCTTCTAAAACTCCTGAAAAATATGAAGTAGACAATATTACTCTGTTAAATGCAAAGATGGAAGCCCTCAACAAGAAAATTAATAATATAAACACTAGGAAAGTTAATGCGGTATCAACATCATGTGAATTTTACGGTGATTCAAGCTATACAAAGGAGGTGTGCCAAGTGGGATTATTTCAAGCGCAGGTCGCTCAACTTGAATAATATGACGTCATTGGTATATTCAATCAAAGAAACAACCCGTACTCTAATACTTACAATTCAGGTTGGAGGAATCACCCAAATTTTTCATATCACAACAACCAAGGAGCATCTTTTCCGTCTGCACCAAAGCAAAATGAAGAAATGTCCGACATCCAGAAACTTCTGAAGATGATGGAAGAACAAAGGGCAGAGAACCGTCAAATATTTTCTCAATTTCAAGGTGATATAGCAAAGCTCAATGAAAAATTCGATGACTATGATAAGAGGTTGAGGATGCAAGAAACACAAATAGCACATATTAGTTCTTCTATTTCATCAAGACAAGTGGGTGCACTTTCAGAAAAACTACACTTTAATCCTATGGAGCACTGTAAACCTATCGAACTGAGGAGTGGATGGATCTTGAAGGACAGAGAAACACAAGGGACTGCTCCTTTAAGGGATATTTTAGGCACGTCAACCGTCGAACAACTTCCTTTCCCTATGCCTACTGCTGGAGACAAATCGAAAGTGTTGGGATGTATACTAGAATCCTAACTATGTAAATAAATATTCTGAAATGAGAATCATATTTGGTCAATATTTTGTAGTGTCCATTTAATCTATACTGTAGATTAACATGGTGTGCGAAGTCACACACAGAAGACCATGTTATCAGCCCCTTGTAGATTATAAATAGTGTTCACAACCAAGATGGATTGGACAAATCATCAGTGGTTGTAGTGTAATTTGGTCTTAGTCTGTCTTGACTATAGAATTACACTAGTACACTTAGTGTGTATTGAGCTGGACCTTAGTTCACCAAATTCATCAAAGGGCTAATGTCAACAAAAAAAATAACAGAGGCTAGGCACACGGTGGCTCTAATGAAGGAGGTCAATGCAATAATTCTCAACAACAATCCTCCTCCCAAACTCAAAGATCTAGGAAGCTTTATCCTCTCGTGCAAAATTGGTAAGATGACTATTGGTAGGGCATTCTGTGACTTAGGAGCAAGCGCCAGCATAATTCCCTATACGACGAGTATAAAATGTGGATATACGGACCTTAAACTCACCACCATGACCATCCAACTAGCAGATCATTCTTGTAGACACCCGATGGGTATAGTGGAGGATGTTCCAGTAGAAGTCGAAGGATTCACTGTTCTTACTGATTTCGTTGTGCTTGACATGGAAGAAGATCCGTCAATCCTGATTATTTTAGGAAGGCCGTTTTCAGCCACTACAGGGGCAAAATCGACATAAAGAATAATAGGCTATCCTTGGAAGTTGGAAACAAGAAAGTAAATTTTAACCTCTCGTTGGATTCAAATACTTATCTTCCAGACAAAGAACGCTGCTGTAAGTTGGATGACAACCGAACAAAAGAAAAATCATCGCCAACGGAAGAACCCGTACCGGCCGGGATAACAAAGAATTTTTTTTGAAAAGAAATAGAAATACATAGTGCCAGCCAGGGCCCGACTACGAGGGCTCAACCAATAGGCCCTGTTCACACGTGCGAAATAGGGGTCGAGCTAAAGACCTTAAACAAGCGCTTCTTGGGAGGCAACCTAAGAGTTTTTTATATTTTTCCTTTTGTTCATTTTTATTTTAGTTATTAATTTTTTTCTTTTTGTCTGTAGGAGATTTTGGAGCTGTACCTCAAATAAAGCTATGTCGTGTCTACAAGACACGGTCGTGCCTCGTCTACAGAACAACACCAAGTCGAGGTCGTGCCAACTGGACATAGCCGTGTCTCTCCTTACGTAGACCTGCTCCAAGACCATGTTTACCTGACACGATCATGTACACTCCTCAAAGGGGCAACTTCATGAGGTCGTGCCAACCGAGCATGGTCGTGCTGTTGGGATGTATACTATAAGCCTAGTTTTTGTATGAACATCTAATTTGAAATGAGAATCACTTTGGTCAAATGTTTTCATTTTATATTTCTGATATATGTTAATGCAGTTGCCCACTTAATTTATATTATAGATAACATGGTATGTGATGCCACACAAAAGATCATATTATCAGTTCCTTATAAATTATAAATAGTAGCTCACAACCAAGATGTATTGGGACAAACCATTGGAATGATTGTAGTGTAATTGGTATTAGTTTATCTTGACTATAAAATTACACTAGTACACTTTATGTGTATTGAGCAGGACCATTTGAGGTTGTTCGATTTATACTGACTATATAATCGAACTAAACCTTTGTTATTATGGATGTGCGTCCTCTTAATCCCAATATAATAACAAGCACAAATACTTAGTATTTATTTCTTTAACTTATCAAAGGGTGAGATTTATTCGTTAAATCAAGAGGCCTGATGAGTTGGGAGATAATGTTATGTATATGGTGTGTTGTTGATTATAAAAGAAATCTGTGTCCTAATTATTTAGGCTGATAATGTCCTCTTGAGGAGCTCATAAGGATTATCATGTAAACCTTCCAAGTGGACTTAGTCCGCATGATAATAAAGTTGAGTGGTACTACTCTTGGTATTAGATGTTAATTAATTGAGTTGTCAATAACTATTTAATTAACGGACATACGATATCTTAAACACAGGGAGATTAATGCACTTATGATAAGAATGAACCCATATTGTAATATTGGATTGGTGCGGTAGTTCAATAATAACCCTTTAGTGGTATGAGTTATTATTGATGGACTTGAGTTGGGTATTCAGGCTGAACATAGGAAGCCCAAGCCCATCAGGAGGCCTAAACCAATTCCTCCTCTAGGTCCCTGTTGTAGCCTCTAGAAAAAGCCTCATATCCACCTAACAGAATTTCTGTTAATTCTGTTATCCAATAGAATTCTATTAATTTTGTTATCCAATAAAATTCTGTTAATTCTGTTATCCAATAGAATTTTGTTAATTTTATTATCCAATAAAATTTGGTTAATTCTGTTATTTTTTCCTAAACTTTCTAAGGCGGCAAGGCTATAAAAGGGGAGAATAGGAGGCGGCCAAACACACAATTTTTGCTTCTTGTCTTGCCTCCTAGGGTCGGCGCCCAACACATAAAACTCTCCCCTTCTCCTTTTCTAGGGTCGGCGCCACCTCAAGCTTCCTTCTCCTTGCCTAGGGCCGGCGCCACCTCAAGCTTCCTTCTCCTTGCTTAGGGCTGGCCCCACATCAAGCTTCCTTCTCCTTGCTTAGGGTCGGTGCCCCTTTAGGCTCCTTCTCCTTGCTAGGGTCGGCACCCTTCTCTTGTCCAAGAGGAGAGGAGAGGAAGAGAGAAGAAGAAAGGAAGAGAGGAAAGGGTTTGGAAGAAAGGAAAACAAGTTGGGTGGTGATTGTCTTGGTAGATCGTCGCCCACACGACGTCCAAGAAGAGGAGAGGAATACAACAGAAGATCAAGAGTCTTCGGGTAACGAACAATCATCTAAACAATCTCAAGAAGAAAGGTATGACTAATTTAATCATTCTGCTGCATAGTTATTTATTTTCTTCTTATGGATCCTAAATAACAACACAAGAGCTCAACGATCTTATGCTTCGATCAAGGTGTTCTTCGATTGGTCAAGAACTTGCTTGATCAATCAAGCACATGTTTGATCGAACATGTGGGTTATTTGGAAAGGTTCTGTCCCTGTAAAATTTTTGTCTGGCAGAAATTGAACAGGACGAAATTCCAAGCGCCTTCACGTGCCCCTTCCATAGTGAGCCAACAAGCTCAGCCCGTGCCACCTAGGCACGGGCGTGTCTCACACACAGAATACCTACTTTTATAGGTCGTGCCTACCAGACACTATTGATTTAAACAATCGATATGATATAGATTAAAACTAGCTACCCAAGGACATTATTATACTTAATTATTTGACACAAATACAAAGTAAGTATAATAACAAAAAAACTTACCTTTATTAATAATTAATATGATACAAAAAATCCCTAATCAAATATCACATAATTGACTCTAGGGCTACTACTAACACTCTCAACTACATTTTGGTTACTGGATAAACTCGGATCATTGAAGCTCATTTGGAAAAATCTAAATCCCAAAATAATAATTTTGCAATGGTTGCAACTCCTTTTCATATTCGCAATACCTTGCTTAAAAAAAAAGGGGATAAACAAATAGTTATCGTGAGTGAAAACTGACTAGATACCTCTTTGAGATCGATAAGGGTTACTGGGGAAATATCTATCATATTTCTCTTGATACTAAATATTCTTTTGAGACCTTATGTAGACCGGTGCAAAGCAACCTTTGAGAGGGATGACCCTAGCTGGTGGTAGGTAAGTGTCTAAGGCCGGGAATATTTAGGACCACAGAAGCATGACAACTTAACTTTAAGTACGATTTTGATACCAATTGAATTATGGTCACTTTTGCATTGAGCATGGAGAACTTATTCATAAGCCTTGTCTTAATAATTTCGAGTATCATGCTCACCATTGTTATGATTTGATAGGATTGGATTAATGTGCTATGAATTATGATACTGCTATTTGTTTTTACTTGAAATATAGAGGCATGTTTTACCTGAGGACAAGCAAAAGTTTAAGTTTAGAGATGTGATGAGCGTAGGGTATGTATACATTTTTACTACTTTTATTGCACATTGTTATGCATTTTCATATTGATACTCTATGTTTATCGCATTCTTTATCCATGCACTAGGCATATTTTTTCTATTTCTTAGTTCGAAGGTCTGCTCTCATATTTTTTACATTTGCAGGATGGAAATCGGTGTGAAATGAGGTGAAATGAACGAAGAACAATGCAAACCAAGAAGTCATGCCTATCAAGCACGACCGTACCTTTCACACAGAAGCTCTGCTTCCCCTGGCCGTGCCTTCCACATAGAAGCCCTGCTTCCCCTAGCCGTGCCTACCAAGCACGACCGTGCTAGCGAGGAGTCAGCACCGAGTTTTCTGACCATTTTGCAAGACACGACCATGTTGTTCCACCAAACACGGTCGTGTTAGCATAAAATTCACCTGATCTTTAAGGTCGCGCTGTGAGACATGGTTATGCCTCCCTGATCTTCGCAGGCGTGCTAATGGAACACGACCATGTCTCCTTTTGAAGCCTATATAAACATTCTTTTGGAACCCTTTGGGGAGTGTGGTCTGAGAGGACAACAAGAAGGTGCCGTAACTAAGTCTTGGAGGGGAATCCGCCATCACATCCATCTTCCAGAGGCTACTCCACCATTTCCATCCACCACCGACGAGAGGATCTCAATTCAGGGAAGAACTGCACACATTGATAAGTCCTTTTTCATATCTTTCTAGGATTTAGGAACTAAGATGAACTCTTCTTCTTCGTTCTTGAATTGTATCCCCTCCGTTATGAAGTAGATCTCTTTGACTCTAGGATGTAGGAGGAATTGGGATATAACGGATAATTGTACTTGATGGATTTCTTTGCTATCTTCTATGACATGCTTATACTATGTTTTATGAAATTGTTTCTCGTGCATATTTTTGATATTTTGAAGAAGTGATTTCATATTGATGGGAGTGAATTACTGTTCATAGAAAATCTTAGGATCGTATGACCGGGGTGCCTTGTGACAGGAGGTGAACCTTTAACCAAACTTTCTGAAGAAATCTTTGAGTTGTAACAAATTCTCATGAGGGATAACTAACGGTTATTGACTACTAGGAAGAGGTCCTTAATTGGGTACTCGATGACAGGGAGTAGGATACCAGTAGTATTGTCGGGGCGCTCGGTAACAACGGGAGAGCTATTGGAACTGGGCTATCTAGGTATCATCTCGAACTAGTAATTATAACATTAGAAGATCATGTTTAATTCTGATGAAGCCTTACAAGGTCTAATTAGGTAGCTTGGTTAGGATCTCTACATACGTATAAACATTGAGAAATAACAAAGTTTCCACAAATACCATCAACTATAGTCTCAAGGAATCCGAAATCTTATTGTAGGATCGATAACACGCTAGGGGGGGGGTGAATAGCGTGTTTAACGCTTTTTGATTTTTAATAAGATTTTTAGAATTCGAAAGCGTAAATTAAAAAGTGCGTGCGGAAGCAGTTGAAAAGAAAAGCAAAGAAAAAAAATGACGCTTTTGTTTACTTGGTTCACAGCCCAAGGCTGCTACTCCAAGGCCCACGGTCCTTGACCGTTTACTGCGGGCAAATCCACTAAAGCACTTGCCCCTTACGGCAGCAAGTGTAACGAAGTACAAAGATCACAATTAAAAAAAAAAACTCGGTACAATTAAAATGCAATTTAATTAAACAAGTTACCGACTTTTGATCGCGCTGGAACTCCCAAAAACTTGATCTCGACGTATCGGAGGGTCTCGGGATGATCTGGATCGTGCACGACACCGATGTCGAGGAAGGAGCGCTTGGGAGTCGCGAGAACGGAGCTTTGAATCGGAAAAATGGTGTTGTTCGGCTGCTGCTCGCGGCTTCTTTTATAGCTGGCTTGAGTCGACTCAACTGTTCATCTGGGTCGACTCCAGTCGACGTGGCAGATAAAATTCTCCCGCTCGTTATCCTGCCTGAGTCGACTCCGCTGCCGCCTGAGTCGACTCCAGTCGCCGTGGCGTCAACCCGATAGCTTTTGACCCTGAGTCGACTCAGAGTCCACCCGAGTCGACTCCAGTCGAAGTGGCGGAAAATCATCGCGCTGACTTCCGGGATTCGGCTGACTCAGCTGGAGTCGACTCCAGTCCCATCTGGGTCGACTCCAGTGATAAAAATCAGCTTTTTGTCCCAGAGTTAGATTTCGATCGATTTTTCCATTCCTGCAAAAGTGTTAGCAAATAACATGCAAAATAAGATTATTTTTGAGCCAGTTCCTGGAACCAACTCAAGGTCTTAACTTCAGGTTTCCAGTGAAACCCTGGGTTAGACCGACGCCTAATGTTCCCCTTGGGAACGCGTCCTCACCCACTCCACTCAGGAGAATTTACCTGATGCCAACTGAGTCCTCCTGACTCGTTGGACTTTTGCTCGGCTCTGTCCTCGGCCCCCAGGGTTTGTGCTGCGGCTCGGTCCTTCCCGACCAGCCCAGTCTTCTGCTGCGACTCGATCCTTCCGATCAGTCCAGTCTTCTGCTGCGGTTTGGTCCTCCTGACCAACCCAGACTTCTGCTGCGGCCTGGTCCTCCTGACCAGCCCAGACTTCACCTGGTGCTCTTGACTCTGCCAAGACTTCATTGCCTAGCTTCCACTAGGACTTAGTAAACCTGTGCTCCCTGCACACTTAGATTAACATATCAGTCCAACATACACACTTAACTTGAACCTAGTTCCATTATCAAAACTCAGGTTTGATCTGCTGGTGCTCCCTGCACCAACAATCTCCCCCTTTTTGATTATGGCAACTTAAGGTTTCAAGTTAAGTTAAAATCATATTTAAGCTTCAAAACAATAATTCAAGTAATAACATAATTAAATGCATAATTGAAATTGTCAAAGATAAATTGCAAGTGTGGTTTTCAAACTCCCCCTGAATTCATGCTTAAATAACTTTTATTCTCCCCCTGAATTCATGCTTTGGTTCTCAATTTTGAATTTAATCCTCTTATTTTTCTCCCCCTTTAACAGATTAAAACCTTTGAAAGTTTTTGAAAAAAAATTTTTTGCAAAAAAAGTTTTTGAAAGTTTTGAAATCCAAGTTTTTTGAAAGTTTTTTTGAAGTTTGAAACCAAGTTTGAAAGTTTTGAAAAAAATCCAATTTTTGAAAAAAATTTTTGAAACCAAAAAAAATTTAAGTTTGAAACCTTTTGAAACCTTGAAAAACTCTCTCCCCCTTTGACATAATCAAAAAATTACTCTAAGGATTTGAGTCCAAGCTAAGCTTAATAATAAAAATACTTAGACAAAAAAATTTTATCCTTTGGGGCGCGTGTCCAACTTAGGTTTTAGCTAACTACTAGAAAGTAGAAGCTTGACCCAGTTAGCCAAGTGTAAGTGTATCATCCCAATTTAGAAGGTAAACTTTTCTTCTTGGGACACTTAACTTGATCAATATGAGTTTAAAGTCTAAGTAAGGTTCGATGCACTGACTTAAGCATCTTGGTACTTAGACTAAAGGCCTATACATCTCACACCGTTCTATGTTTAACAAACACAATCAAGGTATCTAGTGTGCTTTGTGAGATGTCCACCTAGATCTATAGGATCATGCTTTCTAGGGGATTGCATCTAGTCTAAGGCAAAAATATTTCTTTTTATATTTTGAAAAAATAAAGTTTAAAAGAAACTAAAATTTTCAAAAATAAGTAAAGTTTTGAAATTCCTTTTTGAAAAATATACTTATAATAGATTTTAAAAAAATGGAAACAAATGAGTTTTGAAAATTTTATTTTACTACTCTACCAAACATAAACCTAACCTCCTTCTTAATGTACTAAACTCTGACTCGGGTAAAGGTTTAGTGAATATGTCTGCTAAGTTGGATTTTGACTCGACATAGTCAAGTACAATTTCTTCCTTAGCGACATGGTCGCGTATGAAGTGGTGTTTTACTTCTATATGTTTGGTTCGTGAATGGTGAACAGGATTTTTGGTTAAATTAATTGTGCTTATATTATCAATTAAGACCTTTGTATTTTTATATTCTAAATTAAAATCAGTTAATGTGTGCATCATCCAGAGTATTTGAGCAACACATTCACCTAATGCTATGTATTCAGCTTCAGTTGTAGATAATGCAACACAGTGTTGCTTTCTACTACACCAGCTGACTAGACAAGGACCCAAGAACTGGCATCCACCGCTTGTACTTTTGCGGTCTAGTTTACAACCGGCGTAATCTGAGTCTGAATATCCTATTAGGTCAAAGTTATTGTTTCTAGGATACCACATTCCTACAGTTAAGGTTCCTTTGATAATTCTAACCAAACTATCCAATTATACCTTGTCAGGGTTCCTCGGAATAAATCGATAATGTTCTAGTATTACGATTGTCAGTTTGAGATGACTCCAGATAGCCTGGTTAAGGCATTCCCGCTGTCACTCGGGCGCCCCAGAATACTACTAGATGTCCTACCCTCTGTCACTGGGTATCCGGTTAAGGACCTCTCCCTAACAATCAATAACCATTAGTTATCCTACATAAAGACTCATCATAGCCTAAAGAATTCCTCGGAAGGTCCGGTTATAAGGCTTTCCTCCTGTCACGAGGTACCCCGGGCATACGATCCTAAGAATCCTCAAAACCACAAATCATCCCTATCCTTATAGATTCAACACCATCCAATAACATATCATTAATTGAACACAAGACATAAATCTATAAAGCAAAATTGCACATGCATTTCATAGAACATGATAATTAACAAATCCATAATTACAATCAACCATTATCCTCGATTCCTCCTACATCTTAGAATCAGGAGGACTACTCCATGATGGAGAGAATACAACATGAAGAAGATTGAAAAGAATACATTTTATCCAAGAGAAATCAAGGAATAAAACTTATCAAGGGTTGTCTTCTTCTCTGGATTGCAACTCCTACGTCAATGGTGATGGAGGTGATGAAGAGTCCGGACGGATGAACGGATCGTTGATTCTTACTTTGGATTGCGGTCTTCGATGACTCTAGAACACTCCTTTTACTCTCCAAAGTCTCCCCCCTATTAGGGCACTTAAGTGGGGCTATTTATAGGCCTCCACGAAATGACCCTAAAATTGGCCAGGCACGCCCCCGTCACATGGCCGTGTCTGGGAGACACAGCCATGTGGGGCCGCCCTGCTATAGTGGAGGCACGGCCGTGCCGGTGAGGCGGCAGAGGAAGTCCTAATCTGGAGGATTGAGTAAAAAAGTCCTGGTCGGAGGCTACGCACAAAGTCCTGGTGAGTGAAGCTGGGTAAGGAAGTCCTAACTGGAGGTTGGGCAAGAGAAAGTCCAAGCAGGTCAAGGGTGATCGGATGTTTGGCAGGTGAAAAGCTACCTATGAAAGTGACTAGTCCTAGCTGAAGGTTAGGCAAGAGAAAGTCCAAATAAGATGTTTGGTAGGTGGAAAGTCTACCTATGGAAGTGACTGATCCTAACTAGAAGTTAGGCATGAGTAAGCCAGTAGATTGGACCTTTAAGGTAAACCTAGTAGATTAAACGGACTACACATAGATGTAAGTTGCTTGTTTGCTTGTATGTTAATCTAGAATCCAGCTCGAGCAAGACTAAGGAAGCATAAGAGGAGTAAACAGAAGCAGTTGAACCAAGCTCGGAAGTCAACTCAGGTCAAAGCTGATTTGTAAAAACTTAATTCAATCCTTAAAATTATATTGGATTCTCATTCTCTCCAATCTTCTAATTTTTCTAAATTAAATATCTAATTTATGTTTCAGATATAAGATCTTTTATTTATATATTAAAATATATTTAAAAATCAAAAGTGTTAACGAATCAAATGCAGTCCCTGCCACTACAAAAATGTTGGTGGAAACTTTGCTAAAAAAAACGTGGAGAAAGGGTTCAAGTTAAATCTAAAACTATAAATCTAAAATGAAAACATCACCATTAGGTCATGTAGATCCTGACTACTTGGAATTTGAAAAGAAACTTATTTCTCCTTTTATTTTTATGCAAGGTCTTTGAATAATAATATTAAGATTAATTAAGTCATTGTTATTATATTAAAAATAACTTCTTGGATGGTCCTTTAGTCCTTGCATACATTAAATGCTAATCAAGTTTTCTAACAATTTAATCTATTATTTGCCTCTCAACATTTAATATCATTTTAAACTATTTTTTCTCAATTTTTCATATGTTAAAGTTAGTCATAGTTGTTAGTGTCATTTGTTAATGCAATCATTCCTTTTGTGATTTGGATAGATGATGACTTTTTATGTTTGAGCAAATACTTTAAGTTAAGATTATATTCATATTAAATATGTGTATGAAATTATGCATGACTTTATCAAGATACATATGAACCTTGGCAGGTTCATATTATGCTCCCGTGGCAATTAGTTCTATCGAGAACAAGCCTACTTCCCTTCATAAGACTTTCATCTATTAGTATCCATGCTAAGATATTTTCAAGATGACTTTGCAAGCTACAAGTTGTTGGGTTATAAGGGTGCAAACATAGTCCCACATCTAAAATATATGGAAAGATCATGGATTTAAAATGATGGAAGATATCTCCATTGCTATAAGGCCTTTTGGTTAGAGTCCAAGAACAAAATCATGAGGGCTTAGGCCCAAAGTGGGCAATATCATACCATTGTCTATATATTTTGATTTCATCGGTACTAACAAGTGGTATGAGAGCGAGACCACTCTTCACCGGACTAATCGCCATAAGAGCCATGATCCAGATCTAACCATGTGGGTTAACCTTAAAACAAAGGAAGTGGGTACTCCCGTGTTTAAATCAAGAGGACTAGATACCAGGCAGAAAGTCCTAGTTGCGGCTAGGCAGGAAGTCCTAATAGATCAAGTGAACCGAGGGGAAGGAAATCCTAGTAGGTCGGGTGGATCGAGGGGCAGAAAGTCCTAGTTGCGGCTAGGCATGAAAATCCTAGTAGGTCGGGTGGACCGAGGGGTAGAAAGTCCTGGTGGGTCGAGGATTCAGACATCAAATGGAGGCTTTCTGTTTGAGGGGGGCCTGTGGTCCTTTGTTTGAGGGGGAGATTGTTGGGTTGTAAGGGTGCAAACATAGTCCCACATCTAAAACACATGGAAAAGATCATGGGTTTAAAAGGATGGAAGATATCTCCATTGGTATGAGGCCTTTTGGTTAGAGTTCAAGAACAAAACCATGAGGGCTTAGGTCCAAAATGGACAATATCATACCATTGTGGAGATATTTTGATTCTATCGGTACTAACACAAGTTTCCTTTCCATTTGGTACTAACCAAATCAAGGAGACAACATGAGAGAAGAGAGAGATCGACGACTTCAAGGAGGAAAATCGACGGCTCTAGGAGTTCTTCTTTTTGATGACTATCTAAGTGAGGAAGAAAAGAAGAGGGGAAGGTCTTGTAGGTGGCACAAGAGAGGGACGACTCTCTTGATGGCAGTGGCAACAAAAGCAAGAGAAGAAAAATAAAAACCCTTCTTTTCTTTATCCCATGGAGAGGTATCTATATACCTCTTCATTAGGGCTTGAGGGGCAAATTAAACCTAAGCTCATATTTAGAGCCATCAAACGGGCCAACCCACGATGGGGGGCGGGTCAACCCATAGCTGGCCCATTATATGGCGGGGCGGGGCGGGCCAACCCACCAACTTGGGCGGGTTGCGAAATCTCTAACCCAACCTAGCCAATGATTGCACTATTTTCAAGAAACCCCCGCTCTGATACCAATTGTAGGATCGAAATACGCGCTAGAGGGGGGGTGAATAGCGCGTTGCACGCTTTTCGATTTTCATAAATCTTCAAACGACTCGGAAGCGAAAATCGATAACAAAGCTGAAACGTAAAGTATGTAGTAAGTAAATGACACTTTTTGTTTTTACTTGATTCACAGCGCAACGCTACTACTCCAAGGCCCACAGTCCTTGACCGCTTACTTTGGACAATCCACTAAGACACTTACCCCTTTACGGCAGCAAGTGTATCGAAAGAAATGATACAAAACCCGATTACAATTATTGAATGAATGGAAATACAGAGTTTGCTTTTTATCGAACTTCCGGCTTTCTCGGTCGCTCCACGGAAGTAGAATTCGGCACCTTGGTGTGAAGTTGAGTAGCTTGGAGCAGGTACAACACCGACGTCGAAAATGCAGGGCTCGGGAGTCGCGAGAACGGAGTTCGGAGGCGTTGGAAGTGAATTGATCGGCTGCTGGTCGCGGGCTCCTTATATAGTCTTGCTAAGTCGACTCAGATGCAGATCTGTGTCGACTCCAGCTTGCGTGGCAGATAGAACTCTATCGTCTTCGCCCATTATCCTTCCTGAGTTGACTCTGATTGACTTCTGGATCGACTCCAGTCGTGGTGGCAGCAGCATTGATAACTCTTTGACCCAGAGTCGACTCAAAACCTCACCTGAGTCGACTCCAGGCTGAGTTGGTGAAAAGTTGACGCGCAGACTTCCGAATTCCAGCTGACTCGGTTGGAGTCGACTCCAGAACCCATCTGAGTCGACTCCAGACCCGAATTTTCAGCTTTTTGTCCGGAGTTAGCATTCGTCTAACTTTTCCTTCTTGCAAAAAATGTTAGCTCAAATAGTAATATGCAAAGGATTAAGTTGGTTCATTGAACCAACTACAAGTCTTAACTTCGGATCTCTAGTGAGACCCTGGATTAGACTGACGCCTAATGTTCCTCTTGGGAACGCGTCCTCACCCACTCCCCTCAGGAGAATTTATCTGATTGCCAACTGAGTCCTCCTGACTCGTTGGACTTGTGCTCGACTCTGTCTTTGCCCCCAGGATTTGTACTGTAACTGATCCTCCTGATCAGCCCAGACTTCTACTGCAGCTTGGTCCTCCTGACCAAGCCCAGACTTCTACTGCAACTTGGTCCTCCTGACCAAGTCCAGACTTTACCTGGTGCACTTTGACTCTGCCAAGACTTCATGCCTAGCAGCACTAGAACTTAACCTGTTTCTTGTAAGCTCAGTTTAACTTGTTTAGCCAAACCACATACTTAACTTGATCCTAGTTCCATAATCAAAACTCTGATTCGATCTGCTAGTGCTTCCTGCACAAACATTGTGGACTTCATTAATTGAGTTTAAAATCAAATCACATGCATATATAATGAATATTAAAATAGTAAATTTTATTTATCAAATAAATAAGATAATATTTAAGGTGATTGCCTTTATAATATCTCTCAAATATAACACACAAGCCTTGGAGTAGCAGTCAGAGACTGTGAAGCAAGTAAAAATACAGTGTGTTTGTGTTTATTTTCTTTACTTTCCACTGCTATCTCTTAAATGAAAAACAAAATACTCAAAAATGAGTGAAAAAATAAAACACGTTATTCACCTCCTTTAGCGCGCTACTCAATCCTACACATTAGTGGTGTTTTAGAGTGGATACGATGATCCCAAGCCTCTCATATAGGATTTAATCGACACTAGAGGGGATGGTGAATAGCATTTATCGATTTTACAAGGTGATAATAATGTTTAAACCAAACACAAAGTACACAGTGAAAATAAATTCTAAATTATCCCAAGCATAAAAAATATGCACAACAAAATTAACTTGATGTATAATATGACAAGATTAAGAAGATAGGATATGCAAGATCTAGTATGACAAGTATTGCAAGATCAAGAGAATGCTATTTAAGATCTAGTATGCAAGATTAAAAGAAAATATTGATTCTTATTAAAACCTCTCCTTTCTAGAAAGTTTTTGGAGGTGGAGAAACTCATTTAACAAGAATCAGAAATTTAGGCACAATAACGAAAATATACAGCAATTTAGAAATAAAAATGTTACAAGCTCAAGTTGTCATTGATCTTTGAGAAGCACATATGCAGAACGTTGACACGAGGAGGTAGAAGCACAACGAACAAAATGTTGAAATGAATGATTGTCTTATCTAGAAGCAATGCCTCGAGCCTCCTTTTATAGAGGCCAAGTCGATGCTGACATGATACTATTTTGATCGACTCGAACCACTCTGGTCACCTAGAGCTTACTGATGTAGTTGCAAACTTCATCTCCACCAATAATATTTCGGTGGTCTCCGATCGCTTGGAATCCTTCTGATCTCTTGGAGCATGGTCATACTCCCATCTTGGCCACCTCCTCCAAATCACTGGATCATGCTATTGTCGATCACCTAGAAGCTCTCGACTTTGCCAATTTATCCCCAACTAGTTGCTTGAAATCCCATCCGATCATCTAGAACTGTCGAGTAATTTCTTACAAGATAAACTTTAATGAGTAAGAGTAGTAGTAGTAAGTAGCATACTTACCTTTGCTAGATGTTCAACTTTCAGCTAATTCACTTATTGCTAAGACCTCAACTTCCAGCTAACTCTCTTGGACTTCATTTACTTAGTTCCTGATTATTCCTTGTCTAATTCCTAATTAGGACTTTCTTACCTAGTCCCACTAGATCTTTAGTCATTGTCTGGTTTCTAATTAGGACTTTGTCATTTGTTAAGTTACCTACACTTGCAAACTCATCAGATCACAAATAGACATAACTTTAAACTTAATCATACATCAAAATATAGGTTCAATGTGGTATTTCTAGCATCACCAATCTTTTCTTTTTTGATGTGTGGAAACTTAGTTTAAAGTTAGCAAAAAAAAGCAAAGTTTGAAAGAGATTATGCATTTTATGTACCGTAAAGGTTAGAAATCTATATGCAATCATACATTAATGCATTAATTGATTTTCTAATTCTTCCCCTTAATATAAAACTCCTCCTCAATTATAAAAAATTGAAATTTAACTTGGGAAAGATACTTCGTTACTTTTCTTAACTTTAAAACAAAACCGTACTCTCTCCCCCTTTTTCATATATCAAAAATAGGAAAGAAAGAGTTTGAGTTAAAATATCAAGGGGTATATTAAGTTATGTAAGATGCAAGTACTCTTTAAGTTTGAATGGTAAATGGATTTTAAGCTTAAAAGTTAAGTCAAGTACTAGCTTAAAACATAGGCTAAGTGAAGCAATATAGCATAGCAACATAATTAACTTAAAGCAAGCAAAGTTAGTTAAGCTAGTAGACATGTAAGTATTAAAATAAGCTTAATTTTTTTTAACTTGAGATAAACAAACTTTAAGTAAATAAGACAAGTGAGAAAGTAGACAAGTATCTAAAATCAAAGTCATATGTAAGCAAGTCAATGTAAGCATTAAGTAAAATTTAATAATTAATTTACTTTATCAAGTGAACAAGTAAGCTAGTACATATGCTTAAGAGAAGTGCTTAAGAGAATGAGAAAACTTTTAATTAAAAATAAGTAAGCAAGAAAATGAGCAATTAAGTATTGAAACATATAGACATGTAGAGTAAATAAATATTCTTAGAAACAAGGCTTGAAGTAAGATAAACTAGCTGAAGCAAACAAAAATTAACATTAAGAGTTGCTACAAGTGCACATAAGTAAAACTATGAGTTCATACAAGTCAAATAATTAATCAAGATTTTAAATAATTATGTAAGTAAAAATAAGTAAGCTCTAAGTAAGATACATGGTAGAGTTAAAAAGCAAACTTAAATCAAATAATAAGTATGAATGAAGTATGCGTAATTGATTAGAGTAAGCTTAAAAGTCAAGTAACTCAAGTAATTCAAGTTACTATTTGTAAGCATATGAGCATCAACTTAAATTGCATAAGTAAGTAAGTATATATTAACTTGAACAAGTAAGCGAGTAAACATTTAAATAAATAAGCATTAAAATAAAGTAAGTATACAAGTAAGTGATGAGTTAGGGGTTATAAGCACTTTATTGATTCATTTTTGGGTTCTTGCATGAAAATAAATTGCATAATGAATCGATTTAATTAGATTTGTGATATATTGTATAATTGAAGGTTTGATTATAATTTCTGTGATTTAATGGCTAATTTTGCATTAATTGAGTTTGATCAATTATAGGGCACAAATTGAACCAAGATCGAGCTCAATCGTGATCGAATCGAGCCAAGTTTGCCCAAATTGATCGAGCCCACATGAAGACATGTACTAACGCAAGCCCGATCTAGATCCACCATTCTCTACAAACCCTAAGTCTCCTTAAACCCCAAAACCAAGCTTTTCCATTGGATCAGAAATCAACGACTCAGATTGGTTGATCAACGGATGGGATAAAAAGAAATCCGAATGCGATGAACGGTAGTTGTGCCACTGTTCATCGTGTTCCTCAACGCCATTCCCCTGCTCAGGAGCGTACGTCTAGGCCAAGCCCCACCCCTTAAAACTGATTTGATTGTGTTCCTTGGTCCCTGAGGAGTCTGAAGCTAGTCCTTTGGGTGCAATTCAGCAGCTGGAAGGCGCGCGACGGCAAGGGTTTCTCTGGCGAGCGTGACCTCTATTCTTGGCTGTTCCGACGAGCTGTTGCATAATCTGACGCTGTGGTTCATGGAGGGGTTTTCTGAGGATCGCGAAGCACTTCTATATCATCAACAACGCAATCGGAGCAAGAAGAAGAGAAGGATTCCAATTTTGCTAGCCAAAACTACGACAGCACAACATTCTGTTTACCTGGAGAGCATTTCTTCGGGGTTTTCATGGTGCTGGCTATGAGAAACCGAAGCAAGTGACCACGTTGAAGACACCAAAGGGATTTTTGACAACAACATTGTTGGATTTGACAGTTTGCTTGACATCAAATTGAGGAAACAAGAGATCGGTGTTGGTGTAATCAACCTCAGGTCAATATTGACCAGATTGGTCAAGCTCGGGTTGATTCGAGTTGGATTTTGATGTTTGATAATATGTTGATTAGAAGTCGAATAAGTCTATGTTGACTGAATAATCATGGTGAGAAGTCCAAGTGGGTCATGGAGGACCGGACACTTGGCACGAGACGAAAAGTCCAAGTGGGTCATGGAGGACCGGACACTTGGCATGAGACGAGAAGTCCAAGTGGGTCATGGAGGACCGGACACTTGGCACGAGACGAAAAGTCCAAGTGGGTCATGGAGGACCAGACACTTGGCAGTCCGAGTAGGTCAGAGAAGGCTCGGTAGCTCAAGTGGGTCATGGTGGACCGACACTTGGAGTCGGAGAGGGCTCGGTAGCTCGTTCTCCGGACTAGGTCAGAGGGGCTCGGTAGCTCGTTCTCTGGACCGGATGGAGTCGGAGAGGGCTCGGTAGCTCGTTCTCTGGATTAGGTCAGAGAGGGCTCGGTAGCTCGTTCTTTGGACCGGATGGAGTCGGAGAGGGCTCGGTAGCTCGTTCTCCAGACTAGGTCAAAGAGGGCTCGGTAGCTCGTTCTCTGGACCGGTCAGAGAGGGCTCGGTAGCTCGTTCTCTGGACCGGATGGAGTCGGAGAGGGCTCGGTAGCTCGTTCTTCGGACTAGGTCAGAGAGGGCTCGGTAGCTCGTTCTCTGGATCGGATGGAGTCGGAGAGGGCTCGGTAGCTCGTTCTCCGGACTAGGTCAGAGAGGGCTCGGTAGCTCGTTCTCTGTACCAGACTATGATCGGAGAAGGCTTGGGAGCCTGATCTCTGAATACATGGTCCAATATGGTTGGCTTGGGTGAGACACAAGTTGACCAAGTGAGGAATCATATTCACCTCAATGTAATCGATCACAGGATCGATTACAGAACATTCTGTAAGAATTTGGAAAACTCGCAGAACACACCATAATCGATTACCCAATCGATTATGGCCAATGTTAATCGATCAGTTGATCGACTACACGTTTTAGCGAGGAATGGAATTAGCGATCGGTAATCGATCAGGTAATCGATTATCGTGTCTTAATCGATCAGCTGATCGATTAAGATATGTGTTAATCGATCACTTGATCGATTACACGTGTTGCAGAGAAATGATTTACGACGTTTAATCGATGACTTGATCGATTAAGTGTTTTCTGATCGGGGCTCTGCTCATTTCTGATTCTGCACATTTCTGTCACTGATACTCTGATATTTGATTCGCTAATACACCTCTGAGTTTGCAGATTAAGTTTGAACTCGAATGAAGAACAGGCAAGTCAAGGTTTGGCTTTGTATTGTGGCAGTTTGTCGCACTTAATTTTCAGGTAAAAAGACAGCGGGGGAGACTGAGCTGCAGGAGGATGATCAGTGGTGCTGGTCAGTGTGCAGTGGACTCAGCGACTGTTGGAGGCTAAAAGGAGGAGATGAAGGAGTAAGAAAATGGATGCGACGGAGTAGCCCCAAAAGGATGGACGGATCGTCGATTTTTGCTCCGGATGGCGTCTACGGTGGCTCCCTATCACTCCCAAGGTCTCTCCCCTTTTTTAGGGCAATTGAGGGGGGTATTTATATGCCCCCGGTATCAAACCCTCGCCACACGATCGTGTCTAATCACACAGCCCAGGACACACGGTTGGCACGCCTCTGTTACACGGTCGTGCCTGGTAGGCACGGCCATGTGTTGCTAGACTCTAGAAACAAGGCACGGTCGTGTCTGGTAGGCACGGCCGTGTGCTGTCGAGCTTCTGGAATCAATGCACGGTCGTGCTTGGTAGGCACGGCCAGAGCCTATTGCTCCTCTGGATGAAGGCACGACCGTGCCTGGTAAGCACGACTAGAGCCTGTTGCTCCTCTGGATGAAAGCACGGACGTGCCTGGTGGGCACGGCCAGCCTTGGCTCAAGGGCTGAATTGGAGACACGACCATGCCTGGTGGGCACGGCCGTGGGTAGTTGGCTTGCTGGATGGAGGCACAATCGGGCCTGTTGGGCACGGCCATGGACAGGTGCTTCTCTGGTGGTGAGGCACGACCATGCCCTGTAGGGCACAGCCCCATGGAGTTTGAGACACAGCCGTGCCTTGGAGGCACGACCCTATCTTGCCTTGTCTTCTGTTAATCCTCCGTTTCACCTTCTTTCGCTCCATTTTCATCCTACAAAAGTATAAACACAAAAGCAGACCTCCGAAACAGGAAATGGAGAAAACATGCCTAGTGCATAGATAAAGGATGTGATAAACGTACGAAAATGACATGAAATACAAAAAGATGTGCAATAAAAACCTTAGAAACACATATATTCCCTATGCACATCAGTTGTATAATTGGAGGTTTGATTATAATTTCTATGATTTAATGGCTAATTTTGCATTAATTGAGTTTGATCGATTATAGGGCTCAAATTGAACCAAGATCGAGCTTTAATCTCGAGTCAAGTTTGTCCAAAATCGAGCCCACATTGAAGACATGACCTAACTCAAGCCCGATCTAGATCCACCATTTTCTACAAATCCTAAGTCTCCTTAAACCCCAAAACCAAGCTTTTCCATTGGATCATAAATCAACAGCTCAGATTGGTTGATCAACGGCTGGGATAAAAAGAAATCCGAATGTGATGAATAGTGGTTGCGCCACTGTTCATCTTGTTCCTCAGCGCCATTTCCCTGCTCAAGAGAGTACGTCTAGGGCAAGCCCCGCCCCTTAAAACTGATTTGATTGTGTTCCTTGGTCCCTGAGGAGTCTGAAGCTGGTCCTTTGGGTGCAATTCGACAGCTGGAAGGTGCGCAACGATGAGGGTTTCTTCGGTGAGCGTAACCTCTGTTCTTGGTTGTTCCGATGAGCTGCTGCACAATTTGATGCCGCGGTTCATGGAGGGGTTCTTTGAGGATCACAAAGCACTTCTGTATCATCAGCAACACAATCAGAGCAAGAAGAAGAGAAGGATTCCAGTTTTGCTAGCCAAAACCACGACAACACAACATTTTGTTTACCTGGAGAGGGTTTCTTCGGGGTTTTCATGGTGCTAGCTGCTAGAAACCGAAGCAAGTGACCACGTTGAAGACTCCGGAGGAATTGCCGACAACGACATTGTTGGATTCGACGATTTGCTTGACATCAAATTGAGGAAACAAGAGAACGGGATTATGGGATGTGTCTGTTCTTGTTATTTCTGCACATTTGAGTTTCTATAGTTTAAACTTCTGATCTTTGTTTGTTTAATTGCTTTCCAATCTTGAATGCTAATTGCCTATTTAATACTTGATGTTATTAGGTGTTGTTTGAAGTGTTTAGAGTTTATTTTAACTTAGTTGTAATTTACCTTGAATCCAAAACAAGTTGCACTGTTCAGTATCAGCCGATACTATTCAGTATCAGTTTGCTAGATTTGATTAGTTTGAGTAGGGATTTTATTGCTAGCTAAGTGGAAATGAATAGCTAAATTACATAATTGCATTGCACGTTAGGTTTGGTCTTTTTGCATTTCATGTTTTAGTGGTTTGCTTCATTGAATTGATGCTTTGTTGAGCTTCACATGAGACTGTTGCGGTTGTTAGCTTGATTTCTGATTTCCTATCATCTAAGAAATTGATTTTTGCATTTCATAATTGGAGATGGAAAATTCCAATCCTAGCTAGTTTAGGTTTTATATCTTGACTTTGAATTGATTACATTGCTAGATTAGGGATAAGTTGGTTTCAATTGCATGTTTCATTAATTCATTCCTGCATTAGTTTTCTTGAATTTACATTTCATTTTAAACATCAAAAGATCAAAACCCATTTACATTTGAAGAACCCAAAAAGAACGACATGCAAGTTCGATTTAAACACCTTTCTATTACTTCTCGAAAAAATACGACTCGAGACCCATATACTTCGATTATTTGTATTCATTGTGGGTTTTCAATAATTAAATCAATTTGAAACCTTAATCATGACATATCAATTCTAGAGTTGTCAGTAAGCCAACATAAATTAAGTTCAAGTTAAGGATTTGACTTCATAGTAGAACAAGTCACAACAAGTCAAAACAACCACTAAGGCTAAAACTTAAGCCTAGTCTAAGTCAAAATATGCAATCAATTTCAACTCCCCTTAAGTTGGGGGTCTATTTTGATTTGTCAAAAATTTTTAACTCCTAGGTTTGAATATGAGTTAACATGTGTTTAAACCATAGAATGATTTGAGCTAGCATGAGTTGACTTAACATAATAAATATGCTATTTAATAATCTAAAAATAATTATGTTCTACTTAATTAACTAAGTATGACTTGTATGACCTAGTCTCTTATGACATAGCCTTGTTTCTTCTTGATGTGCAATAAAATACTTGTGTGAAGAAGAGGGTAGGTTAATGATGTATATATTATTTTGTCTAACTCATAATAATGTCAAATTTGATTCCTTAGTAAACTCAACAATACATTTATTTGAAAAGAATTCTACCTTATATACAATGTCACAAAGTTGACTAAGCAAATTAAAACTTAAATTCTCAATGTAAATACCTTTTTTAATGAATAAACTTGAATTTAAAGTAATGTTACTTGGACCGAGTACCTTAAATTTTTTTGAACTTTGATGGTTGTCTTATCGAAGTCTGATGCAAACTCTGATTCTAACTCGAGTTGAGCTTCATTGGTTGAGTCCTCGGAATTTGACTGAACCATAAAGGTTGCACAACTTACTTGTTCTATTTTGGGTAAGTTAAGTAAGAGTTTCTTAAATTAGCTTTTAGGCCGTGGCGAGACATAGGGACCTACTTTTGATAGTCACTTCATAGACCAATCTAATAGAAGAATTAACTAACTTAATATAACCCCTAGGTCTAACTAGTTTAGAATGGGATGAGTTAACTTCAACTTATTCCAGATGCACTAGGTAGAATACGCCTTATTTAATCTACACATGCATTTAACCAAATTTTCCTAGCATACATCAACTCAACCCGCTTTGATACCAATTTATAGGATCTAATTGATGCTAAGGGGGGTGATATCGAATTATGATGTAATAGTAAAGTTCTAAATCAAACACAACGTATGTAGTCAAAATAAATTCTAAATTATCCCAAGCATAAAAAGTATGCTTAACAAAATTAACTTGATGTATAATATGGAAACATTAAGAAGATAGAATACCTAAGATCTAGTATGACAAGTATTGCAAGATCAAGAAAATGCTACTTAAGATCTAGTATGCAAGACTAAGAGAATACTACTTAAGATCTAGTATGCAAGATTAAAATAAAATATTGATTCTTATTAAAACCCTCTCCTTTTCAGAAAGTTTCTAGAGGTGGAGAAACTCATTTAATAAGAAATAGAAATTCAAGCACAATAAAGAAAATATATGGAAATTTAGAAATAACAATGTTACAAGCTCGAGTTGTTCTTTGAGAAGCACGTGTATAGAATGTTGACACAAGGAGGTAGAAGCATAGCAAATAGAATGTCGAACCAAATGATTGTCTTGTCTAGAAGCAATGCCTCAAACCTCCTTTATAGAGCCCAAGTCGATGCTAACATGATACTATTTCAGTTGATTAGAACCACTTTCGTCGCCTGGAGTTTGTGGACATGGCTGTAAACTTTATCTCCATCGATAATATTTATGCAGTCTCTAATTGTCTAGACTCCTTTTGGGTGCCTGTAGCATGGTCAAACTCCCATCTTGACCACCTCCTCTAGATTGTTGATCACATTATCGTCTCGATCGCCTGAAAGCGATCGCCTGAAAGCTTCTCCAATCGCCCAAACACTGAGGTTGTCCCACTCCTTACCCTAGTTGCCTAGAATATCTTGACTTTGTTGTTAGTGCAAGAAGCACTAGCAGATCAAACCAGAGTTTTGATTATGGAACTAGGATTAAGTTAAGTATATGGTTTGGCTAACCAAGTTAAATTGAGCTTACAGGAGACAGGTTAAGTCCTAGTGCAACTAGGCATGAAGTCTTGGCAAAGTCAAAGTGCACCAGGTGAAGTGTGGGCTGGTCAGGAGGACTACGCCGCAGTAGAAGTCTGGGCTTGGTCAGGAGGACCAAGTTACAGCAGAAGTCTGGGCTTGATCAGGAGGACCAAGTTGCAGCAGAAGACTGGGCTGATCAGGAGGATCAGTTGCAGCGCAAATCCTGGGGGGCAAAGACAGAGCCGAACACAAGTCCAACGAGTCAGGAGAACTCAGTTGGCAATCAGGTAAATTCTCTCGAGGAGAGTGGGTGACAACTTAATCCTTTGTGTGTTATTATTTTGGCTAACATCTTTTGCAGGAAGGAAAAGTCAGACGAATGTGAACTCCGGACAAAAAGTTAGATTTTCGAGTCTGGAGTCGATTCAGATGGGTTCTGGAGTCGACTCCAGCCGAGTCAACTGGAATCCGGAAGTCAACGCGTCGACTTTTCGCCAACTCAGCCTAGAGTCGACTCAGGTAAGGTTTTGAGCCAACTCAGGGTCAAAAGTTATCGCCACTGATGCCACCGCAACTGGAGTCGACCCAGAAGTCAATCGGAGTGATAAGCTAGGATTTATGCATTTTTAATCGATTCAATTTTGGGTTTTTACATGAAAATAAATTACAAAATGAATCGATTTGATCTTAATTGTCATTTATTGCATAATCTGAGGCTTGAATATAATTTTTGTGATTTAATGGTGAATTTTGGCATTAATTTGGTTTTAATTGATTTTAGGGCTTGAACCGGACTCAACTCGAGCTCAACCGCGGTCAAATCGAGTCAAATTCGTCAAATTGATCAAGCCAACATGGAGGATATGACTCGGATCGAGCCTGATCCAAATCCCAGAATTTTTTGGGAACCCTAAGAAGCCCTAGAGCTCAGATCAAGTCTGGCCGTCGGATTCAAAATCAAAGGCTCAGATTGATTGATTAATCAGCAGTATTAAAGGCAAAACTTAGGGAATGAACAGTCGGCTCGCCGCACTGTTCATCGTCCCAGAACCCCCGCGACCGCGATCCCCTGTTCGACAGCGTACCTCCACAGGCAGCCCCATCCGTCCAAATTTCGTCCATTGCATTCCTTGATCGGTGAAGAGTCCAACGCCGGCCGATTGGGTATAATCCGGCGACCGGACGGCGCGCGACGGCGAGGGTTTTGCCGCCGCCGTTCATCCTGTTTTTGAAGTTTCCGGCGTTCTGCTGCGCAACCGGAGCTCGCGTTTCGTGGAGGGGTTCTCCTAGGACCGTGAAGTTCCCTTGTATCAACAGCAGCATCATCGGAGAAGAGAGGAAGCAAGGAACCCGGTTTGCCATCCGAAAAGTTACTGTCCAAGCTGATTTCCGCGGCGGAGAGGGTTTTTCCGGCGTGTTTCTTGGTTTGGGCAGCTACCAAACACACAAGAGACCGACGTGAAGATTACTAAGCGATCAGTAAAGCTTGTTTGACGCCAAGCTGAGGAATCAAAGGAAGAAAAGAGGATTGGATGCATTCTTGTTTCTGCATTTCTGAAAACCTCCATTTCTGCAAATTTCGGTTTCTGCAACTGAGTTTTTCTGAACTTCTTGTCTTAGGAGTCTTGTTAATGTGGTTATGTGGTTAATGTTTAGTTTGTGTTTGAATTTAGATTGGTTTTAGGAATTGTTTAGCTTGGTTTTGCAATTCATTCAATCTGATCAACCGAAATTTTCATTTGAAACTTACTGTAGCGTGCCAACAATCCATTGTTTTGAGCCAACTTCATGCCAATTGATAGGTTTGCTAGATTTACAATTTGGTTTAAGCATTTAGGGTTTCAATAGTTCAGTTTTTAATTGTTAAATTAAACTCACTTGAATTTAGATTTCATTTGATTAACTTAGTTTCATGTAGCTTGCATTAGGATTAGTTAGGTTCAATAGTTTCATTCTTGATTAGTGAGTTGCATTTTCTTATCTACTTGTTAATTTTGAATTGCATTTTATTTCAAAAACCCCAAAAAACCCCATTCATATGTGAAAACCCAAAAAGAAACGACACCTAAGCTCAAGTTAGACGATTTTCTACTAGTCCTTGGAAAAATACGACTCGAGGCCCCTATACTTCATTTGCTTGAATTCATCGTGGGTTTTCGATAAATTTACAAATTCTAATTTGCAACCCTAATCGTGACATTGCATAGCAAATCTAGGGTTGTCACGGAGTCGACTCAAAAAGGATAACAGGCGAAGACGATAAAGGTTTATCTGCCACGCAAGCTGGAGTCGACCCAGATCTGCATCTGAGTCGACTCAGCAAGGCTATATAAGGACTCGCGACCAGCAGCCGAAACAACAACTTCTAACGCCTCCAAACTCTGTTCTCATGACTCCCGAGCCTGCTATTTTTGACGTCGGTATTGTACCTACTCCAAGCTACTCAACTTCACACCGAGGCACCGAAATCTACTTCAGGGGAGCGACCGAGAAAGCCAGAAGTTCGGTGACAAAGCAAACCCTGTACTTCAATTATTTCACATCTTGTAATCGAGTTTTGTATCGTTTTTCTGACACACTTGCTGCCAAAAACGGGCAAGTGACTTAGTGGATTACCCAGAGTAAATGGTCAAGGACCGTGGGCCTTAGAGTAGCAGCGTTGCGCTGTGAACCAAGTAAAAATAAAAGTATCACTTGCTTACTTCATCTTTTACGTTTCCGCATCATTCTCTATTTTAGCTTCCTAAGCGTTCGAAGTTTTACGAAAATCGAAAAGTGTGCAACGCGCTATTCACCCCCCCCCCCCCCCCCTCTAGCACGTACATCGATCCTACATTTGTCAGTCAAGACTTATCTCCAGTAGTTACTTGGATAATCCCATCCAATCACTTGGAACCGTCAAATAACTTCCTATAAGATAAACTTTAATGAGTAAGAGTAGCAGTAGTAGGTAGCATACTTATCTTTACTAGGTATTCAACTCCTAGTTAATCCATCTAGACTTATTACCAAGACCTCAACTTTCAACTAACTCTCTTGGACTTCCTTTACTTTGTTTCCAATTAAGTCTTCCTTACTTGGTTGAATTCCTTGCCTAATCCTACTAGAAATTTCCATTGTCTGATTCCTAACTAGGACTTATGTTGCTTAGTCTTACTAATTCTTTAGTCATTATCTGATTCTCAATCAAGACTTTATCATTTATCAAGGTACCTACACGTGCAAACTCAATAAACTCATCAAATCACAAATATATCAAATTTTAAACTTAGTCATACATCAAAATATATGTTTGATGTAGCGCTCCCATCACCAACATCTTAGTGAGTTTGTGCTAAAAGTTTTCAAGGTTGTGCAGATTTCAAAAATTGACAAGATGCAATCTAAGTTTTGAAAATTAGGTTCGAGTGCATTGTGAGACTCAGAAGGATATAAGAAGCTCATTGGTGCTTGTTTCATATGCTTTTGATGTGTCTAGGGCCATCATTGAGTTTTGATCAAAACTCACTTATTGTCTACAGTGTCTAGAAATATGAAACTTAGACATGATGAGACTCAAGAGGCTCAAAGGAATCCATTGATGGTGTCTTAGAGTGGGTATGATGATCTCAAGTCCCTCAGTGAGTTTGTATCAAATTTCTAAAGGTTGTGTCGATTTCAAAAACTTACAGGATGCAATCTAGGCTTTAGAATTTAGGCTTGAAGGCATGGTGAGACTCAAGGGTATTCAAGGAACTCACTAGTGCTAAATTTGATTGGTTTTGATGTACCAAAGGCCATCAATGAATTTTGATCAAAACTCACTAATGGTTGTATAGTGTCCAAAATCAAGAATGTTAAGCATTGGTAGACTCAAGAGGCTTAGAGAATCTATTTGTGATGTCTTAGGGTGGGTATGATGATTCTAAGTCCCTTAGTGAATTTGTTCTTAAAGTTCTCAAGGTTGTACAAATTTCAAATCAAAGGAATCCATTAGTGGTGTCTTAGGATGTGTATGATGATCACAAGTCCCTTAGTGAGTTTGTGTCAAATTTACTAAAGGTTCTTTAGATTTTAGAAACTCACAGGATGCAATCTAGGTTTTGGAATTTAGGTTTAAGGGCAGTGTGAGACTAGGGGATTCAAGGAACTTACTAGTGTTGGTTTTAATTGATTTTGATGTATCTAGGGCCATCAATGAGTATTGGATAAAACTCACTGACAATCGTATAGTGCCCAGAAATAGAAAACTCGGGTATGGTGAGATTCAAGAGGTTCATAGGAATCCATTGGTGGTGTCTTAGGGTGGGTTTGATGATCACAAGTCTCCTGAATTTGTGTCAAATTTACTAAATGCTATGTATATTTCAAAAATTCACAAGATGAAATCTAGACTTTGAAATTTAGGTTTAAAGGTATGGTGAGACTTAGGGGGTTCAAGGATCTCAGTGGTGTTGGTTTCGATCGATTCCAATGTGCCTGGGGCCATTATAGAGTTTTGGACAAAATTCATTAATAGTTGTGCAATGTCCAAAATAAGAATATTGGGCATGGACATACTCAAAAAGCATAGAGGAATTTATTAGTGGTGTCTTAAGGTGGGTATAATAATCTCAAATCTCTAAGTGAGTTTGTGCCAAATTTATTAAAGGCTATGTAAATTTAAAAAGGTGATAGGATGTAATTTAGGCATTGGACTTTAGGTCTGAGGACACAACCAGATTCAGGAGGCTGCAGTGGTGTTGGTTTCAGCCTATTATGTCTAGGGTCATAGTGAATTTTAGACAAAACTTACTTATGATTGTATAGTGATGAGATTAAGCGAACTTTGACATTTTCATAAACAAATTAGTCCTAAGAATATATAAGTGTCCATTTTGATTGAATATGATAAGAATATGTGTACCGATTGTTTATAATTTTTGGACATGACTCAAGGAAAGAAAAAAATAAGAGAAGAAAAGAAGATGGGTGTTCAGAAAATGTACAATGAAAAATTAGATTATGATAATCTCTAAAAAAATATGAGACCATAATAACCATATATTAGTAGGAGACCAAGAAAATATATATGTCATCAGTGCTATGGACTGCTAAGACTGAAAAGTTTCGACAAGAATAAGATTTTAGATGTAGTTGGTGTTGGGTTTCTCTATGCGCATTTTAAAATTTTATTTCACTAAACAAGTAGCGGAAGCATAATAATCTATATTATTACAATATGTGTATCAAAAATCACACAAAGATACACACGCATGTATACATAATCATAGAAAAGATGGCATAAATAAATTATAACTATTGGATGACGCGAAGAGGAAATAGCATCAATTAGCAACATTCAGAAAGATTGTCTCTACTCGTATCCACGTCGAGATCTCCTTGAGATGACTTCACTAAGTCATGTGTCGTGTCTCCATTTCCATACTAGTCGGAGGAAGGAGACGAAGCAATAAGAAAGAAAACCTACCATTCAATTCAATATCCGATGGCTCAAAACAACCCAAGGATACAAATCAAATTGAACCGAAGTGATTAAGCCATTGTTTGAAGGTCACACAGTTCGCTGCTAATGAGGAGCAGCAAGCATAATGGCATGGGAGTTTCGGCAATAACAATTGCTTGCTAGAACAATAGCCGATGGGGGAAGAAGAAGGACCTTCGCGGTGGAACAACACTTTGTTTGTATTTGGTGGCTCCTTGCTTTGACTGACAGTCATAGCTTCTTGGCAACTGGTGGCTGGATGGCTAGGAAGGCAACTGGACGGTGGTAGCAAGGAAGCCGACGACAGGATGCTCTTGGATGGCGATGGCACCACCAATGGTGGTTGGCGATGGTGGCAAGATGAAGGGGGTGGGCGGCGGCAAGGAGAGGAGAAGAGAAGGGAGGAGAGGAACAGTGAGAAAACCTAACCCTTAGATTTTTCTAATTTCGTTAAATCTTTCTTCTTAAGTGGTATATTTATAGATCTCTAACGATTTGATTCGCGAACCAAAACTCATATCTGTTAGTTTAAAACCAATAGCCTTAAGTTTGGTTCAAGATCAAACCATGTTAGTTCAAAATCAAACCACCTTTTAATTAAAACCAAACTAATTTAGTTTATAATTAAATCAAAAATGACCCATTTTATCTTCAAAATACATGACCCATCCGTGCTTCCGTTCTGACAAAATATCTTCCATATTTACACTTCGTCTGGTTCAACCAGACTCAATCTCTCTTGATCTGAGAATATAATTCTCAAACTCATTTTATGTCTCTTAGACAATCTTGTAGTGTGTGTGATCTTATAGGTTTCTGATTTATGTTGGTTGTTCATAATTAATTATTAATTATAGATCGATCATGATTGACACCTAGTAATACATCATGACCTCCAAATAATCAAAAAATCACAGTTGATTCCAAAACCACTTCTGAACCCTTTAGCAGCTATAGTTGTTCATGTGTTTGTTCCTTTCACTTATATTATACCTACTTAGTTCAGGACATGATCTATGTGCTAGCCCCCACTAGGCTGACTACATCATACCTAGCCCAAGAAGTAGTTCCTTGTCTTGTGGATTCAAATTACTCAAACATCTGTCTAAGAGGGTCATCCTCTTGACGTGTTTCTACTTTAGCCAAAGACTTACGAGTTACAATCCTTGCAAATGGTCATAGGGTATATGTCTCCTAATAAAAAGAGTAATGAATCCTCTGTGAGTTATTCAATCACCTTCAGGTACTTCAACTTATGCGCAATCATCACGGGTCCATACCTTCGAAGAGACGTTTCTTAAGATGTCAAAGTATAAGTCTCCATGACCAAGAGGACTTGAATACCTCAAGTCGAAAGAAACTTGCACTCAAACTGCAATGAGATCTTCATAGATATGTATGGAGTCACATGATCACTTCCAATAAACTAGTTATCCTTAACCAATATCCATATATATGTTAACTCTCAACATTCCAATGTTTCCAACTAGTTAGGATTAGCTATTTAGTAAAATCAAAAAGTCTAACATATGCTAGTCTTACAGAATTAATGATGTCCAGTCTTATCAATTCATCGATTAGAAAATATTTCAATATGTACATAATTATACATATAGAGATACTCACTAATTGTGATCCAATCATAATTTCTCTCATAATATTCATTGTATTATGGACCTCATTAATTGAGTTTAAGATTTAATTTGATATATAAAAAATGTATACTTAAATAATAATTTTATTTATTTAATAAAATATTATATAAGACAATTATTTTAGGACATTTCTCAAATATAATGTTATAGAACATCACTTTCATCAAATATTTTGGCAATTGGAATAGAAGTTAGGACGGTAAAGTAGTAACGATTGCGTGTTAAATGACAATTTTTTATGGATGCATATAAATTTTGCCTCATAGATGGTTTGATGGCTCGGATGCTTGTGGTGGTTTGAACAAGTCATACTTTTTGTGCGGACTACCTCAGGGATATTTTTGGAATATGACGCATGAATTGATAAATTTAAAAGTGTGGTGTCTGATTTAGATAACACTGAAAGTTGGCTGTATGATTCTGATTGAGTGATTTAGCAAAATACCAGTTATGAAACTAAAGTATCCTCTTGAGGATTCTAAAGAACTTTTTTTCCTTGATTAGAAAATGATTTTAAAAATGCTTTTTATTTGGAAGAAGTAAAGCGGATTTGATCAACTGACTGCTTCCTAGAAACTCGATAGCCACCTGCTGTGGATTTGGTCACCTGGTTGGTTTCTTGAAAGTCAATAGCCATCTTTTGCAGCAGGATGTATTTTCTCTGTTGTTAGAGAGATATCAATCCTACCCGACTTTGGTCTTGTTGCCCGTTCCCGTTTTAGTTTCTTTCCCGTCCATTTCTTCAGGCTCCTGATTCGAATCACGTGGTGTTGTGGTTCCAAAGCATGAATAAAAATATACCAATAAGTACAATTATTGACCCAACTCTCTGTCTTGGCCTGGTCAAGTGACACGCGTTAATACATTTACGACAAAACATCCAAAGAGGAAGAAGATTAATCAACTGTCAACCGGTCGGCAATTGCTAATTCAGAGTTGCTGAGCAGTTGATTAATCTTCCTCTATGGACGTGGCCAATTATTAAACACATCTTAGCAACTCTGAATTATCGTTGGATTTCTCCTGCCACAACTAGGTCCTCTCCACAGAGGCGTCTTTAGCAAGAAAAAAACACTTTTTATTCTTTATCTCCTTTCTTACGAAGCATACTGTTATATAGAGAAGAAGTCACGGCTCCATGTATGATCGAATGCTATTGTTTTTCCGATTCCAGATTTTTCTGACGATTCCAGATCGCTTGTCATCTCCAGCGTTAACTATGGTTCGGATCACGGAGTTCCTTCTGTTGTTCTTCATTTTCAGCTTTAAGCAGGGTTCAAGTACGACAGAACCAGCAGATGGTAATTAAAGCAAGATTTTAATTTTTCTTTTCTTTTTTAATTTCAAGCGATGAAGATGAAAACTCTGAGATGTGGTTACTGTTATTTATGTTCGCCGAATTTTAATTATCTTGGAGCATAAACAAAAATATCATCATGTTTATGCATCACTTGTTTTCTGTTCTTGTAGCGTCGCTCGCTCTTAGTAGCTAACAACCCCAGTAAAAATTAATTTACAGTTTCCGCTCTGAAATCCTTGTCCGATAAATGGAAGAACGCACCTCCGAGCTGGGGAAGGTCTGGAGATCCGTGCGACAAACCGTGGGAAGGAGTACTCAACTGCAGCAATTCAAGGGTCACAACACTGTGAGATGTTCTTTGCTGGCTACCTTCTTCCTGCGTTCCTTCCATGAAGCTGTTTGATATTCCAGTACTAATCCTGTTTCCTGCAGAAAGCTATTCAACATGGGGCTTCAAGGCACATTAGGCCCAGAAATTGGCAACCTGTCCCAACTGGAAATCCTGTAACTACTGCGTGCGCATCAATAGATCACAAAACATAATACTGCAGTCTCACTCGAACACTTGGATATTTGCAGGGACCTATCTTACAACCAAAATCTTGAGGGTCCCCTCCCATCGAGCATAGGAATGCTGACCAACCTTGAAATTCTGTAAGTTTTCTGAAATAGTAAAAGGGGAAATTCAACCTGTCATGGCGATTCATTGAAGCTTGCCTCATGATTAAACAGGAGGCTAATCGGCTGCAAATTCAGTGGTGGCATTCCGCAAGAGTTAGGCAATCTGCTGCAGCTTACGGTCTTGTAAATACTTAAAAACATGTTTATCTTTCAGTGATTTGTGTATATTTATTTTGTTGTTCATAGATTAGGATTTGAGTTTGAACGCTGGTACAGGGCACTGAACTCAAACCAGTTGAATGGCACAATACCTGCATCTTTGGGCCAGCTCTCCAATCTGAACTACCTTGATCTAGCCGACAACCAATTGACTGGGACTCTCCCAACTTCAACTAATGACAGTTCAGGATTGGACATGCTTTTAAAAGCTGAGCACTTGTAAGGCTCTCTTTTCCTTGAGTATTTACGTGGAAGGATGAATACAAATGGTGACACTTATATATAACAAACATACGTATTCTTCATATCAAACATGCCATACAACAAAGTAGTGGATGATACAACATATCCAAAAATAGCAAGTCTATTTGCTATAAATTTATGGAATTAATTAACTTGCTATTGTGTTTTTTGCAGTCATCTGAACAGGAATCAATTATCAGGCAGGATTCCAAGTAAACTTTTCAATCCTAACATGATACTTGAGCACTTGTAAGAAACAACATCCAATTTTTTTTCTTCCTCCTATAAACCTTTCTTTCAATTTTATATTAATTGCTTGGATTTAGGCTCCTTGACAGTAACAAACTCAGCGAGGAAATTCCTGAGACAATTGGGCTTGTTAAGACACTAACAATTATGTAAGTAATTGCTGAGCCATAAATCTATCTATCTATTCTGTCTTATTAATTAGGAAGCTTCTTCATAAATCATTTGGACATGATCTTACCAATTACAATTATGTTTTGTAGCCGTCTGGATAATAACTTTCTAAATGGATCAGTTCCATCAAATATCAGCAACCTCACTGACCTCTGTGTTTTGTAAGTGAATCAGTAACAGCAACACCTTATCCTTATCATTAATTTGAAGTGGCATTCTAAGGTCTCATTTTCTTTCACCATTTTAGAAACTTGGCAAACAACACATTAGCAGGACCAATGCCGAATCTCACTGAGCTGCAAGGACTCAACTATCTGTAAGAATTAACTGAATATTTTTCCTAGCAAACGATAGTCCTCTATCATCAATTTATACAAACAGTATTGGCTTTGTTGCTTCTTATGTCAGGGATTTAAGCAATAACTCGTTTGACCCATCAGCAGTTCCAGAATGGTTATCAAATTTGCATAATCTCACAACTTTGTAAGTATAAGAGCCGTCCTTTTTAGATCCCAATATCATTTAGCAGTTTCAGGTAGCAATTATTTCTTCATTGTTTCAGAATTATTGAGTTTGGACAGCTACATGGGGAAGTTCCACAGTTTCTGTTTAGCTCTCAGTGGCTGCAGGAAGTGTATGTTCTTTGTAGCAAGAAACAAAACTTTCTCAGTTTCCAAACAGATAACTATCTCATTGACACATTTTCTTTCTTCTAAATTTGCAGGAGACTTAAAAACAATTCATTCAATGGTACCCTCGACATAAGCTCCATAACCAGTTCAGAACTGAGGATACTGAATTTTCAAAACAATGATATTAACTCGATCACGCTATCGTCAAATTACAATGAGAAACTCGAGTGAGCAGCACAATTCTAGTATATATACAAGCATATGACCAATATCTTCCTCTCATATATCTATCTGATATACCTCAACCAATTTGATGCAGACTTGCAGGAAACCCAGTTTGCAACAATACTCAGCTACAGCGAACAGAATACTGCCAAAATCTTAGATCAGATTCACAGAGCATTTCCTCCAACAATATCACTTGCTTGCAGCCATATGGAGGACTAGTTATTTCTAGAGCACCTTATAATGGTTACATTGAACAAATACTGCCACAATTAGAGAAAGGGTTTGAGGATTTTCTCAGGACGAAACCAATGATAATCAACTTTTCGATTTGGAATTTTTCCTTTGACATTAATTCTTATCTCCGAGTAGAGCTGAGGTTTTGTCATTCAAATTCCAAATCCTTCACCAGGGAAGACATAATCGAATTGCTGGATTTTAACACCCAAGATCTTCATCTCCCAGATGCCATCGGACCAAGCTATTTTTCTCCATTTCAATATGCCTTCAAAAATCGGGGTATGCACTCTGAATTCTTCCAAGACACTCAACCCTTTGTTATGCCTTAACCATTCACTTGATATTGTTGCAATTGCATGACTCCAGTGATACGAGGTTTAACAATTGGAATAGCAGTTGGGTCCGCTGTCGCTGTGCTCATTATTGCAGGACTAGCAATCTATGCACTGAGACAAAGAAGACAAGCTCGAAGGGCCTTCTCCCTAAGAAATCCTTTTGGTAGTTTATTCTCACTAGAACATTGTTGTTTCCTGTGCTATGGGAATGACTTCCTTGTGAAATTTTCTGATGCTTCTCATGTTTCTTTCAGCATACTGGGGATCGTTCGGTGAAGATGCTGGAGATGCACCACAACTAAGAGGAGCAAGAAGCTTTTCTTTGGATGAACTAAAGAAATGCACTAATGATTTCTCAAGAGCAAATGAAATTGGATCCGGGGGATACGGAAAGGTACAGACTCTTATGGTGATATACATCTTCAACATTAGGATTGTCTGATATATTCAATTAATGCTTATCTTCTATATTCAGGTCTACAGAGGAACTCTTCCAAATGGCCAGATAGTTGCCATCAAGAGATCAGAGAAAGGCTCCATGCAAGGTGGACTTGAGTTCAAGACCGAGATTGAGTTGCTTTCCAGGGTGCATCATCTCAACCTTGTAGAATTAGTAGGATTTTGCTATGAAAAGGGCGAACTTTTACTAGTGTATGAATACATATCCAACGGAACTCTAAGGGACAGTCTCTCTGGTACGCATCCACACAAAAAGAAAAACACTAAATGAAGTTGGAAGTTCTATTCAGTCCTCCATGCTTATCACCATTTGCTAATTGCAGGAAGAAATCAAATACAATTAGACTGGAAGAGGAGACTCAAGATAGCTTTGGATTCAGCTAGAGGATTAGTTTATCTTCACAATCATGCAAATCCTCCAATAATTCATAGGGACGTGAAATCCAGCAATATCCTTCTGGATGACAATTTGACTGCCAAAGTTGCAGACTTTGGTCTCTCCACACTAGTGATGAACAGTGAAGAGGGTCAGTTTTCAATTCACGTCAAGGGAACACCGGTAAGCAACTTTCCTTCTAAATGAACATGCTAAATGGTCAGTAATTAATAACCTAATCTGTGGAATGTCTGTTTTTGTAGGGATATGTTGATCCTGAGTACGTCATGACCCAACAACTGACTGCAAAAAGTGATGTGTACAGTCTCGGCGTCGTAATGTTAGAGATGATTACTTCAGAGCCTGCTTTGCATAAAGGAAAATACATTGTTAGCAGAGTGAAGATGGCAATCGACAAGAATGATGAAGAATGGTATGGTCTCAAGGACATGATCGATTCCACACTTCTCAAGTCTGGCAGCCTTGATGGCCTACGTAGATTCGTAGAGTTGGCTTTATCATGTCTCGAGGAGTCATCAGAACTACGACTTACCATGGATAATGTTGTCAAGGAAATTGAAATTTTGTTAACAGACTATGAATCGAACAAGTCAACCTCAGCACTACCGTTTGCGATCGAGTTGGGAAGCATGAAGGATGCTTATGATGAAACAGAACTCAGCAAACAAGTCAGCAGCCAAGATATTTATCGATTTACTGGTAGACATGGGATCTAAAGAAGAAAACTCTCAAAAGACTTGTGTAAATTTAAATTAATTAGTAGTTCCAAGTATGTTTTGTTCATTGCACTTAGTTAAAGAAAATAAGTAGAGATAAATGAAAAATATTCTCGGTAACCTTCTTAAAGGTCAGCTGCGTATTTTATTTGACTTCTTTTCAAGGGAACCTTAACCGAAGGTAACGAAAGAGGACAGCTCAGACCGCCCTGAGTAAGGTAACGACAGGTGGAGGGTGCAGGACGCCAGGAAGGGTGCAGGACATAACGACTGTAAAGTAGTTCATTCAAAGGAGTGAGTGGTTCGTCTAAGATTGAGTGGTTCGTCTAAGATAGAGTTCCGGGTCTGTTGCTTCTCCTTTTGTTCGTCTAAGATAGAGTTCCGGGTCTGTTGCTTCTCCTTTTGTTCGTCGAAGATAGAGTTCCGGGTTTTGACTTCAGTAGTTGTTTCAAAGAGAGAGTCGATTGCAGCTTCAAAATGGCGAGTAGTTGCCCCTGGAGCTGGGGCTTTCCCTGGGTGTTTTAAAGCTACAAGGGGGTACTTTGTGGTTGAAGTATTCGGCTGCCGACGAAAGGTGTACCGCTCCGTGGGGTAACCTGAGTAAAGGGAACCTGAGTAAAGGGAACCTGAGTATGCAATCGAAGAAGGCACCAGGAGCTTCGAAGGGGTTTTAAGTATCACCTGAGGATGAGGATTTAACTTCTTCAAGGTCAGCTGCGGATTCAATCGCTGAAGTTTCACCTGTGCCTGTTGCTTCTCCTTTTGTAGCTGTGGCTTCTCCACTTGTTCTGGTTCTGCGATTGTATTATGTATTGTCTTATGAATCTGGAAATGGTGGATACAAAGGCAACTGCTCCTACTTTAAATGCTGGAAAGACTAGTGCTTCTTAGTTTTAGGCTAAGGCTTTCCGTGTGGGTCTTCTTAGTTTGGGTCAAGTGCTTCTGGAAATGGGAGATGCAAGGGCAACTGCAACTACGGCAAGTGCCAGTCCATTCATCTAAGTGATAGTTGTGGTTGCGAATGTGTATTCTCCTTTTGAGGAGTTTTGAGCTTTGGCTTCTCCTGAGTTTGTAGCTTTGGCTTCTCCTTAGTTTCGAGTTTAAGTTGTAAGTTTTCTCTGAAGTTGCACCTTAGGAACGACAGGATTGATTGGAGTTGCCCCTGGAGCTTTCCAAGGGTTGTTTTGAAGTTGCCCCGTTTGACTTCTTCAAGGGAACCCGAGTAGGGGGCTGCTTAGGATTCAAGGGAAGCTGAGGAAGGGTCCGCTTCGTATTTAACTTCTGAAGGGTCAGCTGCGTATTTGACTTCTGAAGGGGAACCTTTCTTAAAGGGCTGCGTATGATTTGACTTCTGAAGTGTCAGCTGTGTCAGCCTAGTATTGAACAACTTCTTTAAGTGCCGCTGTGTCAGCCTAGGATTGAACTTCTTTAAGTGCCGCTGGGTCATTCCGAGTATGAAAGGTCACCTGTGTCAGCCTTGGATTTAACTTCTTCAAGTGCATCTGAGGAGTGAATCTAAGAAGTGGTTTTAAGTTGTGGCTGAGGATTAAATGTCAGCAGCCAAAGTTGCAGCATACGAAGTAAAGGAGTGCGCTGGGGTAGTCGAAGACGCGTTTGGTTCTGTTGCTTCTCCTTTTGAAGTCGAAGTAGGTCAGTTTATGAGGTGGTACGTGTTCAGTGCAAATGATTTGTACTTGTTTTACTAGGTCAACCGAAATAGATTCTGTACCCATAGCTAGGTCAACCGAAGCCTTAGTTGCTGACTCAAGAGCCGAAGCATCCTTAGCCTTAGTTGCTGACTCAAGAGCCGAAGCATCCTTAGCCTTAGTTGCTGACTCAAGAGCCGAAGCGCTCCTCTGTATCCTACTCCTAAGTATGTAAATCCTTTCCTCGAAACTACTAAGTATGTCAATCCTTTCCTTCAAAGTAAAGCATCCCCAACTGAGTCTACTTTAGCGACTTTAGCAGCCCTACCTGATTAGGCTTCTCCTTTAGTGGCAACTTCCCCATCCGGTAATGGATGCAACAGGAACGACTGCAAGGAGTGGCGGGATCGGACCGGAACTACTGTGAAGGAGTATAAGAAAAGTCAGACTGAAAAGGGAGATCAACACAAGAAAAGTAAGGTAGCGTAACGCCTATAAAGGAGTAATGGAAAGTCAGACTGAACCAAAGGGAGCGCGTAAGGGAATACTGAACCTAAGGGTGCATGCAAGGTAGTCAGGAACATATGCAAGGTAACCGAACGACTGTTATATATTGTCAGGGGCTGCGTACAAAGGTTCACCTGAGGAAAGTTCAGCTGAGTATGCAATCGAAGAAGTCACCGTAGGGTCAATGGCAGCATAGGAAGGCGCGGATTGAATGTATATGAGTTGCACAGTATTTGAAGATGTCTATATATTAGGTTTAGGTTTAAGTTTCTACTAGGGCTGAGCCTTTGGCTAGTCGTAAATAGCCCCAAAGGCTATTTCTCTACTCTGCGTAGCAGAGGTACTTATATTATATACAGGCGGATTAGAACTTAATTATAGTAAGTAGGGCCTTTGGGGCTATTTATCTCTTTTCTCCCCAACTTATATTAAATTCTGAGGTTTCGTCCTGTGTTTAAGCTTTGTCTGAGGTTGATCCTTGTGTTTTCAGTTTCTGCTTATGTGGGAGTTTCCCCTTTAATTCCTTAGTTCTCCAATTGGGTACCGAATTTAAGGGATTCAATCCAAGTCAACTTGAAATGCGGTAACGGGCTTATGAGTTTGTTGAGGCTAAGGCATATGGGTCTATGTAAATTGGGGATGCGAAGTAAACTGCAAATGCAGTAAGGGGATGTGCATCTGAGTCTGTATATAGTGCTTTTTGTAGAGGATTGCACTTCTTTCAAGGGCAGCTGTGTCAGCCGAGTATGGAACAACTTAAAGTGCAGCTGTGGCATCCGAGTATTGAGCAACTTCAAGTGCAGCTGTTGCATCCGAGGAGGATTGAACAACTTCTTCAAGTGTGGCCGCTGAGGATTCAATCGATGAAGTGGGTGTTTCACCTGTGTCTGTTGCTTCTTCCTTGAGTTTTAAGTAGTTCATAAGGATAGTTGAATTATTTAGTATAATTGAATGTCGCTGCCCTGCATTGGTCTACGGGTAAACAACAGGACAGTTTTGTGGTCTGGTTTTGAGACCCTTTCCTGGATGTAACAATTATGAAGGAATTGAATTATTATTGGTTTAGGATTTTGGATTTTGAGACTACTAAACTAACGAAAATTAAAATACATATGGTCTACAATTACAAGGAGATTAATGATGGAGTGAAACATTAATGAAACTAAAGTATTTAATGAACCTAATTTAATCTATCCTACTTGCATCAAATAGAAAATAAAGTAAAACTGGAAAAAAACTACGAATGTAACTCAACTCATGAAATTGGAAAAATAAGAAATCTAATTAACCTAAATTTAAAATATTGTTAGACACAACCATGCAAGAACAATAACACTATGATTAATCAAATACAAATCAATTAATCAAAGACTAACTCAAATTCAAAGAAAATGTGTGCAGAAATTAAACAGAATATACATCCAACAATTCATCACATGAAAGGAAATTACATTCCAACAATGGAGAAATCTATGGTCCTAAATGATACTCACAGATCAAGCTAGGGCATCCCTTGAGTTTGTATTAGTTGGATTTATGGTGAAGGACTTTGTTGATGCTCGGTGGTGATGATCCGATAGCTGATGAAGATGAATTGATGTTGAATCAAAATGTGGTGAAATGGAATTAAGGTTTTGACCAACCTGGAATCCCCAGGAATTTGGTAGCCTCGACGATGAGCGACGGTTGGGTTGGTGGCGAACTGATGTTGAAGATTGATCTGATGGAGAATGGCGGTGGCGTCGACGATCTTGGCATGAGGGGAATGACTAGGGAAGGGAATCCCTTTTACCCTTGGATGATGGAAGAAGGTGGGTCGCTGATTGTTGCTTGCGTCGGTGTGAAGATGGATGAAGTCGTTAGTGATGGGATGAGCTGGAAGATGGTCGAAGATGATTGAGGAAGGAGAACCCCTTTAACCTCGATGGATGATGGTGGATGGTCGGCTGATAAGGGAATCCCTTGACTCGTCCGATGGTGAAGGAGGAAGAAGAATCGTCGGCGGTGGATCATGGAAGAAGAAGAAGATTCATCCTTTGTTTCATGCCCTCCTTTTATTCCCTCGATCCAAAATCGAAAGTTCTCAGCACTACAATTTTCTCATTTGAACTGAATTTGAATGGACGGTTGATAACTCTCTAGATCTAATCCAAGGGTTGAGATCATTCCAGATTTGATCCAAGGGCTCAAATCTTCATTAGTGGTCCTGATTCACTCTCCCTTGACTTGGATAGCTCGGATTTTGATGGATGGTTTAGATCGCTCCTAATTTTAGATGAACGATCGAAATTGCTCTAGATCGAATCTTCTCATTTAAACCTAGCCTTAAGCTTAAATCGGCTCGATCTGACTAGAGCCCATGATCCCTTGATTGCCTACAAAAATCATATTCAAATAATTAACATATAATTCCTTAAATATAAAAGAAATCATATTAAAAGCCCAAAATAAATCTAACTTGTGAAATATAATATAAATGCAAATTTAACACATGAGAGGATAAAAAATATAAATATAGAAGCCTAAATACTGTGACAAAATGATGATTATCAAATCCTCCGCATTTATTCTTGTACGTCTCGAGCAAATATACAAAATTCAAAAATAATTAAAACTCATCTTCCAGACAAATTTCTAACAACACCTCGAAGATAGTAAAAAGTAATTACCTAAAATCGTTAAATTTGCCAGAATCAAGACATTGGCAAATCCAATTCTTGTACTATTCAATCAAGCATGGTG
>NC_133865.1:13592580-13613785 GCF_044706935.1 Curcuma longa
CAAGCACGCCACGAGGTATGGCGACGCGCCGCCGGACGTACACCTCTGACAACAGTGTGTCCCCAACATTAAAGGCACCACTCCTCACCCGTACAGAAAGTACCTGCACAGGAAGGTCCCTCTTGCTGTGCTCGGGGTACGGATCTCCTCTTCCTTATATAAGGTGACCTGCAAGGGGGCCAGGTATGTGCTAACCTTTGGCTCACCACTTCTACTCCCATTTACTCTCCTGCCATCGCTGACTTAAGCATCGGAGTGGTCTCGCCGGTCCCGCCGGCCCACCATCTCACGGTGTCTGTGGTTGCAGGTCTCCGGCGATCGTCGACCAATCTCAACCCTTTCCCCGCACAGTGCCCCTGAGGAAGTGACGTGCGCGCCCGGAAGAGGTTCTTGACGGGAACATATTTTGGCGCCGTCTGTGGGAACACGACAAGTCCCGAATCAAGACGCACTCATGGGTGAACCGTCACAGCCTCAGCTCATTACCATCACGCAAGAGGAACTGGATCGAAGGATAGCGACGGCGGTCCTCGCCGTCACTCGAAGTCAATACGAAGCCGGTGCTCAGACTTCCCGAGTGCCTACTCGGGTTGAGGAGCACCCTCCAGCTGCTGCTAGACAGCAGCGAGATCCGCCCGAAGGTCCGAGAGCTCCCTCCCGGAGACCCCAAGGGGAAGCTGATGACTACGAGGCTTCCGTGGAATCGGCGGCAGAGCAAACACCGAGCCGAGACCCCATCCGGGGGAAAGGACTGGAGACGGGCGAGGGGAGGAGTCTGGAGAGTTCGCCCTTCATACGCCGAATCCTCGAAGAGGAAGTGCCCCGGCATTTCAGAATGCCACAGTTCTCCGACTACACAGGGAACACCGATCCCGAGGATCACTTGGGCCGGTTCGAGAACGCCGCTCTGCTGCACCGATACCCAGATGCTATCAAGTGTCGAGTCTTCTTGACCACTTTGGCGGGATCCGCACTGAGGTGGTTCAATCGGTTGCCACAATCCTCCATCCGGTCCTTCGCCGACTTCAAAGGCGCTTTCTTGCGGCACTTTGCCACCAGCAAGACGTACCGCAAAACTATAGTGGACCTTTTCGCCACCAAACAGAAGACCCGAGAATCCCTGAAGGAATTCGTACACCGATTCAACCAAGTAGCGCAAGAGGTACCCGCCGCCTCTTCGGACGTCCTGGTAAACGCCTTCTCCCAAGGCTTGACCGAGGGGGACTTCTTCCGGTCAATAATTAAAAGACCTCCCGAGAACTTTGATGTGCTGCTCAGCCGCGCTGACAAGTACATCCACGTGGAAGAAGCTCAGTCGGCACGGCGCCGAGAGGCCGAACCCGGCCATGGCAATGCCTCTCATCGGAACGCCCCACCGGCTCCCCGAGCCGAGAGAAAGTCGGCGCCTCAGCTGTTACACAGGTCCGACTTGGACCGAACGCCGACCAAGCATAACCAGCGGACCATCCATGAGGTGGCTAATCAGCCCAGCCCCCCTGCCGGCACCTCTAGATGGGCGCCTAAGTTCTGCGCCTACCATCAATCGAAAAGCCACGACACCAATGAATGCCACCAGTACGCCCGAGAGCTACGCCTGGCCGCCGACCAGCGGACGCAGAGGTCTCCCAACCCGAGACAAGGAAGACCCGTCGCTGGGCGAGCTGGTTCCAGACCACGACCTCCTTCCCCTCGGCCTACGCACCACCGAGACCGATCGCCGAGGCGGGGGGAACAGGCTCCCCGAGGGGAAGCTCCCCGAGAGCCGAGGCCCCACCACCGTGAAGACTCTCCCGGCCACAACCAGAATAATGCCGCCCGAGGAAACATTCTCATGATCACCGGAGGAGCAACTGATGGCGACTCCCACCGAGCCCGAAAAGCCCACAGTAGGCAGCTGGAAGTCTGCAGCGTCGGCCAAGGGCCGCGAGAAGAAGGACCGATCCTCGGATTCGGCCCTCAAGATTTGGAAGGCGTGGAGACGCCGCACGACGATGCCTTGGTCGTGCACGCCACCATCGCCAACTATAACGTCGCCCGAGTCTTCGTCGACACGGGCAGCTCGGTAAATATTATTTTTCTGAAGGCTTTTGCGCAGATGCAGATCGACAAGGCCGACCTGTCTCCGATGACTACTTCCCTGTTCGGGTTCACGGGGAACGAAGTGCGGCCACTCGGACAAATCACCCTCGCTATCTCGCTGGGAGAAGAGCCATTGAAGAGGACTCGGCGCGTTCCATTCACCATAGTGGACGCGCCGTCTGTTTACAATGTTATCTTGGGAAGGCCAACTCTCAGCGCCTTCTCGGCGGTGGTCTCCACATATCACCAGAAGATGAAATTCCCGGTGGGCGATCAAGTCGGAGAAGCCAGGGGAGATCAGTTGGCCTCCCGAAGGTGCTACGTTGATATGGTTCGGACGGAGGCCCGGAAGAACCGAAAGACACAAGGCGACGGGGTCCACGCAGTACAAGAAGCTCCTCCCGAGACACGCCCCGAAGAAAAGGAAGCCTTGCAGGTCTGCCCCGACCGTGTCGACACCGTAGTCCAGATAGCAGCAGACCTGCCGCCCGAACTGAAGGAGAGTCTCGGAGCCTGTCTTCTCCGGAACCAAGATGTTTTCGCCTGGAGTACTGAAGATCTCACGGGCGTCCCTCCCTCCATCGCGGTGCACCGACTCAACGTCCTGCCCGACAGCCGGCCCGTGAAACAGAAGAGGAGGCACTTCGGGCCCGAGCAGAACCGAGTCATCCGAGAAGAAGTGCAGAAGCTCCTGAAGGCGGGACATATCAAGGAAGTGCACTTCCCGACCTGGCTGTCCAATGTGGTGCTCGTCCCGAAGCCGAACAACAAATGGCGAGTGTGCGTCGACTTCCGGGATCTCAACAAGGCGTGCCCCAAAGACTGCTACCCCCTGCCCCGCATAGACCAGTTAGTGGATTCCACGGCAGATTTCGAATATATATGTATGTTGGATGCCTACCAAGGCTATCACCAAATCCCACTTGATGTAACCGACCAGGACAAAGTTAGCTTTATAACAGCCGACGGCACTTTCTGTTACACTGTTATGCCATTCGGGTTAAAGAATGCGGGGGCCACTTACCAACGCTTGATGGATCGGGTATTCCAACAACAACAAGGAAGAAACATTGAAGTCTACGTCGACGACATTCTGATCAAGTCGGCTCGGGCAGATTCTCTTATAGCTGACATCGAGGAAACCTGCAGCACCTTGAGGCAATACGGGCTCAAACTGAACCCGGCTAAGTGTCTCTTCGGTGTTCGAGCCGGGAAGTTTCTCGGTTACATAGTCACCGAGAGAGGAATTGAAGCCAATCCAGAAAAATTACAAGCCTTAGCTCAGATGGCCCCTCCCCGAAACCTAAGAGAAGCTCAGAAGCTGGTCGGGCGAATCATGGCTTTGTCTCGGTTCATCTCTCACTCGGCGGGGCGAAGCCTACCCTTTTTCAAGGTTCTCCGAAAGGCTCAGAAGTTTCAGTGGAATGCCGACTGCGACCGGGCCCTGGAAGAGTTGAAGACTTACTTAACCCAACTTCCCCGACTGGCAAAGGCGCTCCCGGGTGAACCGCTCCTGATGTACCTTTCTACCACTGACTCGGCAGTCAGCTCGGTTCTGGTAAAGGAGGAGGAGCAGGGCCAACAACCGGTATATTTCTTCAGTCGGCTGTTGAAGGACGCCGAGACCCGATATACCAGCTTGGAAAAGCTGGCCTGGACGGTAGTCTTGTCGACTCGGCGGCTTCGGCCTTACTTCCTCTCTCACCCGGTGACGGTCTTGACCAACAGCAACTTGGGAAAAGTGCTTACTCAACCCGAGTTCTCGGGACGCCTGGCGAAATGGACGATGGAGCTCAGCCAATACGATATTCGTTACCAGCCTCGCGTGGCCATCAAAGCGCAGGCGTTGGCGGATTTCCTAGCGGAAGCACACCAAGGCGAAGCCGAAGAAGAATGGAAAGCATATGTCGATGGTGCTGCCAACAAGCAAGGAAGTGGAGTCGGGGTGGTCTTGGTCTCTCCACAAGGAGAAGAAATACGGCTGGCCGTACGGTTGGGTTTCAGGGCCTCAAACAACGAGGCCGAGTACGAGGCAGTTCTCATGGGCCTGCAGGCAGCCAGAAGAGTCGGGGCTACCCGAGTGCAGCTCTTTTCGGACTCCCAGTTGGTGTCCCAGCAAGTCGAGGGGAACTACGAGATCAAGAATGATCGGCTCCGTCGCTACGCGGAGGGCTTTGCAAAATTGAAGATGGAGTTCAAGGAGGTTACTCTCAGCAAGATCCCCCGAGGCGAGAACAGCAAGGCTGACGAGCTAGCCAAGTTGGCGAGCTCAGTTACCGAATGGACGGAAGAGAAGCCGATCACGCAAGTGGCTTGGATAGCTCAGATAGATCAACCCCCCAAGACGACCGACCCGGATGACTGGAGGAAGCCGATACTCACTTTCCTCCAAACCGGTGGAGTGCCTGGCGATCCCGAGCAAGCCCGCCTCCTCAAAAGACGCGCCACCCGATTCACGCTGATAGGAGAGCAATTGTATCGCCGAGCCTTCTCTCGGCCATTACTCAAGTGTCTCGGTCCCGAAGACGCCGAGTATGTATTAAAGGAGGCCCACCAGGGATGTTGCGGTAATCATGCGGGAGGACGATCCCTGGCCCGGAAGGTCCTCCTAGCCGGTTACTTCTGGCCGACTCTCCAGGCGGACGCGGCGAAGTTGGTGTCCACTTGCCTCCACTGCCAAAAGTACCAGCCGTTCCAGAGACAACCAACGCAGCAATTGAAGACGGCCACCACTTCGTGCCCATTCGACCAATGGGGGATGGATATAGTCGGGCCCTTCCCGACCGGACCTCAACGGAAGAAGTTCTTGTTAGTGGCAGTCGACTACTTCTCGAAGTGGGTGGAAGCTGAAGCCTTGGCCCGAATCACTGAGGAGGCGGTGCTCAAATTCCTGTGGAAGAACATCGTGTGCCGCTACGGCATCCCGCATCGGCTTGTCTCGGACAACGGGCGACAGTTTCAAGGCAGAAAGATCCAGGAATGGTGCAAGGGACTCGGCATCCAGCAAGCCTTCACTTCGGTGGCTTATCCGCAAAGCAACGGCCAGACCGAAGTCGTCAATCGGGAAATAGTGCGAGGACTGAAGACTAAGCTGGACCACGAAGGCGGCAGTTGGGTGGAAGAGCTACCTTGCGTCCTTTGGGCATACCGCACCACTCCGAAAGAAAGCACTGGGCTTACCCCGTTCCACCTAGTGTATGGGGGGGAAGCCGTAGTTCCCATGGAGGTAGGAGTCGAGTCGGACCGCCGGCAGCACTACGGTGCCGACAACGACGGCAAGCGGCTCATGGAGTTGGATCTCATATCCGAGACCCGAGACCAAGCAGCCGCTCGGTTGACCGCTTACCGACAGCGCATGTGCAGTACTTACAATCGGCGAGTCATCCCTCGAGCCTTTCAAGTGGGAGACTTAGTTTGGAAGAAGGTCAAGCCCGTAGGAGAAGTCGTCGGCAAGCTTGAACCCCCCTGGGAAGGCCCCTATCGAGTAGTCAAGAAGACCAACTCAGGCGCGTACTACCTTGTGGACTCGACCGGAAAAGAGTTGGTGCGACCATGGAGCTCCACTCACCTTCAACCTTACCGGACTTAGCCACTAAGCGGAAGTTTTTCCTCCTCATGATCGCCTGTATCCTTGGCTGTAATCAAAGCTGATAATGAAATGACTTTTTCAGGCGTCACTCACCTTCTAAGGGTCCAAACTCTCCCGACTCGGACATAGTCGGGATCGAGCAATCAGGTCTCGGACCTGCTCCTTCAGCAATTGCCCTTCCCAGGGTCCTAACTCTCCCGACTCGGACATAGTCGGGATCGAGCAATCAGGTCTCGGACCTGCTCCTTCAGCAATTGCCCTTCTCAGGGTCCTAACTCTCCCGACTCGGACATAGTCGGGATCGAGCAATCAGGTCTCGGACCTGCTCCTTCAGCAATTGCCCTTCTCAGGGTCCTAACTCTCCCGACTCGGACATAGTCGGGATCGAGCAATCAGGTCTCGGACCTGCTCCTTCAGCAATTGCCCTTCTCAGGGTCCTAACTCTCCCGACTCGGACATAGTCGGGATCGAGCAATCAGGTCTCGGACCTGCTCCTTCAGCAATTGCCCTTCTCAGGGTCCTAACTCTCCCGACTCGGACATAGTCGGGATCGAGCAATCAGGTCTCGGACCTGCTCCTTCAACAATTGCCCTTCTAAGGGTCCTAACTCTCCCGACTCGGACATAGTCGGGATCGAGCAATCAGGTCTCGGACCTGCTCCTTCAGCAATTGCCCTTCTCAGGGTCCTAACTCTCCCGACTCGGACATAGTCGGGATCGAGCAATCAGGTCTCGGACCTGCTCCTTCAACAATTGCCCTTCTAAGGGTCCTAACTCGCCCGACTCGGACATAGTCGGGATCGAGCAATCAGGTCTCGGACCTGCTCCTTCGACTCGGACGCAGTCGGGATTGGCTAAGTACTTCAAAAATGTCAAGTTCAAAATTCAACACGAATACTCGGCAAAGGACAATGCGGCAGAGGCTTTCATTCAACGTCAAAAAGAGAAGTACAAAAAGAGAAGTACAAAAAGCCCCGAGTGGGAAGTACATAGCCTAGCGGCCCCTTCGGACCTCTTCCGGCAGCGCCGCCCACACTTTCTCGATATCCAAGAAATCCAGCGAGGTTCCTTCTGGAAACAGGCCCGCCTCGTACACTTGGTTCAGCGCCCCATCATAGCCGTACTCCAGCATCCGGGCAGTCTTCTCCTGATACTGGTCAAAATATTCCCGAGACGCCAGCCAGGCTTCTTGGGCTGCCTTTACCCGCTCGGGCTCCTTCTCCTGGTAGGCGGCAACTCGTCCTCTGCCGCTTTCTTCTCCACAGCCAAGTCCTCCGCCCGCTTCTTCCATGTGGCCGAGTCCTCGAGCGCCCGAGACAACTCCTTGCCCCTTTGAATCAGTTGCTCTCGGGTCTGCCTCAGGTCTTCTTGCTCTTTAGCCCGAGCCGAGGCAGTCTCCTGCTCAAAGGCCTCAGCCTTCTCCTGAGCCTTCAGCAACTCGGCTCGATACTGGGCGGCCTCTTCACCACTCTTGGTCGCGGCTGCCTTCGCCTCAGCTAACGCCTGCTCGCGAGCGGCACCCTGAGCCTTTATGGCTTGCAGCTGCTGGTCAATCACCTTGAACTCGCGATTCAGGTAAAGGAAACGGGTGTGCATCTCCATATGCTCCACCCATATCTGCATAAGTAAGGCAGTTAGCGACGAAGAGACACAAGAAAACGACAAGCTAAGGGAAATAAGAGACACTCACCCGCAAAATGTGGAAATTCCCCCGGTAGCTCAGCTCGGAGGTATTGATCCCCCGGAAGGAGTCACTGTTCCGGATCGCTCGGACCCGGGTCATCAGATCCTGCACCTCTGCTGGGTCGAAGGGCTCATCGGCGGCCACTCGAGTCAGAGGCAACGTGTAGAAGTCGGCTCCGGCCGTCGAAGGGCGTCGGAGCCCCGAGCCAGCCGACCCCGAGCTGGTCGGCATTGCAGCTCTCGAGGAAGATCCTCCAGTCGGGGGTACACCTCCCTCGGTCGGCCCCTCGGCCTGGGAAGTCGTAGTCGTCCCGGCGGCTTCGGTTGTCGGAATCGGCTCGGACTGCGGCGGTACCGCACCAGCAGAAGTAATCGGCGCCCCCACGGCGCCCGACTCCACGGTCGCCACTTCAGTCGGAGCCGGCGGTACCAAGGAAGTGGTCTCCTGGCCCCGGTCGGACACACTCGCGCCAGCCGCACTCGAGGCAGGAAGATGCCCCTTGGACGCCTTGGACTTTTTGAGCCGCTTCTCCTCGCGGCGGATCGGGCTGGACTTCTTCGACCGTTTCCCCTCGCGGTCGGGCGAGCGGGAACGATGGTGCTTCTTTTTGGAGTGGGAAGAGGAGGACTTCTTTGATCGGCCCTCCCCCTCGGTCGTTTCTTTTCCTTTGCTGGCCGAAGGAGGCACGTCTCTCGGCTCCGCAATCACCGGCTCCCCCTCCCGAGTGGCGGACTCGGGTCTATCGGATACGGGAAGATGGACCTCCCCTTCGGGTACTACCGTCGCCAGCGGTTCCACCACCTCGGGCTCGGGAGCAGCAGAAGTCCCAGCTGCCTCGGCGGTGGCCGATTTCTTGGGCGTGACCAGAGCCTCCAGGTGCGCCCGAGTCCATTTCAGACATTTGTTCGTTGAAGCGTCCATCCAAATGTCGTCTGCCAAAGAAGAAAAGGAAGCTAAGTTAGTCATTACAGAAGTCCGAGTAATAAGTAACTTACCGAGTTCTGCCGAGAGCTCGGCAGCGACAGGACTCAAGCCGGCCCGGAAAAGAAGCCCTTCCTCCCCGACTAGCTTGGTGACGTCAAATTGAAGGCCCTTCAGCACTTCATAAGCATCTAGGTAGACCTTGTTCTTCTTGTAAGGCTTCAAGACGGGCAAGGCCGAAAGCTCGTCCTGCCACTCAGTCGGGAACTCAAAAGGACTCGGGGGGGAGATGTAGAAGAATTGGGGATGCCATCCTTTATTGGAAGAAGGATATGCGGTCAGGAAAGGGAGACCTGGTCTCGAGTTGAAGAAGAAGACGCCCTCCTTCTTCATCTTCTTCGGATAAAAGAAAAAGTGGAAGACTGCGGGGTCTAAGGGGATTCGGTACATGCGGAAGACTAAGACGACTCCACAAAGGAGTCGGAAGGAATTCGGGGCAAGTTGATTCAGTGGAAGCTGGAAGTACTCGGCCACTTCCTGAAAGAAGGCAGGAATCGGGAATCGAAGTCCCCCCTCTAGCTGACCATGGAAAAAGGTGGCGTAACCCGGGGGGGGAGTGTGGAGACGATGGTGACGCTCGGGGACTTCTATCCTATACTCACTCGGGATTTCGTACTTCAGACGAATCTTCGAGCGGGTTCTCTCGGTGAAGGTGGTGACTTCGGACTCGTACCAAGGACCGGTGGGCGGAACACTCTCTGACGGTGTCTCTGTCGACGGAACACTCGCGGACGGCGCATCCATTGGCGGCACGGACCCCTCGGAAGCCATTGATACAGACCAGAGAGGACCTAGGACGACGCTACTAAGGAAGGAAAAAGGGACTCAACCAGAGGAGAGCGCTTACTTGGTGCAAAGAAGGAAGGAGGCGGCGACGAGAAGAGAACCGGAGAAGAAAGCAGAGAAGAGTAACAAAACGGCGAGGAGAGGCGCTGTGTGCCAAGCCCTCCCCTATTTATACCGAACCCTAGCACAGCTCAGCCGTCCGATCAGACAGTCGAAAAAAGGCGGGATCTCCTGGCGACCGTCCGATGGTGCACGTTTCCGAGGCGTGATACGGCGCAGTTATGGCGACGATTCGGCTGTCCCATCGGACACCCCGCCGCAGTAAAGCACACCATGCCGATCACGTGCGCCGGCCGAGTCATCCAATGTCCCTCCGACACGTGGCAGCCCATCACTGGCGGTTTAGTGCAGGAATATCAACCGGTACCACTCGACTCGGACTCGGTCTAGTCAGTCGAACACATGTCTCCTTCGACTAGACTAGTGGGAAGGCTGGTGTTACGGTCGTAAGGATACGGGTCTGGACCCGACCGAGAGACATGGCCGAGTCGAGTCAACCATACGAGGACAGTCGGCTGAAGCACTGGGGCCCGGATCCAGGTTCCCGGGTAACAGCCCAGAGGCTCTCCACCCAAGCCCGACAGCCCAGTGGGCTCGCCGAGGAGACGAATAGTCTCACCGGGCCGACTCCCAGGTAATCCGAGTGGGTGGCATACCCGACTCACCGACTCACGGATAGCCCGACTGAGCAGCATCCCCGACTGAGCAGCATCCCCGACTTGAGCAGCATGCCCGACTCGATCCCAGGAGTCGGGGCCGAATCGTACGCCCTACCACTGACCACTCCATTCCTTGTCCTATGACTGCTCCAACTGACAAGCACGCCACGAGGTATGGCGACGCGCCGCCGGACGTACACCTCTGACAACAGTGTGTCTCCAACATTAAAGGCACCACTCCTCACCCGTACAGAAAGTACCCGCACAGTAAGGTCCCCCTTGCTGTGCTCGGGGTACGGATCTCCTCTTCCTTATATAAGGTGACCCCCTGTGAGGAGGCCAGGTATGTGCTAACCATTTGCTCACCACTTCTACTCTCATTTACTCTCCTGCCATCGCTGACTTAAGCATCGGAGTGGTCTCGCCGGTCCCGCCGGCCAACCATCTCACGGTGTCTGTGGTTGCAGGTCTCCGGCGATCGTCGACCAATCTCAACCCTTTCCCAGTGCCCCACAGTGCCCCTGAGGAAGTGACGTGAACGCGCCCAGAAGAGGTTCTTGACGGCTAAACAAAAACTTGGCACGCTATAGCTTCAACTTGATACACTATCTTTGTCCTACTGTTTTCTTTCCAATCTGCGAATTCAGAACTTACTCCAGAGTTCTTACCAAAGACTCATGGAGTTAAATCTCTGAAATTTTGGTTTCCAGAATACAGTCCCAGAATTTTCAGAAATCTGGACAAAACACTCAGATTCAAACAGATTCAAAATGATTCCAAAGATTCTGGTTTGGAAGAGAAGGAAGCACCACATTATTCATCTCAGAATTCCAAAAGACATGTTCAGAATTCATATCACAAACCATCTTTTTCAGATTTCCACCAAACAATTTCAGAAATTAGCTCATTTATGAAATTTCAACTTTTTCCAGACTTAAGTTTCAGAACTTAGAGTCTAAGGTCATCTCAGCTTATCTCATGAAGAATTCAGCTTAGCAAAGACTCTCATTAAGTGTTGCAACCTCAAGAGATCAACTTCTAGTTGTTGATGTTCTGAAACAACTTAGAGAATTGTCACTAAACATTTTTCTCTTGCTATTGAAACAGTTTTAGCATTTACCAATTGAATTTCTCTTGTCACTGAACGGTTCAAGCTTAGAGAAAATGTCTGGGTGTAGGATCAAATAACCCTACATAATACTTTCTTCACTTGTACTCATGTAAGCCCCCTTTAACTCATAGCCAACTGTTTTTTTTTTTCTTTTCCTATACTGCAGTTCAGCTAGGCAATTTCAGAATCCCCATCCCTGGTAGTTGCATACTTCAACTCATGGTCGACTTGAGAAGATTGGGAGTCCAACTAATTATAGAAAATCAAATGCTCCACTTGAACTTTTACTGATCAAATGCTTGTAATCGAATTTGGCACACAACAATAGATATAGATTTCATATTTTGGTTTTACAGATTTGAACCATTACAGCAATTAGAAAGGAAGAACACCAATCGACACTAAGTCATCAAAAATTTTGTTTTGAGTTTTTCATGATCAAGGAACTGTATCAACGCACAACCATCTGTAAATTGATAGGGCCTCAAATGAAGTAGTTGCTTATCACCCATTGTCTCTGAAATCAGAGAAACAAAACTCAGCTTCCAAGTATCAGAATTTTTTATATTTTTACACTTTCAGGGATACCAAGAATCCAATTCACAACTTCAGGTCCACCATCCAAGCAAGTAAAATTAGATTTCAAGCTTAATAGAGTTCCAAATCTTCTTAACAAGGCTGAAGTTGAGCTCAGCCTCTCTTAATGCACCACTCTCCTCATCTTTTACTCACTTCTGTAGTTTCTTTTTCTATTTCCACAGCGCCTCATTCTTCGCATCAGGGGTTCAGACAAAGCAATTCAATTTGAAAGAAAAAACCTCACAGCATTCTGTACTTTACAGTTTCAGAAACTCCCAGGACCAATTCTGATCTGTATTGTTTCTTTCTTTCTTTTTATTTTCACTTGCAGATTCTGTAAAAGAAACACAATTCCCCTCGAGCATACTGATCAGAGTGGTTAGTTCATACGCACCTTGGTTTCACTTGCCTTTCTGAAATAGTTTAAAGGTCGGATCCCTGTTGTAGAGTTTCATGAGGCTTGCACAAAATAGGTTACATTCATGCCCCAACTCACAATTTCTGCAGAAACAAATATGGACCTCCTGGACTAAGTTTCAGCAATGCAGAATTATGGTGATTCCAGCTTAAGTTATGAAGAACTAAACTCATTACGACCTCCCATTTTGCACTGACATGATAGAACATCAAATTCGACTTGTTGATGTTCATACACAGCATTAACATTTGACATTGAATAGTTTTTATTTTTTCCTGTTTGCTGCTGATTATGGTTCAGAATTCCCGACCAAGTAATTCCCAAGTTTTGAATCTTGTCAAGGTTGAAGAGGTTGTAACCCAATTGATACTAAAAGGATGAGGACTTCTCTTAAGGTTGCCTAATGATCAGAAAATCACTACAGTAGTAGGATGCAAACAGAATTCTAGTAAATGTAAAAAGATGAATTGCACTTCACAACACTTTCACTTTTCCCTTCTTCATGGTGTGTTAGTATTCTAGACACCTCTGAATTCTGGAATTGATGTACAACAATTGCAATAGACTCCCTTAATTCCCTGCATCCTTCAATGATTGTCCAGGAAACTTTTAAGAAAGCTTGGCACAAAGTCACTTCAATTTGATACTAACTCCTTGATTACTGCCTTCTTCTTCTTTTTTCAACAGATTAACCTCAATTACAACATGTATCTCGAAGAGCTAACTATAGGGATCTTTTGCGAAAAATAATAAATAAATACAGCGGAACAAAATTGATCCCTCTAGAGATCCATGCGAATGTAGTATACATGTTTGATCAAGTTGTTACCTTTGTTGCGTGAACGGAACAATTCCGGTAGTAACTTGATTCGGTCGATCTCAATACGATCAAAATGACCGCGCTTCTTCGGTATCCACACGAATATGTCCTTCGTTCGTTACACGAAATTAGCCTTCGTAGAAGAATCACCTTCATTGTGCTAGTAACTTGTATGGTTGCCAAAAGTAGAAGAAGAGGAGACTAGAAGTAATCATTTACCAAATGTATAAAATTGACCTTTTGTACTCATTTAATAAATTCAAAAGGTCATCCAATAAATACCAATGAATACAAAGAGTCATCCAATGAATACAAAAAATTTTTACCTTTTGCTTTCCTTTTCATCAATACTCCATTAATATTTATTAATGGACATTAATCCTATTTAGTGGTTGAGTCTAATTCGGATTAGACTCAATCCCATAATCCAATAGTGTGATTCATTTAAGTCTAACTGGGATTAGACTTAACCCTATAATTTTAGAGTCCATCATATTTTAGCGAAACTAAAATATACCCATCTCTAAATCAACATGTTATTTGTGTGTGATCCAATAGATTCTCATAACGTTGGCAATGTATCTAAAATAATATTTTAGATACATAAGCAATGAGTGATATCTAACAATGCATCATTGCTATTCAAGTGATGAGAATGTCGAGATCCGACCTAACCTTTCTGTGTCTATTATCTTGTGTAACTTGGTCCTTCTATCTTCATATCTAGATTAATCCATGAGGCTTAGACCATGTCATATCCTTATCAATCTTTGTATTTTTTGATCTCTAAGTAGACTTACTTAACCAAATGAGCTCAATATCTCATATTGACTTATTTGAGCATGATCATGCATTTTATTAGTTGTACTTAATCAAGGGGTTTACAGATATTACTTCCATCATATGGAAGGAATAGATCCCATCTACATCACTCACATCTCTCTGCATAATTTATTGCACACACAGTGATCGACTTTATAGTCCATCTTGTTACAGGTGACGTTTGTCGATACTAAAGTACATAACTTCTTATATAGGAAACCGTAGTGACTTCATGTCTAAGGATTATTTATACTAATAGTTACTATAAGAATGTTTATGACACCCATATAATGATCGATGAAACATTCTCATGGCGGGTCAATTCATTACATATTCTCTAATATATACTTATATGTCAATTTGATATCTTTTATTCATGACTTGTGAGATTTTAAATCATTAGTTGACCTACATGCTAGTCTCAACGCATTAATATTGTCCTTATATATTAAAGCTTGACTAGGAATAGTTAAGAGTAGAGTCTTGTATATATGTCTACAGTCACCCATTATCAATTCAACCAATTGATACGCTGTAGATTAGAACTTACTACCCCAGAATATTATTATACTAATTCATCTGGCACAGATAGTAAATATAATAACCATAAATTTTTCTTTTATTAATAAAATATGATACAAAAGTTTCCTTATCAATCATCTCATAATTAGCTCTAGGGCTAACACAAACACTAACATCTCAATGTCAAGAAATTATTAGACATCTTAATTGTTACATCCATAATATGCAACTCAACCAGCTAAATGTCCATCAATTCAGTTCCCCATTACTTCAGTTTTGGAAATCCCAACTTTCATTCCTCTTTTTTTCTTCTTCTTCTTGTTTCTTTTTTTTTCTTTTCCAGCAAATCCAACTTCCCTAATTTCAAACTAGAACCAAGGACAAAAACATCAACATATAATCTTTATTACTGTACATCCATGCATCAAGTAACAATAACGAAGACAATATTTGAAACTCCCTTATCATGCTCAAAAACAAAATTCATTACCCATGAAACCCTCTAAAATCTTTAAGATCCCTCAGCATATGCAAACTCTCCCCCCATACTTAAAATTTATCCATCTCGGACAAAATAACTCATTAAGTTAACCACCAAACTCTCAAGGAGGTAGACAAAACAAGTATGATGGAAGATAAAATTCACTATGAGGATTATTCAACTAGGAATGTAATAAGGAAAAAGATCAAAAGAACAAATAAGAACAAAAAGCCTTCATCATATTCATGCACACATATGCTACTATAATTTTGAAAAGAAACAAAGCAAGTTCTATAGTTTGATTGTCATGAGTACCATCACACAAAAAGAGGGAAAATGGTAGGCATGAAGGTGGTCCCCACTAAGTAATTTTATCTATCTAACTCAATTAGTCAAGATGGAATCCATCACCACACAAATAACTATTTGCAAGTAAAAGACCCAATCGTGTCAAAGAATCTCAAATCCAACAGTTAAAATTTAATTAACTTTCATGATTCTCAAGGTATCACTAGAAGACACACACGAATATGTTTATTAAAACCAAATGAAATATGAATCCAAACAAAGGGCAAGTTACGAAAACAAAGCATGAAATTAAAGTACGAAGAAAAAAGATATTAGTGTCGTGATGCACTGCTCCCTTTATTTTTGTCTTCTCGATGATACTTCTAGATGGTTGGAAACGGTTCAAGTGTAAAATTCACTGTGAAAATGGAATGCTATGAGTTGAAGTAAGCACAACTCCTTCCACCATATGCTCTTTGAAAGTTTTTCCTTAAGGTTAGAGGCAGTTCACAATCATTCTGGAAGCATATAGGGATGAAAAGTACACATTTCCTGCACACATGCGGGGTAAGAAAAAGATGAAATAACATCGGTCTCTACCAAGCTTGTATTGAAAAATGAATCACATCCAATAAAATCATTTATGGGTATTTGATAATCGAATTTTGGATATGTTATTTGAGGGTTATATCCAAGTGTTTTTATCCTCTTTTGTGTCTGAAATTATATTTCTAGTATATTTCATTAGTTTGGATCTTTTGTGGTTTGCATCTTAATTACTATAGATTTGAGGGATATCATGACTATTAATTAAACATATTTTGTATTGCAAGAATTTAGAGTGATGACAACAAATTGAGGAGGAGAACATCAGGTTTGGTTTAATCGTGATCCGGTTCGACCAAGGATTGGAAGATCAAAAATTGAAGAATTAATTTCATACATATTTGAGAAGCCCAATTGCAAGGATCTCTAGTCAAGCCAAAGCCCAATTCAAAATGTCCAATAGAAGCATCAAATTCAATTGAACTAAATCGGACCGGTTCAGTGGTCTGGTTCACTGATGTTTTGGTTCAATTGATGTTAAAAGTGATTCAGTTCAAAGGGGTTTAAAAAGGAAATCCGACCCAAAACATGGTCGGCTTGCGCTATTATGACTCGCGCGATTTAGGGTTCTCCATCGTGATTCTTCTTCTGCAGCCTCGTTCTCTTGATCGAAGCCAACGGAGAGATGACGACTCTTTGACGGTGGTCCGAGCGCCGATGACTTTGAGAGAGTCTTCACCGGAGTGGTCCAGCTCCGATGGGCTCTTCCACCTCCCCCTTCGACCGCGATTTGGCTTGTCACCGAGGTTAGGGCAGCAGGTCAAAGGTTTCAACCGGCGATTCGATTTCTTCTAGGAGCTTCACCAAAGTGGTCTAGCTCCAGTGAGTTTCCCTTCCTTCCCGCAATCCATTGACGCATAGCGGTTGGATTCCTTCGCCGACATGGTTCGCGAACGCAAGGGCTACCTTACTGGCTCCGACCATCCTCATCTCATCACTGGTGAAGCTTCGAGGTAAGCAATTCCCGATTTCCTTTGTCCATTCTGTGAACGTGGTTTGCGACAGCAGGTTAGGGCAGAGATGAATTGGACGATTAGCTGATTCTTGGACTTCTCCGATTGGTCTTCTCTGGAGTAGTCCAGCTTAGGGGAAGACACCTCCATTCCTTCATCGGCGTGAGCATCCTAGCAGAATCCCATTCTCACGATCTCACCGGAGTAGGAGTTTTGTCTCCGAGACGGTGGTGTACTGTTTGGGTTTGATTTGCAGAACGTTTAAACTTAAATTAGTTTTATGAATTTGGTTAAGTTTGGATGAATTTATAAATATGGTAATTTTGGATGAATTTGTGAATATGGTAATGTTTGTATTAATTGTGACTATGGTAATGTTTGGATGAATTTGTTAATTATGGTTAATGTTTAGGATTAATTTATGGATTCGATTAATGTTGTTATTGAATTGTGATTTTGGTTGGCAATAATATGAATATGTGTAGTTAATAGTTCATAATTGCATCTTCTTTAGCTTTATTACTTAGAATGTTGGATTTGTTTGTATGTGTGGTTGGGTGCTTAATTTCATTTCTGTATAGTTAAATTGTTTCTAAATTGATAATTGTTGTATAAATATTTCTTGGTTGCCTTCACTTATATCATAAGACCCTAACACTCTGTTTGGATCGGGTGAGGGACAGTTCATTAATGGAAGGGGGAGGGAGGGGAAGGGAGGGGAAAGGGAAGGGTAGGGAGGAGAAGAAAAGTAATCTTGTTTGGGAGGGAAGGAAGGTTCAAAAGAAAGGAAATGGAAGTTAAAGATATAAAATGTCAAAAATATCCTTTTTTTCTACTGGCTTCGTCCCATCGCCCCGATTCCATCTTCCTCTTCCTTTCACCAGCTCCGGCGCTGCCACTTCTTGGGCGGCGGTAAGGCCGAGGAGGGGGAAGGCGGGGAGGACGACGATGAAGAAGAAGAAGAAGAAGAAGAAGAGTTGCAGGTCGAGACGCGGTAGCGACAGCGGCGCGGCGCGGCAGCTGCCATCTCCGTCAGCCTCCAAAGCAAAGCAAAGCCAACTGCAAAAGAAAAGGCACAAACACCCTCGACTCCAAACAAACTCCAAGAAGCGACTAAACAATCGCAGAACACATGGAAGAGAGGTGAAGGAGAGGCAGCTGCATGGCTACGAAGTAAGATTCAGGATCGTGCCGGTAGTAGTCGTAGTAAATCGGCAAATGGAAGAGGAAACGGAGGAGCTTGATGTAGAACTGCTGCAAACTCTAATTTATAAGAGCGCATGGCTTGGCCCTCTTTGTCGGCGTCTCCATCGTGGCCAACATCTCCGGCGGCGTCTCCATCGTGGCATCTTCCCCGATCGGTTTAATGGGTAAAATTGGAATAAACATCAGTAATATTTGCTTCCCCTTCCTTACACTCCGATTTGGGGTGTAAGAAATTGTGGCTATTCATGGGCATGGAAGGGGAACACTTCCCCTTCTTTCCCCTTCCCTCCTTACCTCACCCCATCCCAAACAGAGGTAAATTTTTTTTTTCCCCTTCCTTACCTTTCCCTCCCTTTCCCTCACCTCCTCCCAAACAGAACATAAGGGTGCGTTTGGTTGAGGGTCATCCATGATTACCTTGGTTATGTGATTACCAAGTAATCACATTACCAAGGTTATAGGGAATGAAACATAACCTAATGTTGTTTGGTTTAATCCTAAGTAATGAGATAAAACCTTGTTTGTTTGAAGGTTTTAATGTATTACTTACTTTTACATTTACTGTATTACCCCTAGTTCAATTATAATTATTTTTTTCAACTAAATTAATTTGATATTTAATTATTTTTAAAATTAAATTAAATTATTATTTATAATATTAATAATATAATATATATTATGATTTGCATTTTTAATTACAATTATTAATTTTTATAATTAAATTATAATTATATATAATTAAATTATATATATATTTATTTATTTTTATTTTTATTTTTGTTAAAAAAATGAAAATAATGATTTATTGTTTCTTTTTAACTTCGACTTGCACAGCTTTGCAATTCATGGAGACGGACATTGTTCAGTCATTTACCTTCCCTAACCATGTCCTCATTCCTAAATCAAATGGCAGGTAGGTGTGAGGGAATCTGCAAGCACTAGCAATGCCGCGGGAGAATCTATCAGGGTTGAACTCATCAGCATCAGCTCCCCAATTGTTGTGATCGTGATGCAGCATCGAAATTGTGGTCCAGGTAGTGATGCCTTTTGGTAGCTGGATGTCTCCAAGTTTAACACTCTGAAGTGCCTCCCTCACCACAAAGGCAGCTGGAGGAAATAGCCGAAGTGTCTCTTGGATCACCATTGTAAGCTGCAAAAGGAATTACTGTAATAATAATTCAGTTTATATAATAGCATGTCAGATAAGCTGTAAATCCATGTCGCAGTTGATCATTGAATAAATTGAACCACTTTGACTTCACTTTCAATTTGCCATGAATATATCTGAATCTTACTACAAATAGTAAGAGACAACTCTCCAGTGATTTGCAGACATGAAAATTTGAGAAGCTCATTAGATTATCAAATTTTGAACATAACATTTCAATTCTGTTACTCAAGTGTGCATATGAGGCAAAACAACAGGATCCCAAATTCTGTTACTACAACGACCAAGCCTTATCAGAGGAAAAACAACAGGATTGTCAAATCATAAAACAAATTCAATCTAAATGGGCATATGAGGCAACACCTTAATCCTGGGATCCCATTCGGCATGCTCGAGTTGGACATTACCATCTGAAGCTTGCGAAGACAAGAAAATATTTCCTTGCCATCAGCAAAACTACTTCCAAAACAAGCTCTTGAGATTACATCAGCTGAAAACTTTCTCAGATCCCCATCAACTACTATTTCGGTGTTGTCCCCTGCGTGTTCAAGAAGACTTTCCCATGAATTCGACAACAGAATAGTTGCTTCTACCATTAAGTCAACCATGCCCTGCATGTATACCCACAGAGAAGGGGAAGCGCGCGCTCGCGACGGACGGTGACGGTGAGGAGGAGGACGCTGCTAGGGTTTCGCCGGAAGGGGAAGCGCGCGCTCGGGACGGACTCGCCGCTAGGGTTTCGCTCGGGACGAAGAGGATGTCTCACCGAATGTTTTGCTCGGGACGGAGAGGAAGGGCTTCGAACGTTTTCGCCGCGGAGGTTTTTGCTCGGGACGGAGAGGAACGTTTTCGCCGCGGAGGTTTTCGCTTGGAGGGACGGCGGGCTCGCGGAGGTTTCGCTAGGTTTCGCTCTGGAGATTTCGCTCTGGAGGTTTCGCTTGAGGGACGGCGGGCTCGCGGAGGTTTCGCGGACGGCTGGGTAATTTGGTAAACGAAATTAGGATAACCCCGGAATCCAACAAAACCTAGATTTTTCTTGGTTTTGCAATCCGGGTTAGATGCCCTGATTTGCTGATGTAGGCTGACATGGTAGGAATATAACATTACTAGGGAATCACCGATTAACTAAACCAAACAGGGTTTTATTTGATAACTTTAGATAGATAACCAAGGTAATCATGGATTACCCTTAACCAAACACCCCCTAATTGTTGTTGGTCATGATTCTTTTCTTTGATTGAATAAGATTAGAAAATAAAAACCCTTTTGTTAATGTTGTCAATTCAAACTTCCTATCATTGGTTCCATGAGAGAGACGACCCGGATTGTCTACTATGCTATTTTAGTATAAATTAGAGGATTTGGTTAATTATAAAATATAAAATTTGAATGGTGTGTGTGACAAATAAATAAAATATAAAAATATAAAGAAAATAAAAATACTATCAAAATTTTGGCGCAGTTGTCAGGGAACTAAATTGTTGTTTGTTTGTTTTTAGATTGTATGTTGGTTTTGTTTGATTCTTATATCTTCATTTTCTTGATTTATTTATTTATTTATGTGTGATTCTTAATTTGTTATTTGATAGTGAGGTGTATGACAAGGTCTTCTTATGATAAATTGCTTGAGTTCGAGCTTGAGATAGATAGAACATTTCACACTTTGTAGAGGATTCAGAAGAAGTCATCTAATGTTCTGGGTAGTAACTCTTCAAATTTGGAAGTAAAAATGACTGATAACAACAGAACCCTTAAGGATCTTGCAACACCTGATATGACCTATCAATACTCTTGCATTAGCTATCCTATGTTGGAGGGTGATTTTGAGCTTAAGTATGGTATTATACATTTGCTTCCCAAATTTCATGGATTATTAGGAGAAGATCTCAACAAACATCTACATGAGTTCCATGTGGTTTGTTCTACTATGAAACCACATGGAATTTCAAAGAGGGATATCAAGTTGCAAGCCTTTTCCTTTTCATTAGCAAGAGTAGCTAAAGATTGGTTATATTCACTTCCACTTGGATATATTACATGTTGGCTTGATATGAAGAGAATATTCTTGGAGAAATTCTTTCCAGCTTCCAGAACTACAATTATCAAGAAAAGTATCTATGGTATTTAGCAGATTGTGGGGGAGACTCTGTACAATTATTGGGCGAGATTCAAGAAATTGTGTTCGAGTTGCTCCCAGTATCAGATCAGTGACCAGCTACTTGTTCAGTACTTTTATGAAGGATTGCTTCTCATGGACAGAAGTATGATAGTGTTGTTAAAATTAGCCCTTAGTGTCAATTCGGATTGAGCTGGACTCAAGTTGGACTCGAGTTGGACTCAAGTCAGCTCAGATTGTGTGAGACTCGAGTTGGACTCAAGTCACACAAGCCAAAT
>NC_133865.1:13613855-13733466 GCF_044706935.1 Curcuma longa
CCTAAGAGTTTCTCTAGATTAGGGCTGGCGTCCCCCACCTATCTTGCCTCTCCTTTCTTAATTCTCCCTTAGGGCTGGCACCCAATAAAGGAAGAAGAAGAAGGAGAAGGTGGCAGCAAGAAGAGGAGAAGAAGAGAGGCACATGCGGGGTAAGAAAAAGATGAAATAACATCAGTCTCTACCAAGCTTGTATCGAAAAATGAATCACATCCAATAAAATTATTTATGGATATTTGATAATCGAATTTTGGATATGTTATTTGAGGGTTATATCCCAGTGTTTTATCTTCTTTTGTGTTCGAAATTATATTTCTAGTGTATTTCATTATTTAGATATTTTGTGGTCTTCATCTGAATTCCTATAGATTTGAGAGATATCACGACTATTAATTGAACATATTTTGTATTGCAAGAATTTAGAGTGATGACAACAAATTGAGGAGGAGAACATCAGGTTTGATTTAATTGTGGTCCGGTTCGACCCAAGGATTGGAAGATCAAAAATTGAAGAATTAATTTCATACATATTTGAGAAGCCCAATTGCAAGGATCTCTAGTCAAGTCAAAGCCCAATTCAAAAAGCCCAATAGAAGCATCAAATTCAATTGAACTGAATCAGACCGGTTCGGTGGTCTGGTTCACTGACGGTTCGGTTCAATTGATGTTAAAAGTGATTCGGTTCAAAGGGGTTTAAAAAGGAAATCCAACCCAAAATCTGGTCGGCTTGCGCTATTATGACTCGCGCGATATCGTGATTCTTCTTCTACAGCCCCGTTCTCTTGATCGAAGCCAACGGAGCGATGACGACTCTTTGACGGTGGTCCGAGCGCCGATGACTTTGAGAGAGTCTTCACTGGAGTGGTCCAGCTCCGATGGACTCTTCCACCTCCCCCTTCGACTGCGATTTGACTTGTCACCGAGGTTAGGGCAGCAGGTCAAAGGTTTCAACTGGCGATTCCATTTCTTCTAGGAGCTTCACCAAAGTGGTCTAGCTCCAGTGAGTTTCCTTCTTTCCCGCAATCCATTGAAGCATAGCGGTTGGATTCCTTCGCCGACATGGTTCGCGAACGCAATGGCTACCTTACTGGCTCCGACCATCCTCATCTCGTCACTGGTGAAGCTTCGAGGTAAGCGATTCCCGATTTCCTTTGTCCATTCTGTGAACGTGGTTTGCGACAGCAGGTTAGGGCAGAGATGAATTGGACGATTAGCTGATTCTTGGACTTCTCCGATTGGTCTTCTCTGGAGTAGTCCAGCTTAGGGGAAGACACCTCCATTCCTTCATCGGCATGAGCATCCTAGCAGAATCCCATTCTCACGATCTCACCGGAGTAGGAGTTTTGTCTCCGAGACGGTGGTGTACTGTTTGGGTTTGATTTGGAGAACGTTTAAACTTAAATTAGTTTTATGAATTTGGTTAAGTTTGGATGAATTTATAAATATGGTAATTTTGGATGAATTTGTGAATATGGTAATGTTTGTATTAATTGTGACTATGGTAATGTTTGGATGAATTTGTGAATATGGAAATGTTTGGAATAATTTGTGAATATGTTAATGTTTGGATGAATTTATTAATTATGGTTAATGTTTAGGATTAATTTATGAATTCCATTAATGCTGTTATTGAATTGTGATTTTGGTTGGCAATAATATGAATATGTGTAGTTAATAGTTCATAATTGCATCTTCTTTAGCTTTATTACTTAGAATGTTGGATTTGTTTGTATGTGTGGTTGGGTGCTTAATTTCATTTCTGTATAGTTAAATTGTTTCTAAATTAATAATTATTGTATAAATATTTCTTGGTTGCCCTCACTTATATCATAAGACCCTAATTGTTGTTAGTCATGGTTCTTTTCTTTGATTGAATAAGATTAGAAAATAAAAACCCTTTTGTTAATGTTGTCAATTCAAACTTCCTATCATTGGTTCCATGAGAGAGACGACCCACTATGCTATTTTAGTATAAATTAGAGGGTTTGGTTAATTATAAAATATAAATTTTGAATGGTGTGTGTGACAAATAAATAAAATATAAAAATATAAAGAAAATAAAAATACTATCAATATTTTGGCGTAGTTGTCAGGGAACTAAATTGTTGTTTGTTTGTTTTTAGACTGTATATTGGTTTTGTTTGATTCTTATATCTTCATTTTCTTGATTTATTTATTTATTTATGTGTGATTCTTAATTTGTTATTTAACAGTGAGGTGTATGACAAGGTCTTCTTATGATAAATTGCTTGAGTTCGAGCTTGAGATAGATAGAACATTTCACACTTTGTAGAGGATTCAGAAGAAGTCATCTAATGTTCTGGGTAGTAACTCTTCAAATTTGGAAGTAAAAATGACTGATAACAACAGAACCCTTAAGGATATTGCAACACCTGATATGACCTATCAATACTCTTGCATTAGCTATCCTATGTTGGAGGGTGATTTTGAGCTTAAGTCTAGTATTATACATTTGCTTCCCAAATTTCATGGATTATTAGGAGAAGATCCCAACAGACATCTACATGAGTTCCATGTGGTTTGTTCTACTATAAAACCACATGGAATTTAAAGAGGGATATCAAGTTGCAAGCCTTTTCCTTTTCATTAGCAAGAGCGGCTAAAGATTGGTTATATTTACTTCCACTTGGATATATTACATGTTGGCTTGATATGAAGAGAATATTCTTGGAGAAATTCTTTCCAGCTTCCAGAACTACAATTATCAAGAAAAGTATCTATGGTATTTAGCAGATTGTGGGGGAGACTCTGTACAATTATTGGGCGAGATTCAAGAAATTGTGTTCGAGTTGCCCCCAGTATCAGATCAGTGACCAGCTACTTGTTCAGTATTTCTATGAAGGATTGCTTCCCATGGACAGGAGTATGATAGATGCAGCCAGTGGAGGTGCTTTGGTGAATAAGACTCCAAAGGGGAAGATTGTTGGTGCAAGCTTGTCCCAAGTGATTGGATTTTAATTTTTGGCTAAAATGAGTTTAAGTTAGGCAATGTTGGTGATCTAACGTGTGTGAATTGAGTTCGCAGAAAAGTCCAGGTTGGAAAACTTAGCAAATGGTGAAGTCCAGGAGGCGTGGCCTCTTGGCAAAGGTGAAGTCCTGGAGGCGCGGCCTCTTGGCAAAGGTGAATTCCCGGAGGCGCGGCCTCTTGGCAAATGGAGACTTAGCACGATGAAGCTGAGGGAAACGTCTCAAGCTAGTGCAAGGAAGGGCACGAAGCTTGTGGAAGACGTTTGAAGGTTTGCGTCAAGGCTAAGAGTTGAAGAAGAAGCTGAAAGGGGAGTTTCAGCTTGATCAGTCGACTGACACTATTGGTGCAGTCGACTGGTACTGTTCATCAGTCGACTGGTACTGTTCATCAGTCGATTGATAAACGACCGTTGGGTTGACAGTTGGAGAATTAAATACAGATTAAATAGTCATTGAAGCTCATCAGTCGACTAGCCCTTGGAGCAGTCGACTAATATCGAGAATCTTATAAAAACACAGTTTGACGATTGGAGGTGTGGTTCACATTCTTTCGTTCTTGCATGAACTCTAATCTTTGTAATCTTCATTTTTCTTCCTCTAAACCTTACTACTAATCTTGTACAAGGAAGAGATTGATTTGTAAGGGTTTCTTCGCCTTCAAAGTGCTCTTTGAAAAGGAGAAGTTTTTCATAGTGGAAAGGTGTTGTGTGTGTGGATCCTTGGACTAGCCATCTCGTAGAGGTGGATACCAAGTAAATCAAACGGGTTAGCGATTTTCTTCTTTTATCTTGTTTTTTTCTTTTTCTTTCGCTAATGATTTCACAGGAAAGAAAGAAAATCGCTATTCACTCCCTCTAGCGAACGCATCGGTCCCAACAAGACCAAGAAGCAATGAGATGAGTTCACAGCCAATACAATTCGGCAAAAGACCTCTGGGAAAAGTTCCTAGAACTTCATGAAGACACCTCAGAAATAAAGCTAGACAGAAAGGACTTGCTGAGGAATCAACTAACTCATATCTGATTAGAAAAAGGAGAAAAGGTGGCGCAACTATATGCGAAACTTAAAGAGTTAATCATCGGCCTCAACAACCTTAGAGAAATAGTGACAAATCGAAACACTTTTAGATATGCATTGAATGCATTTTCAAGAACCCAAGAATAGACTTCAATCGCAGACTCATATTATATCTAGAAGAACTTAGAGGTTAGTACACTAGAAAAATTATTTTCGACCTTACAATTACATGAATCTAGATGTGCAGGGTTTAAAGTCACAGAACTACCAAACAACATCGCTCTACAAGCTAAGAAGGGCGACTCAGATTCAGACACATCCTTGGAGTTAGATGAAGAAGCATACCTCGTAAGAAAAATAAAAAATATTTTTAAAACTAATAACTTTGATAAGAAACCGGCCTCAAGACTACTAAAAAGAAAGGAGAAAAGAAGATTGATATACTTCAACTGTAATGAAGAAGGTCACATCAAAGACAACTGTCTTAAACTCAAGTAGAAGCCCAAAGAAAAAGAGAAAGAAAATCAAAGATCATAAGAATCTGAAAGCAACTTGGGATGATTCTTTAGAAGACTCAAAGTCAAGCAAATAGCTGGACTTGTATTGATGGCGACACAAGAAGAAGAGTCAGAAGTAGGATCCAGCGATGAAAGCAATAATGCAAGGGGAGCCTCAACCAACGAATCCAAAACAGTAAGTGAGGTACATAACTTGCCTTCCGATCAACTTACGATGTAATTAAGATGTTATCTAGGTTATTATGTAAAGTTAGAAAGAAATATATGGATTTAAAATAAATCAATACTGAGCTAGAAAATAAATTAATCAATTTATGCTTTAAAGATGAACTAAAAAAAATGAAGGATAAAAATGCAAAATTAAGGGAATAAATAGGAATTCAAAAATTAGAATTAAAATTTTTTTATTTGTTACATAATCTGAATATCATATTAAAGAACCAAAGAATAAAATTTCAACAAGGATTAGGATATAGAGGACCAAAATATAATTATCAAAATTTTAGAGTCAAATAAAAAAAATACCAAAAAGGTTAATATTTAATAAATCCAGTAGGTGTAAATTTATTTTGGATTCCAAAATCAATTTTGACTATCTAATTTTTTAAGTCAACTAAGAAATTATTTTTTATTTATTTTATGGTTGACTTGATATGCAAAATAATTTTTTAAATATTCTATAAGAAATTCTTATAAAAATTATTTTTTGTAAAAATATGATGTATTTTCGATGAGCATATAAAATTTTAGAATTTTTGAACAATGGCAAATTTTTTTAATAATTATCAAATGAAAATCATAGATTTTGAAATTCAAAAATTAATTAAAATACATTTTCAGTGAAATGAATTTTTTCATAATTAAGGAAATTCTGATCTATATCTAGTTAACATGTTAGAAATTTTTATGATCCGAGTAATTAGTTTCATATTTTTTACAACCCTAGTATTTTTCTTGTTGTCAAAAGGGGAGAAATAGAAATTAAAAATTAGGCATAAATGTAGGGGAGTAAATTTATTTGTTATTTCATTATGCTTGTTCATGTTTTGATTATGTATATTATTTTCCCTAATTTCAAATTTAGTTTTGCCAACATCAAAAAGCGGTAGATTATTAGTATCCAATGGAGTTTTGATGTGTGATCAAATAAGTCTGAAATTAGATTTTGTGGTATTTGACATGTGTGTCTAAATGTATAGGAACTTAGGAGATTATACGTAATATTCAGATGACAAACATTGGTAGAAGACTCGAGCGAGCGAAAAGAATGGCACGGGAAAGGAGTCGACGAGCTCAGTGCATCCTAGGTACGAGAAACTATGGAAGAGTACTCCGATGAAGTGAGAAGGATGCACGGGAGCGAGTTGGAAAGGCTTGGTGCATCCGAGGGATGAGAAGCTAGAAGGAAGACTATGCAAGGAGACCAAAGCAAAACAAAGAACGGAGGAGAAAATGGTCAACATGAAGTTGACCATTTCAAGCGCTCGGATCAACTTCGGGTGCCCCAGCGTCCAAGTGCCAGGATCCATTCCAGGTGTCCAAGCGCTCGGATCCATTTCGGCCGCCTAGATAACTCAAGCCAAGTCAGCATGAGCCGTTGTCGAAGAGGATGAGGATGGAGTCCACATCAGCGGAGTCCAAGCGCCTGGATTGTGAGGACTCATCTAGGACTATTTTACCGATCGGATTGTGATTGACGAATCCAGGCACCCGAAAGTGCCACGTCAGCACTGTAGTCAGATCAAGATGAAGACTATAAATAGACTGAATCTCGAAGAAGAAAAATATACATTCTAATTACCTGTTTCATTCAGTTTATTGTTAGTCTACTCTCAACTGTTGTACGAGGTTTCTCCGCTTCGGATCAATTCTAATGAGGAAACTCTTGATTGGAGCTTTCATAGTCTTGAACTAACAACTCGAGGGTTGTAACCAAGTATATTCTGTGCTTCGTAGTTTCTTATGTTAAATTTACATTTTAATTAGTGTGTCATTATTAAAATGTTAGCAAGAGAAAGAGTTAATTATATTTCCAAGTTTCTATTCACTCTTCCTCTCTAGCGATCCAAGAAAAGTTTCCGTTGCATCAACATCATCTTGTTCCCTGCTCCCGATTTCTACAAGACAAGCATAAAATCATGCAAACAAACAAGCCTAATCTATACTATAATTGACCTACTAGACTTATCGAAGTCTTATCCTGTAAGTCTAACCTACTAGGCTTATCTTTTGCTTGGAGTTTACTCCTCCAAGACTTTCACCATCTAAGGTTCACTCCCTTAGGATTAAGTCTACTCCTTAAGTCTACCTAACTTACTATAGGCTTTTTGCTTGGAGTTTCTCCAAGACTTTTCACCACCTAAGATTCACTCCTTAGATTTTTCCATTGCTAAGTATTCAATTATCTTGACCTTCTTGGACTTGTCACTTGTTAGACATCCAGTCATCCTTGACCTATCTGAACTTTTCCTTGCTTAACATCTAGGTCTTTCTTAATCTGTTAGGGCTTTCCCTTGCTAAGCATTTAGTCACCCTTGACTTGCTTAGACATGTCCTTGTTAGTAATTCGGTCAACCTTGACCTGACTAGACTTTACTTTTACTAGTTATCCGATCAACCTTTGGCTTAATTAAACTTTATTTTTGTTAGTCATTCGGTTAACCTTGACCTGACTAGACTTTACTCACTCTATCACTTCTAAACATCTGGTCATGTTTGAATCACCCTTTGGTCAAACTTGATCAGACAAAGATAAATTATCAAACATCAAAACTCTGAAGACTGATTGTACCAATATATTCTCCAAAGTCTAGAAGTCATGACGAAGCCCTCCTTTTATAGCCCCCTGTTGCTATAATTTGATCTCTTACAGATTAGTCGATTAATATGTACCCATCAATCAACTTTTACTCGATTTGGCTGTTGTCATACAATAATGACTCTTTTCTACTTTTCATCTCAACATTTAGTCAACTGGACCATGAACAAAAATATTTTATTCGTTGACTCCTCAACCTAAATCGACTGGCCAGTTGATTTAGCTATCAGCCGACAAATCCAAACCACAAATCCTAGCTTACAATATCTTTGAGATTTTGGTTTATCAAGCAACATGTATTTCATCAAGTGACTTAATCATCCATCGACTGTATTCTATATCGGTAGAATGGCCTCCTAACTACAATCAACTCTAAGGTCGAGTATGCCTACATTGAGTTCTACCCTCGCTCCATTGCGTATAAGTCACTCAACACTCACAACTCAGACTTTGCTCCTCAACCATGTCTTGTCAGGTTAGTCCCCCGAATCCACACAAGCCCTCATCTCCTCCACATGTCATTCTTCACCTCATCTCCTACTAGTCCACCTCCATTGGTTGATATTCTCGTTGCCTTGATGCTCCTTGTCTTATGGCCCTTCAATCTGCCTCATGTAACTTTCTCCAAACTCTACAGACCGCAAGTCATCAAGTAGCCAACCTGGCTATGCCAGGTCATTGTGTGTGCCACCTTGGCCATGCCAAGCCAATATCCATGTCACAATCAACCTTGTTGAGCCAAGCTCTCCAAACTCCATTTGTGTTCCTATAAGTCATTGTATACTTAAACACATATATCAAATACAACAAGTAAGACCTAACTTAAATTCATTGTTAAAATATCAAAATCTAAGGTCACATTGGATCACTTGTGGCTTGATTGCAGCAAAAATCACATTCTTTTTTTATATCTAGTAAATTATTTAAGTTTTAAAAAAATCAAAATAACAATAAAATGCTCATACATATGCAACAAATGCAATACCATGCAATAGGGCCTAATCATAGGTTCCCCCTTCACCCTTATTAGAAAGTCACCAACAATTTTATAAATTTTTGAAATTTCCAAATTTAGCAAAGAGGTTTGTCTAACAAAATCTACTTGGGAAAAATGAATCTTCTCTAAAAATTCTTACTGATCCCAAGTTTGACACAAAATCTAAAACTAGCTAAATGATTCAATTGAATATTGACCTAAAATCCTAGTTTTGCTTCCTATCCATTATATATGTCAAACTCAAATTGAATGCACTTATTGTATCAGTTAATTTGATATCTCAATTTTATGTCTCTTAAATAGATTCCTCATATTCGTTACATGAAACTCCTCCTTAATGTGGCATCTCAATCTTTAAGGATTGAGACTTCTATAAATCTCTCAACCCATTGACACATCATCAATTGTTATTACTTGTACGATTTGTTAATCTATTGACATCATATATCTCTATAAATATGTACAACCTTTTAAGGTAGATACATCAATCTTTTATGGTCTGCATTGTGTCTAGTTAAAGAGGGATTAAAGACCACAATTGTTAATTAAAATCATTCAACTTAAAATAATAATGAAAATTTGGATAAATCTCCAACATTCAAATTTGAATAGAATGGCCAACATTTAAAATTCTAAATTTGGATAAAATCTCCAACATTTGAATTTCAAATTTTTGTAGAATCTTCAAGTTGTAAGTGCTCTTGCAAAAGAGCAAATGTTATTTACTGATTTTTATTACATAGGAATGTGGTCCCTTCAAGAAGGGTGATACCTCATGATTGTGGAAGAAAAATTTCTAAGATCTCATTTTTTTAATGTTTTCTATTTTACAGAATCAATTTTTTTTCTTTTTTACTTGCTTTTTTAGGTAGTAGCATTGTAGAGTCACAGAATATTTTCCTAAACTTAAGCACTGTGGATTGGTAAATGATGTTCTCTCTCCTTTCCTCTCCATAAGTTAGTCTTCCATTTCTTCCATAATTTAGTCTTCCATAATTTATGGTCAAGATCAAAAAGCAATTGAAGGAAAGAAGAAGAATCATTTAACAACCATACAACAAAAAAATTTAGGTGAAAAAATATGCACTCATAAAAGATGGAAAATTTAGAGAAAAAAAAGTAATCTCTACTGTGCTACAACCTAGAAAGCAAGATATATATATATATATATTTTGAAAGTGGGGTAAGCAAGTAGAGAAGGGACCTAAATTTAAATGTCCCCATAGAAATTCCATCAACTTCTTATCCGTATCTCAGTGGAATTTTGATGTATGATCAAATAAATCTAAAATTATATCCTTGTTATGTTTGATGGGTATATCTAAGTATATAGGGACTTACGATAACACACGTATTCCAAATGGCGAACCTTAGAAGATGTAAGCGAGTGAGAAAGATGATATGGGAAAAGAGCCGATGGGCTCGGTACATCCAAGGTACGAGGAGTTATAGAAGAGTACTTTGGCGAAGCGAGAAGGATGCATAGGAGTGAACCGGAAGGGCTTTGTGTATCCGAGAGATAAAAAAACTCGAAGGAAGATTACGCAAGGTGACCACGGTAGAATGGAGGAGGAAAATGATCAACCCAAAGTTGACTATTCCAGTCGTCTAGAGCTATTCTAGGAGCTTGGATCAGTTCCAGACGATCGGATCTCCGAGACATTAGTGGATCGTTGGCTAGTGGATAGAGTGTCTATGAGTCCAAGCGCTCGAAAGGTTTCCAAGCATCGAGAAGTATCACATCAGCACATCAATCAGATCGAAATGAAGGCTATAAATGGATTGAAGCTCGAAGAAAAAAAAACACACATTCAAATTTATTGTCGTTCAATTTTTTATAGTTCTTACGCTGAAATATTATATAAGGCTTCTTCGCCTCTGGATTGTTTCCAACGAAGAGATTTTAGTGGAGCTTTCTTAATTCTTGGACTAACAACCTAAGAGTTATAACCAAATAAATTCATGGCTCATACTTTTCATATTATACTTGTATTTTTAATTAGTGTGTGCCCTCGCTCGCTAAAACGTTAGTAAAAGAAATTGATATTTTAATTTGCAAGTTGCTATTCACCCCTTGCCTCTAGCAATCCGAACTGGTTTTGCTACATCAATACTTCTTTGGTTGTGAAGAACTTGAAGTCGTTTAGCACAATAACAATAAAAACATATGTTATCAAACTACCCTGTGAATCTAAATTCTAAACTAGTAAAGATTGCAAACTGAAGTCACAACACAATTCAATAGGTTCTAAGGCATATAAAATGATATTTATTGTGAAATTTGTCTAATATAGGACTATATAACAGTTTTTGTCAAAACTATTACAGCAACATAAGTGAGAGTGTACAATAACTTCATAAACATCAAAAAGCACTATAAATGACTCATTTATAAAATTTGACCAGCTTAAGTTCATATGATAATTTTGACCAAAATTATTATATAGTCTTTTATAACTTAAAGAATATAGCTAATAGCATATAACAACTCCAATGGTTATAATTAATGGAATATAATAACTTCAAGAGCTAGAGGGAACACGAAAGAGGAGCTATTTTATGAAATTTTAACAATTTGAATTCATGGACCAAAAATACTACATAAATCTAAACTATCTAAATTAAAAATTGAAGACATAAAAACAACCTGATAGGTTCTAGATAACATAATGATGTACTTGTTTGTGAATTTTACCAAAACTATTATATATACCTAAAACACTGAAAGAAAGATAAATATAATCATAAATCCAAAGTAACATATAAGAGTGTCCAAAACTACTATTATTTTTAGATTTCTAGAGTTCAGATCCATTTAGCATTGTCCAGAATCACAAGATAGATAGGGGGTTTCAATGACGTCATGACTATATGTTCTTCAAAGAATATATAAACCCTAAAAAATGAACGAAGCATCCTAAACATTAAATCCTACAACTTCTCGATAAACTTTAAAACCATAAACTATAGAACCCTTTAATCATTTCATACTAACCTTTAATAGACTATTAAGGATGTCATGTTGTCTTCCTTGAGTTTGCTCATCTTAGCCTCATCAAAAACTTGAGAGAATCTTGTTGAATGATGATTGAAAGGTTAAGAGGCTAAGTCACAACAAAAAAAACCTTGAAAAGGAAAGTTAAGTGCGAAAGTGAAAAACATATGTAGTAGTTTTGGACAATAATTTGCTAGTTATGCTTCTAATTTGATTTCTTGTGTGTATGAAATTATTATATCAGTAGGTTTAGAAGAACATTTTTTACCAAGTAAAAGTAAATAGAGTGAGCTTTTAATGATAAACTAATATACAGTGTTTCTCTAACAATTTGATAAAAAAGCAATACCCTTTTAATTTTTGTGATAAAATATTTTGACTCAATTAAAATCATTTTTAAACTTTTCAAATCAATTTGTCTAGGTAAATTTCTACGAAGGAGCATGTTTATTAAAATTTTCTCAATAAAAGTCTAATTTTAGAAACTTTTAAATGCCACACTTTTGCTTTCCTTTTTCCTCAAAATAATTTGGAATGTACATAATGTTTTGAACATCAATTTTTTTATTTTTAAAAAAAAAACTTAAATGTTATCATTTTAAATAAGTAAGAGCAATATTTTAAATTATGCTCAATTATCCTCTTACCTTCATATTTATGAAAATTTTTAAGTATTTTTAAATTAAATACCATTTAAAAGGTAATTACGTTCACTCCAAATAACACAATATTATTGGCTCCATAACGAAATACAAATAGATAAATCAAATATCGAACATGCTCCTAAATAAGAGGATATTCTGCAATTTGCAGAACTCAATGCAATAAATTTACCATTTGAAAATCAATTCAATTCCGTCCCAAAGGCTAAAACAAAATATTATTATTAAATTAAAACACTTTGATGGTATTTTTATACATAGAATAAATAAAAATAAAAATTCAAAATGATTTAACCGACCATATTCATAGCTCGTATGCATGAAATAAGGCAAACTAAGAGATGTTTTAAATATTTCATAGAAGTACGACTTTTAAGAAATTCTAAAACCAACCTTAAACCAAGTAGCACAAAGCTTGTATCGCTCATGCTTTAACAAAGTTATAAATGCTTGACTGAATAGAAAGGCTATTGGAAGTTGAAGTTGGCGTCCTCATTTTGCATCCCTAGGTTGCAAGAAAATGACAGCAGCTTTTTTTTTTGGATAAGATGCAATTTGTAAAAAAAAAAATTATCAATGAAACCCACAAAGCAAGAAACAGTATCAGAACAAGCCAAATTGCACTGGCCATAACTAGTCGAATACACAATTAAAAAGAGTTTGGCATGCAAGTTTCCTAATGTGCGATAGAAAGAATTCTATCCGCATTTGTTTATTTGCAAAATGATCCCAGAGCATTATGGCCCTGCAAGCCGTAAGAAAAATGAAGCTTCTGCAGTTGCTTAATAATACAAAACAAAACAAGAAAATGCCGAGTTCAAGAATGCTACTTTTCAATTTCTCAAATTATTGAACTAGGGAAGAGAAATTTCAATCAGGTAGCTGATTCCTTTGCGATCTTCTCAGCCTTTGCGATGACTTCCTCGATGCCTCCGACCATGTAGAATGACTGCTCGGGCAGGTCATCATATTTTCCATCCAAGACGCCCTAGAAAACAATAAGACGACATGGAGATTTAATGAAGGATGCATACAACAATCATTTTAATAAAATCCAAGACGAGGCTAGTGGCGGGCATGCCTAGCCCAAAACCAAAAATTAAAGATTCAGTTTCCGGTTTATCATTTTGGTTTTGCATTTTACAAAAAGCAATGTTGTCGGGTTCAGTATCACTTTACATCCAGATGGAGCAGTTAAAATCAAAATAAACTGACAAATAATTTATATAAATATAAAAACATCTAATAACTCGAAGAGTAACCAGCTAACTTAGCCGTCTAACCGTAATTCCTTGTACCATAACCAATCTCCAATCTAAGCCTTAATATCCATAAGGGTAACCTAAATAAACCTAAATTGCAAATGCCTTAGAATCTGCTGCTACTGCTTTATATATTTTTTTATTTCAACAAATTAATACAACTAAGAATTAGAATTCAAATTTGCACAAAACTACAACTGTGAATGTTAATTCCCTCTAAAGCAAATTGATCTAGCATTTCTACAATAGGGCAATAATTTTATCATTTAATCTGATCACAAATAGTTGGATATCCAGAGCCATTGCCTTGATAAGCCTAAAGACCACAAGTCATAATAAGTGGCACATCTCAAATATACTACAATACAATCAAATTTCAAATTCATAAAGTTGGGGAAAATTAACTGACCTGGAAACTGTTCACACTTTCTTTCAACTCCACATATTTTCCAGGAGCACCAGTGAAAACTTCAGCCACATGGAATGGCTGGCTCAAGAACCTCTGGATCTTTCTAGCTCGAGCAACTGTCAACTTATCATCTTCACTGAGCTCATCCATTCCAAGAATAGCAATAATATCTTGAAGATTTTTATAATTTTGGAGAACCTTTTGAACACCTCGAGCAGTGTTGTAGTGCTCTTCTCCCAATACATGTGGAGAAAGCATTCTAGATGTGGAGTCAAGAGGATCTACAGCAGGGTATATACCAAGCTCGGAAATCTAATCACCAAAAACAAAAAAAAGGTTAGCCTTGCATTTAATCTCTTCTTAAAATGCATAACCATGAAAGATATGTATAACAGAAATCTCTATGGAACAAACCTGTCTTGACAGCACAGTTGTAGCATCAAGATGAGCAAAAGTAGTTGCTGGAGCAGGATCTGTCAAGTCATCAGCAGGCACATAAATAGCCTGCACTGAGGTGATGGAACCCTTCTTTGTTGTCGTAATACGCTCTTGGAGACCTCCAAGATCAGTAGCAAGTGTTGGTTGATAACCGACAGCAGATGGTATACGACCAAGCAAGGCAGATACTTCAGAGTTTGCCTATGAAGTTTGAAGTGACATAAGATACTATCCTCAACAAATAGCATTATTAAACAACAAAAATAAAAGATTGACCTCGTTTTCCTACACACTCACTTGGGTGAACCTGAAAATATTGTCAATAAAGAGAAGCACATCCTGTCCTTCAGCATCACGGAAGTGTTCAGCAACAGTCAGCCCAGTCAAACCAACACGTGCACGGGCACCAGGGGGCTCATTCATTTGACCATAAACAAGAGCACATTTGCTCTCACTCTACAGAAAATGCATTGTAACAACACAGTATTAGGGAACATAACATTTACAAAAATTAACAAATCAAGGATCAAAAAATTATCAAGATCAAACCTGTTTGTCTCCTAGTTTGATGACACCACTCTCAATCATTTCCCTATACAGGTCATTACCCTCACGAGTACGCTCCCCAACACCAGCAAAAACAGAAAAACCACCTGCAACACAAAATGTTAAAACATTGAAAATAAAAACAGAAAGGAGCTTCAACTGATTGGTCTCTCATTGAAACTAACCATGAGCCTTCGCAACATTGTTGATCAATTCCATGATAAGTACAGTCTTCCCTACGCCAGCTCCACCAAAAAGTCCAATCTTTCCACCCCTCTGATAAGGTGCCAGAAGATCAACGACCTGATGAGATCAGAAGATATACACTTTTATATGCATGAAATGATATATTTATTCTGAAAGAATAACAAAGGTAAATATATGGTATATCTATGTAGGGAGGAGCATAAGAAGCACCTTAATTCCAGTCACAAGAATCTGCTGTTCTGTTGCCTGTTCGACAAATGCAGGTGCTTCCCGATGGATAGGAAGGAAGTGGTTTGTCTCTGTTTATCAAAGAGAGAAATAATAAAAAACTTATCAACAAATTAAGTTAATACAAGGGAAAAAAATAAAACAAACCATGCAATCTTACTTATGTCACCCCTCTCATCAATTGGTTCTCCAATAACATTCATAATACGCCCAAGAGTGGCTCTACCAACAGGAACCTAATAATTCAACCAAACACAAGTGAATTAGTATAGCTAAATAAGTCCATAATAAACAAAAGTAATATTTTATATACAGCGTTCATTCAACTTCCAATATCCATCAAAGCATCTAAAGGATATATTGTAAAGCATCTAAAGGAAGTATTGAAAAACATCTAAAAGAAATGTTGACGCAAGTATAGCAATCAACAACCAGTCATGTGCAAAAACATCTACAGATGATCAGTCGCTTAAATTTGACATGTAAAATATGGCATCTAGATATTTTCACTTGGCATCACCCATAACTTTACCCTGTTATTTTGTAAACTCAGAGGTAAATAACAACCGAATATAATTTTTCTTGTCGAACAGCCACCCAATTACACATTACTCTGTCTTTGATAGTATCGATCAAGCGTTAATTTCAACCAGAGATTATGATAAGCGAGGACATACCGTGATCGGAGATCCAGTGTTAAGAACCCTCTGACCGCGAACAAGCCCCTCAGTACCGTCCATGGCGATGGTCCGCACCATGCTCTCCCCCAGATGCTGGGCGACCTCGAGAACCAGGCGGATCTGGTTATCGAGCACCTCTAACGCCGTCAGAATGGGAGGCAGCCCCTCATCAAACCTGACATCGACGACGGCACCGATCACCTGGCAGACCTTCCCGATCGAGCCCGCGCCGGTGAACTCGTCAGTGATCTTGCCACTGGGCCCGGCTGGGGCCTTGGCAGGGGGCGGAGTGGGCTGCGGGGAGGCCGCGGCAGCTGTTGCGTACTCAGCGACGCGGGAGAGGAGGTAGCCAGCGGGAGAAGGGCGAGGACCGGCCCGGGGAGCGGGACATGCAGCGGCGGGAGATCTGAGGGCAGGACAACGGCGTGAGGAGGATCGGAGCAGGGAGGAGAGAAGGCGGCGGGAGGCCATGACGGCCGTAGGGTAGGAGCCACTAGGGGAGGGAGCAGGAAGGAGGCGACTCTCAGTCTCTCTTGTATCAGACGTCTAGGGCACAAATGAAGAGAATCCAAACAAGTGGGGGCAAAAGCGGACTTTAATGGAGAGTCGAGCGAAATTGTAGCCTTTTGGAGTCCGCCAGTTGTTGGATTGGATTTATATTTTTAGATTTAAGAAAATGCAGTCTACTCCTAAAAGTTCATCAGCATTTTCGATTATCTTTTTTCTGTTTTAAAAAGTATCAGTGTACCTTCAATAACTTTCAACTCCATTTTCATTTGGGGGAAAAATAAAATAAAATATTATTTTTTTCATTAAAATCATGAAAAGGATGCCTCTTACTGTTATAACATGGTGGCAGATAAGATCCTATTTAACTCAGTCAATATTAATCAATAATATATTATATTAATAATTAATCGTAACTACTATGATATATACATATGAGATCTTATACATTTCAAATTAATATTAATAACTAATATATTGTAGTAACAATTAACTATAATTATTATAACATATACATATTAACACAAGTTAACATTAGACAATAGCATATTGTAGAATTTTTCCTTCGATAAATTCTGGATAAAAAGTTATGTATATGATAGATTGATGAGGATAAAAAGAAATGAATAATTATGTTTTAAGAATGTTGCTTTAATGGGTTAACGCATAAAGGCTTTGCTATAAAAAGAAAGAAAAAGAAAGAAAAATGTGGAGGTGCCAAGGATTGACCCTTGGACCTCTAATATGTAGCAAGCCAAGTTAACCATATGAGATAATAGTGTATTCTTGTGAAAGGAATGAGGGCAATGCTTGTTAAACCTGAAGGACTATGGAATTCCATTAAATCAAACGGAGAGGCACTAGTGGGGTTGCATCGTGGGATGATGGGTTCGCAACTGCCGACCCTTTCCCCTTTATAAACCTTCTCCTCGAGCCTTTTTTCTCCTTTCGCTTCCCTGTTTCCTCCTCTCCCTTTCTCTTCTCTTCTTGCTCTTCTCTGGCCGAAGGCGCCGGAAGCATTGGAGCCTTCAACCGGTTGCAAAGGAGGGCTAGGGAGACTAAACTAAGAACGAAGTTGTTCGTTGTTCGTTGAGTATACATCCTAGAAACCTCGAACCCACAATAAGTTCCTCTCACCTGCAAGATAATAGTTACGGATGATGAATGTATGTATGATGTTCTCGTAGGATGTTCTCTCTAAACTTATCGTATAATGTGGTTTCGAAGTTTTTGGATACACATGTTTAGAACCGTTTGGTAAGTTTTGTTATATGCATGTTTAGAACCTGTTTTAGATTAATCTGTTTTGTTATACGATGGATTGTGCTTACGGTTAACATGTTTTAAGCTAGGATATTTGTGGAAATATGGGAAAAATAATAATTCGATTGTATTTCAATTCATCCCGTAAGGGAGCATATATATACACAAGGGTTTCTTGTTTTACAAGAAATAATATTATAGTCTTACCTAAATTAGAATATTCTAAATATACAACTTCTAATTATATACAACTTTCTATACTCCCCCTCAAGTTGGTGCATAGATGTTTATCATGCCCAACTTGTCAACTAAGCTATCGAACACTTTTCGAGATACCCCTTTAGTCAGGACATCAGCTAATTGCTCCTTTGAAGTTATGAATGGAAACTGAATAATTTTCCTGTCAAGTTTTTCTTTAATAAAGTGTCGATCAACCTCCACATGCTTTGTTCGATCATGCTGAACTGGATTATGTGCAATTTGAATAGCAGCTGTATTATCACAATGTAAATCCATAGGCCTTTGAAGCTTGAACCCTAATTCCTTTAGAACATTACGAATCCACAACATTTCACAAACTCCATGAGCCATACCACGAAATTCAGCTTCTGCACTTGATCTGGCAACAACTTTTTGTTTTTTACTACGCCAAGTTACAAGGTTCCCACCCACAAAGGTGAAGTACCCTGATGTAGAGCGTCTATCGGTTTTATCACCAGCCCAATCTGCATCTGTGTATCCGACCACTTCTAATGTATCTTTTTTTCCAAATAACAATCCTTTACCAGGTGTCATCTTCAAATATTTCAAGATACGAAAGACTGCATCCATATGCTCTTTGCTAGGACAATGCATAAACTGACTAACAACACTTACAGCGTAGGCAATATCTGGTCTAGTATGAGAAAGATAAATTAACCTTCCTACAAGACGTTGATACCTCCCTTTATCAGTAGGGACCTGATCAGGAAGAATAGCGAGTCCATGATTCATCTCAATGGGCGTCTCGATTGGTTTGCAGTCCAACATCCCAGTTTCAGCGAGCAAATCAAGAACATACTTCCTTTGGGAAAGTGAAATCCCTTCATTTGACCTTGCCACTTCAATGCCCAGAAAATACTTCAATTGTCCGAGATCTGTCATTTCAAATTCCTTCGACAGATACTTTCGCAAATCATTTATTTCTTTTGGATCATCTCCTGTAACGATCATGTCATCAACATACACAATTAGAATTGTAACCTTACCATCCTTATGTTTAATAAACAAGGTATGGTCCGAATTACTTTGTTTGTATCCAAAAACTCTCATGGACTTCGAAAATCTTCCAAACCAAGCTCTGGGAGATTGTTTTAGGCCATACAAAGACTTCTTCAATTTACACACCTTACCAATGTCTCTTGGATTATTCTTCATGCCGGGGGGTATATCCATGTACACCTCTTCCTCCAAGTTTCCATTGAGAAATGCATTCTTCACATCAAGCTGGTGTAAAGGCCAATCTTTATTTGCTGCAAGTGACATTAAAATTCGGACAGTATTGATCTTTGCTACAGGTGCGAAAGTTTCCTCATAATCAATTCCATGGCGTTGCGTATATCCCTTGGCAACCATTCTTGCCTTGTATCTATCAATAGTTCCATCCGCATTAAGCTTCACATTAAACACCCAACGACATCCTACAGTCTTCTTTCCAATCGGCTTGTCTACTACTTCCCATGTACCATTCTTCTGAAGAGCCTCCAATTCTTCATTTATTGTTGTTGCCCATTTTGGATCCTTCAATGCGTCCTGCACATTACTAGGAATAGATACAGTAGATAATTGATTAATAACAAGTGCATGTGACTTGGAAAGCCTATGGTGAGATATACAGTTTGCTATAGGGTATTTGGCTTGGGCTTTGATGTCTGGTTCATATTGTTTTTTAGGAACTCCCTTAGTAACCCTTTGTGATTTCCTCGGTTCAACACTTTCTAACCTAGAAGACTTATGATTAGAGGTTAAAGGTACCTGAGGTGGATCATTCTGAGCGAGATCTTCAGTTATTGATGTAGAGGGGGAAATGTCATCTTGATTATTTGTTTCTGTCTCACGAGAGAATTGATCATCAGGAACCAAGTGGTCGATTGTCTGCCCATTTTCTGCTGATACAGGAATCGTCTCAACTATTGCAGGAACTTCATAATTTTTCTCCAAGTGTTCCAATTCTTCAAAGACATCAATAGGACAAGGATTCCCTTCACTATCACTCTCCCCCTGAAGGGAAGATTGGGGAACTCCCGCTGAGTAGTACGGTTCAGATTCATGGAATGAGACATCAAGAGAAATATGCATTCTGTTAGTGAGTGGATCATAACATCTGTACCCTTTTTGAAATTCTGCATAACCCACAAAAATACATTTCTTCGCACGAGGATCAAGCTTGCTTCGTTGAGGTGCTGGTATGTGGACATAAGCAGTGCACCCAAACACACGAGGCTCCAAATTAGGCATAGACGAGATGGACAAAAAAGAATGAAGCTTCTGATGAGGATTCTTGAACTCAATTACTCGCGAGGGAGTACGGTTAATAATATATGCCGCCGATTTCACTGCTTCACCCCAATAGAATCGAGGCACATTCATACCAAACAAAGAAGCACGAACAACTTCTAACAATTGTCTGTTTTTTCGTTCTGCTAAACCATTCTGTTGAGGAGTATCAGAATTGGAGGTTTGATGATGAATTCCATTTGACCGACAAAACTCAGACATAAGGCTATTTACGAACTCTCCACCATTGTCAGTTTGGAAAACTCTGATGGATTGTTGGTACTGTGTCGCTACCATTTTATAAAAATCAGTAAACATTCCAAATACATCACTCTTACGTTTCAGTAAGGACACCCAGGTCATGCGAGTGCAATCATCAATAAAAGTTACGAAATACCGAGCTCCAGAAAATGAAGGAATTTTTGCAGGACCCCAAACATCGGAGTGAATTTTCATAAAAGGAGTAGGACATCTATTAATACTTGGTGCATACGAAATACGATGACTTTTGGCCAGTTCACAAATGTCACAATGGAATTCTGAAGCATTAACACTTGAAAACAAATGAGGTTGTAATATTTTAAGATAACTAAAAGACAGATGTCCCAAACGACGATGCCATAACCATACCACTTCCTTTGCATTCTTGGCCCTCATGACCTGATTAGCTTGTCCCAAACGATGCTTGCAATTCTCTTCCGTGAGATTTAAGTAGTACAATTTCCCCCTTCTAACACCATAACCAAGAATCCGCCGAGTCAGAATGTCCTGAAACACACAAAAAGTTGGATAGAATGTCACAGTACATGCAAGTGTTAGAATGATTTGATAGACAGACAATAGGTTATAAGATAGTGATGGAACTACTAAGACGGATTCAAGGGTTAAGGTATCAGATAACACAATTGAACCTTCTCCGCTAACCAGAGTTGGAGTACCATCAGCAGTAGAGACAAAATTTTGTGGGGAAGCTCTAAGATTTTTCACACGGTTAGGGTCATTTGTCATATGGTCAGATGCACCTGAATCAATTATCCATGTATTATTCGAATTAAATTTATCATTCATACCTGATCGTGCTACAGTAGCCATAGCACTATCATGATGCTCATTCTCAGCAGTAGCAATGGCAGCCTTGCTTATATTCTTACGTGGCTTCTTGGTGAAGTCCCACCAATCAGGATAACCAATCACTTCATAACATCTCTCCTTGCTATGGCCTAGTTCTCCACAAACATTACACTTCTTATTTGCATATGGATTTGATTTACTTGCAGGACGACCAGAAGGAGGACTAGAAAAGCTTGGAGGAGTAACTTTTCTACTTTGAACAGCCAAAACAGAAGATTCAGGAGATACATAATGTCCCATAGCTTGTTTCTCAGATTGCACCTTGCGGATATAAGCATAACTCTGCTCTAAGGAGAATTTAGGTTCCTTGCGTAGGATCTCTCCACGCACTTGATCATATTCTGAATCTAGTCCACTCAAAAACATATGAACACGCAATCGAGACATCATTGAAGTTTCATGGACAACAGTTGCAACATCATTATTCTGAGACGTTATCCTTTGATCAATCTCTTGGAACATGGCCACCAATTCATTGTAGTAGGTCGGAATAGGTCGACCATTCTGCTTTGCTTCAAAACACTTCTTGTTCAATTCAAATATTCGAGTTTCGTCAGAGCCATCATAAAAAGTTTTCTCCACAGCTTCCCAAATATCTTTTGCAGTAGAAAGACGAATATATCGATTCATAAGAGAGGTCTCCATGGAATCAATGAGCCAGCTTTTTACCCTTTCATTATCTGTGACCCAAACTTCATATTCTGGAGTATTCATAAGGGGTTTAGATTTTGTACCAGTTAAATAACCTATCTTTCCTCGTGCTCCAATACGCATCCGCATGAGGGGAGCCCATATGGTGTAGTTGGATTCATTCAACACAATCGTTTTAGGAAACGCAGAGTTGTCATAGTGGTGATGAATGACTTGTGATTGATTTTCATCAATTACAGATCCATCCATTGTAGATGTCTTCAATGTCTTCGCAGGAAGCCTTCCAGGTGGAGATTCAAGGATTCAGGGATTATCAGCGTCTTCTGAAACTTTCAGGAAAAGGAGACGAAGCAAGTAGAATTCAAACCAAATTCAAAGGATTAAACCTTCCTCTAATACCATGTGGAAATATGGGAAAAATAATAATTCGATTGTATTTCAATTCATCCCGTAAGGGAGCATATATATACACAAGGGATTTCTTGTTTTACAAGAAATAATATTATAGTCTTACCTAAATTAGAATATTCTAAATATACAACTTCTAATTATATACAACTTTCTATAATATTATCATGTTAGGATATTATCATGTTTCCTGTTAGGTTAAATCAATAAATTAATATGTTGATAGGTTAAGCTACGATATGATAACCAATCTGTTGTTTATCGTTGAGTTTATGCTGGTAAGTTAAGTTACGATAAGGTTTAACATGTTTTAGATTTATATGTTGTTGTTAAGTGAAGATTTAATCAAGTTAAACCGTAACAGAAGGACTGGTAATCGACCTGTTGGTCGATTACCAGAGGGTGTAATCGATCGGTTGATCGATTACACGCTTTAATGAGGAACGAAATTAGCGACTTTTGATCGATCCACCGATCGATTAAGGGTCGGTAATCGATCGGCTGATCGATTACGAGGCTGTAATCGATCGGTTGATCGATTACCAAACCTACTGTGGACACCGTAATAAGGGAATCGATCTCCTGATCGATTAGGCTCCTGTAATCGATCGGTTGATCGATTACCCAAGCCACTGTGATGAGTAATGGAACAGAATCGACCCTGAATCGATTTAAAATCATCAATCGATCTTCTGATCGATGATAGGGATATAAATCTCCTGGTTTGGTCGGTTTAATGTTGATAGAGCTACCCCCTATGAAGGAAGTGCAACCAAACTTAGGTTAAGGTTTAAATGTGATTAGACACATGATTTTCTTTTCATAATACCTTATGTCGAATTCATGTAATGTATGACGGGAATGTTCACTATGAATGAAAGAAAGATGTTATGGAACATTCATGTTAAAATGGAAAAAGAAAAAGTATGGAAAGTATTTTACTTTGAATAAATGGCTTGTACCGGAACCCGAAAGGGATTCCAGGGATGGGCTCCAAAAGTTGCCCCTAGGTTGAAGGACATCTGAGAAGACCTAGTAACCGTGTAGTCGGAATTAGCTACCTCGTACTACTTGGTATGTATGCGCGCAAAAGAAATGAATGGGTACAAGCCAGGGATCCCCAAAGATGATAATGATTATTATGTTTATCTATTAAGATAATATTTTTCAAAAAGGCAAAATGATTACTATGTTTCATGCATATGATGTAAATGTCAAATGATTGATTATGCCTGTTTAGGAAATGTTGATATACTGTATGCTTTAAGGTTATGATTTTATGTAACGATGGATTTTGTGAGTAGGAAAGGAACTTACTAAGCTTTATGCTTATAGATACCTTCCTTGTCTTGCAGATCCAGTTAACAAGTACTGAACAAATGGGAGGCAGTAGGACAGGGCGGTGAAGATGTGTGTGGTGGTGACGTGATTAAGCCTTGGCCATGAAACCAATGTTTATTTCATATTGAACAATGTTTTAATATCATGTGTTAATTATCCTGTTTAGAACTGTATAACCTAGTATTTGCCATGCAACCTAGGTTAGTTGGTATTGTTTATTATTGCACTGCTATCATATATGAATCTGTTTTAGATTAGTAGTATGTTTTGCTGCATGTTTAGTTAGTTTAATTTTTTTATATGATAGTACTTGAATGAAAGAATGAATGAATGTAAGAACTGTAGCGTCCGTCGAGGGCCTACGTAAGGGCGGGCGTTACAAAAGTATTGAGAGGAACAAATAAGTGAATCAAAATTTGAATCCTAATAAAAATAAATATTCTAAAAGTCAATCTCCTGAATTTATCTGATAAATAAATTAGGGAGAAGGTCATTTATCTTTAAGATTAATCGAGTAAAGTCCAGATACTTGTATTATAAAAAAATAAATCCTAATTGTTAGAATATATGCATTGTGAGACTGTCAATTTTTTTTATGGTAGTGTAGGATCGAAATATGCGATAGAGGGGGAGGGTGATTATCATTCGTTAAAAATCTCTTTTCTTTTACAAAAGCAAAGTTAAAGCGAAAAATTAAAATGAGATAAGACTCGGGCGGTTACTTGGTTCACAGTCTAGCGATTGCTACTCCAAGCTCCATGATCCTTTGGACCATTTTCGAATAAGCAATTACTACTGGTCTTATTTTTGAAAACTTTCAAAGAAGGAGAAAAGCTCGTACAAGATTAGAGGATAGTAACAAATTTACTAAGCCTCTATTAAATGAAATGCAAGTATGTAAACAATATATCGACAACGTAGGATATAGTATTTCATCGTAGATTGTCAGAAAGCCTCTCGATGTAGTAGCAGTAGTACTTGTACGAATGGAGCAGCAAGGAAGGAGAGATCAATGAGAAGTTGATTGTTGAGCATTAGATCTCGAGGCTTCTTTTATAGTCTTTATCTAGTTGACTGAAAATCCATCAGTCGACTAATCCTTCCAGTTGATTGAATCTCCTATCAGGGGACCAATCTCTTATCATTCCTTGCTTGCTCCGATCCTATCAGATCAATCCCATGAAATCCACTTTTTCAATTGACTGAATGCCCCATTAATTGACTAGACCCTAGAATTTTTTTTACTATTTGATCCGATCGTATCTGATCTGTTCTTTCCATACTTGTTCAATCGACTGAACTTTTGTTTCATTTGGACTTGATCACAGTCTCGATTGTGCTTAACTTCTTAGGATTGGTTGATCAAACCCCCTTGTTCGATCAACCCCCTTCGATCAACCTAAACTTTATTTTTCTGCAAAAGAAAGTTAGTACAACAAAAATAGTAATAATAGATATGCAAAATAAAATTAGACATATATAAGTATGCATGAATCAATCTTGATAGTTGAGATTGTCTGATTTCAACTTAGAAACTTCTGTTGATTTTTTTAGTTGGATAAATGCTTAAAGTTATCCTAACTAGGACACATTCTCACTGCCTTCTAGAATGAAAAGTCTCTCCAGGACTTACCTTACTTATTAAACATCTAGTCCAAATGACATATTTGATCTTCTTATTTTGCTTAGTGTCTGATCGACCTGCCAAGACTTTCCTTACTTGATGTCTGATAATCGGATTTGGGACATGCTAATTGAGGATTATATCTCAGTGTTTTTATCCTCTCTTGTATCTAAAATTGTATTTCTAGTATATTTTATTAGTTTGGATTTCTTTATGATATTCATCTTAATTTATATAGATTTGAGGGAATTCATAATTATTAATTGATCATATTTTGCTTTGTAGGAATTTAGGATGAGATAACAAATTGGAGGAGAACATCGAGTTTGATTTAATCATGGTCCAATTTGAACCCAAATTGGAGGATCAAAAATGGAAGATTTAAATTCATACATATGTGAGAAGCCCAATTACAAGGATTTCCAATCAAGCCAAAATTCAATTCAAAAAGCCCAATTTAAAAGCCCAAGAGAATAGCCAAATTGAACCAAACTAGTCCGGTTCAACAGTGGTTCGGTTCAGTGGTCTAAAAGGGAAAAATCGGTTCGATCATTCTTCGGCTAGCGCTGGATTAAGTTTCTTCTCTTTTTCCCCTATTGTAATTTCTCCTCCTCTGCAACCCCTTTCTCCCTATCGAAGCCATGGGACGATGCCGATGGCTTCTTCGAAGGCTTACAAGCATCAATGACCTCGCTAGGAGTTTTGCTAGAGTGGTCCAGGTCCGATGAGCATCTCCTTCATCCCCTCCAGTCGCGCTTAACCTGTCACCATGGTTAGGGCAATAGGTTTCAGAGTAGCCAGCGATATCGCTTCCTTTAAGAACCTTGCTGGAGTAGTCTAGCTCCAGTGAGCTTCCCTCTCTTCACGCAATCCACCAGAGCTCAGTGGTTGGTTTCCTTCGTCGACGTGGTTTGCAAACGCGAGGACTACCTGACCGGCTTTGACCATCCTCTTCGTCACTAGTGAAGTTCTGAGGTAAGCCATTCCCGATTCTTTGTTCCTAACCTGTGAACATGGTTGCGATAATAGATCTAGGGCAGAGACGATCAGCGATTGGTTGACTTTGGATTTTCCGATCAGTCTTTGTTGGAGTGGCCTAACTCCGGGGAAGAACTCTCCACTCTCATTGTTGACGTGAACAACCCCTAGAAGAAGTTATCCTTGAGAGTTCACCGGAGAATGACTCTGACTTTTGGCCACAGGTGTCCTGGGTTTGATTTGGAAATTGTAACCTCAAATTTTTTGTGATTTGAAGAGTGTAAACTTTCAATTAGTTTTTGTTCTATTAAACTCCAATTGATTTGTGATTTGGTTGAGTTTCAACGAATTTGTGGACTTGTTTAACTTCAATGACAAATCTGTGACTTGATTAAATTCATTGAATTTGTGATTTGTTTACTTTGGATGAATCATTGTCCTGTTAAATTCCAATGAAGCTGTGAATGCGTTGAACTTCAATGAATGTGATTTGGTTAAACTTGATTAAGTTGTAATTTGATTAATTTGAATGAAATTGTGAATATGTTAAAATTTGGATTTAATTGTGAATATGTTAATTTGGAATGAAATTATAATTATGGTTCATGTTTGGATGAAATTATAATTATGGTTAATGTTTAGGATTAATTTGTGAATTATGTTAATGTCATTATTGAATTATGATTTTGATTGGTAATAATATGAATAGGTGAATGTTGGATGAATTTGTTAATTAGGGTTAATGTTGTTATTGGATTATGCTTTTGGTTAATAATAATGTGAACATGTGTAGTTGATAAAATTATAATTGCATATTCTTTAGCTTTACTATGTTAGAATTGTAGATTTATTGGTATATGTAGTTTGGTGTTTAGTTCAATTATGTATAGTTAAAGTGTTTCTCGAATGAAAGTTATTGTGTAAATATTTCTTAGTTGATCTTTATTAGAATAAACTTGTATCATAAGATCCAAATTGTTGTTAGTCATGACTCTTTTCTTTGATTGAATAAGGTTAGAAAATAAAAACCCCTTTGTAATATTTTCTAATACAAACTTTCTATCATTGGTTCCACGAGAGAGATGACTCAGATCCTTTACTATGCTATTTTAGTGTAAATTAGGAGTTTTGATTAATTATAAAATATAAATTTTGAATGATGTATGTGACAAATAAATAAAATATAAAATATAATAAATATAATAAAAAGAAAAATTACCATCGATGTCTGGTCTAACTGATCCATCAAGTGCTCTACTAGATCAGTTATTTGGTCTTCTGTCTGGTGTCTAGTCTTTTTGATCGGCTAAGACTTCTTAACCTAGTGTTTGGTCTTCCTAACCCACTAGGACTTCCGATGTCTAATGGCCAATCTTCTTGATCCATTAGAACATTCCATATTAAGTGACTTGCACACTTAACTCACATATCAAACACATAATATTTATTTTAAATCCTTGTTAGACATCAAAATATAAGTTCGATAATCGGCGTTGCCTACATCAATAATTTTCTCCTTTTTTGATGTTTAATAACCTACACTACAACAAACTTGACTTTCCGCAGCGCACAATTAAACTATCCGCAGCGCACATTGCATGCTGCATAACTCTAAGCTGTTGAAAGTTATAATACATCCGTAGCGCGCGGGGCACGTGCTGCGGAAAAAGACATCTGCAGCACGCGGGGCGCGCGCTGCGAAAAATTGCATCCGCAGCACACAGGCCGTGCGTTGCGGATGCAATTTTCCGCAGTGCACGACCCGCGTGCTGTGGATGCATTTTTCATAGCGCGCGCCTCGCGTGCTGCGGATAATTATATTCTTAAAATATAATAAACATATATACACAAATATATAATACAAATACAAATACACATAATTATAACCTGCTCAAAATGTTGTAATATTTATAATCCAACATACAAATACCACATACAAATATTAAATAAAATCACACCAAAGATAATCATCTACATTTAGTTAGATAAAATAATCCAAACAAAAATTCATCATTACTACAAAAAGTATATGATCAAATTAATGCCCAAGCGACTGTGCTTCCTATTGCATCCTCAAGAAAAAATATCTCTTCGTTTGGTCGAATTAGCTCCACTTTCTCCACGAAAACTCTATCAATCTAAACTTTCTAATAAGATCCACCAAAAGGAATGTGATGTACTTTTGCATCAGTGGCTTCTCGAGTACCAGTTTTGTTTTGCACCCTCGGGCACCAAAAGGATTGTGAGCGTTGTACCGTGTCCTGGCCCAAATCGACAAGTGAATGTAACTGTTAAAAACAAAAACAATGGAAAATGATGCTTACAGATATAATAGGATCCTGTTGCTTGTTGAGACGAAGTTGAACTGACACATTAATAAGATCATCCCACACATTATCAGTGGTAGGGAGTGTCAAGTAAAGCTCATACTTTGGCAACATACTTTGGTAGGGAAAACTCCATCTACAAACCCAGATCCATACTTCCAACCCTGTCCCCTTAGTGAACTACCTAATAAGGAATAAGAATGACACAAAAGAAGTCATTAGAATAAAGTCAACAAATTTAAAATTTAGTGATGAACTAATTTTATAATACAGTTACAGTCTAACTGAATGAACATATAATTTGATTGACAAAAACATTGAAAAATTGCACATCTGATTCATAAATACTTTACTGCTACTTATGATAAAATGATTCAAAGATAAAATTTACGAGTAAACCTGTCATATTCTTTCAATCAAGATAGCAATAAGAAAGTTTAGTTATCAAAGGTAACTAAATCTATATTCCAGAAAGCAAAAGAGAATACATAAAGCGCATAGAAGACTAAGGTATATGCTGAGTAGCATCTGGTACTGAATACATGAAGAATCAATTTTCCACTGTAACATATGGTCTTTGGCATTCTGCAACCACTCTCAATGATCAATTGCCTAAGTTTCCAGCCCAACTGATTTGTTTAGGCACAAAGGTTGAGTTGGAAAATCTACTATTTCTCTCCTTCAAACGGTACCAAAACCAATAATATTAGTGAGTGTATATTATTACATATACAATAGAGTAATCATAATCTTTATCTGAAAACAGTCAACTCAATTTTGTGGTTTGCATTTATCTATGGGTACTACACTTTCGCACCCACAGTCAAGCATGAGGATACCTAAACTAAAAGGCATATTGTGCTTTGCCAAGGGTTTGTTGGCCCATGCTTGGCATGCTATTTAGCTCTGTGACGGCGCTTGTGCAACCCATGAACCAGAAGGCTAACAAATTCTTAATTTATACTAGCCAAGAAGCATGCAGATGAATGAGAAACTTAAGTATACGAAAATAGATGAATAAAATTCAGAAATAATATATGCAGAACACATAAGTAACCTTTTCAAAAGGCTCATAATGTCACTTTTTACATTTGCCTGAGACTTTGCTGGACTTGAAGATAGTGTCAGAACGGGAGAGTCTTTGAATAAGTCTTGAATTCCCACTGCAGGTTTATTTTCCACTGGTTTTGAACTACCTGTTTGGGTCGTAGAAGTTGTCATCGCAGCAGTTGTAGGATACATAGTGCATTAAAATCGTAAATAAACATAAACCAGAGGTACCATCATATAGTTATGAAGAAGCATCTTAAAAGATGAACGGATAAACCATAGGAGCACTAATTCAAAAGAGTTGCAAAGAGTTGATTTGCCACTATTTGTATATCACAAAGCATCTTGACAACCTTTCAAAAAAACTCAAACACTTACATTGGAAACCTGCCCATGAATTATCATCCTTGGAACATGAGTCTGAGCCATTTGTAGTAGGTGTCTCTATCGTAAATATATTGAGAAGATCAGCAACATAATCAACTTTTGCAGGTGGCACTAAGGTCTCAACTTTTGGTGGTGATGAAGGTGTATTAACTTTTGGTTGTACATCTGCATTGGTTGGTGCAGACTCTGGAGATTGTGAAGAGCCACCCTTGGGCACAGAAGGCTCAACTTTTGTCACCGTGGATACCTGTTACTCCATCAAACCGTGCCAATCAACATGCTTGTTAGAAAGCTCTCCATAGGTATTGTTTATAATAGGAAGTACCAACAAGCAGGAAGGCAAGTGAAGATAAATTTCTGAAATGAACAAACATAATAGAACAGTAACTCTAACTTAAAAATGATGAGATAGAAAACTGTGTTTAACATAGTGATACCCTAAAATTAACAACATGGCAAACATGACAAAATTAGAACCCTAAAATTTACAGCATAAACCCAACATGTCAAGCCCTAAAATTAACAGTCTAAAATCACAAAATGTCAAGCTCTAAAACAAGTAATGATCAGATCCTAAAATACACGAAATCACCATTTTACCTGCCGCTGCAAGGGGAGGAGGATGCCGACGCAAGGGGAGGACGGACTCACGACGGCTGGAGGAGGAGGATGGACTTGCGACGGCCGGACAGACTCACGACGGCCGGACGGACTCGCGACGGCTGGAGGAGGAGGATGGACACAGGAGGAAGGAGGACGACCAGCCGGACGGACAACCGGAGGTGACGGACTCAGGAGGCACACACCGTCAGGGGAGCGCGGGCGGCCGAGCGCGCGGGCGATCGCGGTCGCGGGGGGGGGGGGGGGGGGGGATCTCGCGAAATAGGGCGTTCGGGGGAGCGAGCGCGGGCGGCTGAGCGTTGGCGAGGGAGGCAATGTCGCGAAACAGAGAGGAGCGAGCGCGGCGGGGAAAAGAGAAAACCTAAGGCTGCGAGCATCCATACGCGGTGGAAAATAAAAATTTATTAAATAATTTTTTTAACAGTGTACATCCATACGTGTTGCGTACATTTTTAACTCTCTTTTAACAGCATATATTTTTTTAAAAATACTATCTTTTAACAGCGTATAATTTTTGTACGCTGCGAAAAATACTATTCGTAGCGCACTGTTATACGTGCGCTGTTAATTTTAAAATATAATATATTATCCGCAGCGCACTTGATTATGTGCGCTGTAAAAATTATTATTAACAGCACACTATAATTGTGTGTCGTTAATGACGTGCTGCGGAAAGTCAAGTTTGTTGTAGTGAGTGAAGATTTAATCAAGTTAAACTGTAACAGAAGGACTGGTAATCGACCTGTTGGTCGATTACCAGAGGGTGTAATCGATCGGTTGATCGATTACACGCTTTAATGAGGAACGAAATTAGCGACTTTTGATCGATCCACCGATCGATTAAGGGTCGGTAATCGATCGGCTGATCGATTACGAGGCTGTAATCGATCGGTTGATCGATTACCAAGCCTACTGTGGACACCGTAATGAGGGAATCGATCTCCTGATCGATTAGGCTCCTGTAATCGATCGGTTGATCGATTACCCAAGCCACTGTGATGAATAATGGAACAGAATCGACCCTGAATCGATTTAAACCCATCAATCGATCTTCTGATCGATGATAGGGATATAAATCTCCTGGTTTGGTCGGTTTAAGGTTAATAAAGCTACCCCCTATGAAGAAAGTGCAACCAAACCTAGGTTAAAGTTTAAATGTGATTAGACACATGATTTTCTTTCATAATACCTTATGTCGAATTCATGTAATGTATGACGTGAATGTTCACTATGAATGAAAGAAAGATGTTATGGAACATTCACGTTAAGATGGAAAAAGGAAAAGTATGAAAAGTATTTTACTTTGAATGAATGGCTTGTACCGGAACCCGAAAGGGATTCCAGGGATGGGCTCCAAAAGTTGCCCCTAGGTTGAAGGACATCTGAGAAGACCTAGTAACCGTGTAGTCGGGATTAGCTACCTCGTACTACTTGGTATGTATGCGCGCAAAAGAAATGAATGGGTACAAGCCAGGGATCCCCAAAGATGATGATGATTATTATGTTTATCTATTAAGATAATATTTTTCAAAAAGGCAAAATGATTTCTATGTTTCATGTATATGATGTAAATGTCCAATGATTGATTTATGCCTGTTTAGGAAATATGACATTTGTATGCTTTATTGTTATGTTTTATGTAACGATGGATTTTGTGAGTAGGAAAGGAACTTACTAAGCTTTATGCTTATAGATGCTTTCCTTATATTGCAGATCCAGTTAACAGGTACTGAGCAAATGGGAGGCAGCAGGACAGGGCTGTGGAGATGTGTGTGGTGGTGACGTGATTAAGCCTTGGCCATGAAACCAATGTTTATTTCATGTTGAACAATGTTTTAATATCATGTGTTAATTATCCTGTTTAGAACTGTATAACCTAGTATTTGCCATGCAACCTAGGTTAGTTGGTATTGTTTATTATTGCACTGCTATCATATATGAATCTGTTTTAGATTAGTAGTATGTTCCGCTGCATGTTTAGTTAGTTTAGTTTTTGTATATGATAGTAGTTGTAAGAAAGAATGAATGAATGTAAGAACTGTAGCGTCCGTCAAGGGCCCACGTAAGGGCGGGCGTTACAATAAAGCGAAAAATTAAAATGAGATAAGACTCGGGCGGTTACGTGTTTCCACAGTTTAGCGATTGCTACTCCAAGACCCACGATCCTTTGAACTATTTTCGAATAAGCAATTACTACTGGTCTTATTTATGAAAACTTTCAAAGAAGGAGAAAAGCTCGTATAAGATTAGAGGATAGTAACAAATTTACTAAGCCTCTATTAAATGAAATGCAAGTATGTATATAAACAATATATCGACAATGTAGGATATAGTATTTCATCATAGATTGTCAGAAAGCCTCTCGATGTAGTAGCAGTAGTACTTGTACGAATGGAGCAGCAAGGAAGGAGAGATCGATGAGAAGTTGATTGTTGAGCCTTAGATCTCGAGGCTTCTTTTATAGTCTTTATCTGGTCGATTGAAAATCCATCAGTCGACTAATCCTTCCAGTTGATTGAATCTCCTATCAGGGAACCAATCTCTTATCATTCCTTGCTTGCTCCGATCCTATTAGATCAATCCCATGAAATCCACTTTTTCAATTGACTGAATGCCCCATCAATTGACTAGACCCTAGAATTTTTTTTACTATTTGATCCGATCGTATCGGATCTGTTCTTTCCATACTTGTTCAATCGACTGAACTTTTGTTTCATTTGGACTTGATCACAGTCTCGATTGTGCTTAACTTCTTAGGATTGGTTGATCAAACCCCCTTGTTCGATCGACCCCCTTCGATCAACCTAAACTTTATTTTTCTGCAAAAGAAAGTTAGTACAACAAAAATAGTAATAATAGATATGCAAAATAAAATTAGACATATATAAGTATGCATGAATCAATCTTGATAGTTGAGATTGTCTGATTTCAACTTAGAAACTTCTGTTGATTTTTTTAGTTGGATCAATGCTTAAAGTTATCCTAACTAGGACACATTCTCACTACCTTCTAGAATGAAAAGTCTCTCCAGGACTTACCTTACTTACCTATTAAACATGTAGTCTAAATGACATATTTGATCTTCTTATTTTGCTTAGTGTGTAATCGACCTGTCAAGATTTTCCTTACTTGATGTCTGATAATCGAATTTGGGACATGCTAATTGAGGTTATATCTTAGTGTTTTTATCCTCTCTTGTATTTTAAATTGTGTTTCTAGTATATTTTATTAGTTTGGATTTCTTTATGATATTCATCTTAATTTCTATAGATTTGAGGGAATTCATGATTATTAATTGATCATATTTTGCTTTGTAGGAATTTAGGATGAGATAACAAATTGGAGGAGAACATCGAGTTTGGTTTAATCATGGTCCAATTTGAACCGAGAATTGAAGGATCAAAAAATGGAAGATTTAAATTCATACATATGTGAGAAGCCCAATTACAAGGATTTCCAATCAAACCAAAATCCAATTCAAAAAGCCCAATTTAGAAGCCCAAGAGAATAGCCAAATTGAACCAAACTGGTCCGATTCAACAGTGGTTCGGTTCAGTGGTCTAAAAGGGAAAAATCGGTTCGATCATTCTTAGGCTTGCGCTGGATTAAGTTTCTTCTCTTTTTCCCCTATCATAATTTCTCCTCCTCTGCAACCCCTTTCTCCCTATTGAAGCCATGGGACGATGCCGATGGCTTCTTCGAAGGCTTACAAGCGTCGATGACCTCGCTAGGAGTTTTGCTGGAGTGGTCTAGGTCTGATGAGCATCTCCTTCATCCCCTCCAGTTGCGCTTAACCTGTCACTGTGGTTAGGGCAATAGGTTTCAGAGCGGCCAGCGGTATCACTTCCTTCTAAGAACCTCGTCGGAGTAGTCCAGCTCTGGTGAGCTTCCCTCTCTTCACGCAATCCACCAGAGCTCAGTGGTTGATTTTCTTCGTCGACGTGGTTTGTGAACACGAGGACTACCTAACCAGCTTGGACCATCCTCTTCGTCACTGGTGAAGTTCCGAGGTAAGCCATTCCCGATTCTTTGTTCCTAACCTATGAACATGGTTGCGACAATAGATCTAGGGCAGAGATGATCAGTGATTGGTTGATTTTGGATTCTCCGATCAATCTTCGTTGGAGTGGTCTAGCTCCGGGGAAGAACTCTCCACTCTCATTGTTGGCGTGAACAACCCCCAGAAGAAGTTGTCCTTGCGAGTTCACCGGAGAATGACTCTGACTTTTGGCCATTGGTGTCCTGAGTTTGATTTGGAAATCGTAACCTCAAATTTTTTGTGATTTGAAGAGCGTAAACTTTCAATTAGTTTTTGTTCTATTAAACTCCAATTGATTTGTGATTTGGTTGAGTTTCAACGAATTTGTGGACTTGTTTAACTTCAATGATGAATCTATGACTTGATTAAAATTCATTGAATTTGTGATTTGTTTACTTTGGATGAATCATTGTCCTGTTAAATTCCAATGAAGCTGTGAATGCGTTGAACTTCAATGAATGTGATTTGGTTAAACTTAATTAAGTTGTAATTTGATTAATTTAAATGAAATTGTGAATATGTTAAAATTTGGATTTAATTGTGAATATGTTAATTTGGAATGAAATTATAATTATGGTTGATGTTTGGATGAAATTATAATTATGGTTAATGTTTAGGATTAATTTGTGAATTATGTTAATGTCATTATTGAATTATGATTTTGATTGGTAATAATATGAATAGGTGAATGTTGGATGAATTTGTTAATTAGGGTTAATGTTGTTATTGGATTATGCTTTTGGTTAATAATAATGTGAACATGTGTAGTTGATAAATTATAATTGCATATTCATTAGCTTTACTATGTTAGAGTTGTAGATTTATTGGTATGTGTAGTTTGATGTTTAGTTCAATTATATATAGTTAAAGTGTTTCTCGATTGAAAGTTGTTGTGTAAATATTTCTTAGTTGATCTTTATTAAAATAAACTTGTATCATAAGACCTTAATTGTTGTTAGTCATGACTCTTTTCTTTGATTGAATAAGGTTAGAAAATAAAAACCCCTTTGTAATATTTGTCTAATGTAAACTTTCTATCATTGGTTCTACAAGAGAGATGACTCAGATCCTTTACTATGCTATTTTAGTGTAAATTAGGAGTTTTGGTTAATTATAAAATATAAATTTTGAATGGTGTATGTGACAAATAAATAAAATATAAAATATAATAAAATATAATAAAAAGAACAATTACCATCGATATCTGGTCTAGTTGATCCATCAAGTGCTCTACCAGATCAGTTATTTGGTTTTTTTGCCTGGTGTCTAGTCCTTTTGATCGACTAAGACTTCTTAGCCTATTGTTTAGTCCTCCTAACCCACTAGAACTTCTGATGTCTAATGACCAATCTTCCTGATCACTTAGGACATTCCATGTTAAGTGACTTGCACACTTAATTCTCATATCAAACACATAATATTTAATTTAAATCCTTTGCTAGATATCAAAATATAAGTTCGATCATCGGCACTGCCTACATTTTTTGATGTTTAACAACCTAGTTTAAAGCTAGAGAAAAAATACCTTTCTTTAACAAAGTTTAACATGCTTTTATGGAAACTTAATCTAATGCAGTTAAACCTGGATCAAGATCAAAAAAATTAACTTAAACTTACAATTTCAATTTAAGTTAAACCAAATCAAGACTTGTTAATTTTAGCAACTTAAACTTTGGCAAGTAATCAGTTCATGCCTTAAGTTGAAAGTTCAACAAACTTGAAATAACTAACTTAAACTTAACTTCAATCTATGTCTAAGTTAGAGTTCAATTTTCCTTCTAAGTTCATTTTAAGTGAGAGTTCAATTTTCCTTTTAAGTTCATTTTTCTTAGCTCAACCAACTCAACTTTAAAATCTTATTTTTCTCCTCCTTTGACATACATCAAAATAGGGATCATGTCAAGATTTTCAAAGAATATTAAAACCATAGCAATTTTCAAAATATTTTTCCAAAGTAATAATGCAATATTCAAATATATTTTTCTAAGGTAAAATTTACATTTTTCAAAAAAAAAGTCAATAATGTATTTTTTTTAAAAAAAATAAAGATAATAATATATATTTCAAAAATATTTTTAAGTCAATAATATATTTTTCAAAAATATTTTTCCAGACAATAATACATTTTTCATGACAATAATATCCTTCAAAGAGGCATAATGAGTTAAATAAGAAATATAAAGCATAAAAACCAATCATATATTAATCAAGCATATAAAATAAATCATACTCATCATGGATAGATCAAATAAGCAGCATAAGTCAAATATAGCAAACAGTCAAAACATCAAATGAGTCAAATATAACTAGAGTCAAGCTACCAAGCATACAATAGATAATAGTCAAGCCTAAACAAGCAGCTCTAGATCTAATTGGATCAAGGAGGGGTTGTCGGCTGATGCGCTAAGCCTGGAGAAAGTCAAACATATATCGTTGTTGCTACTCAATCAAATCTAGGCATCCATTGCTTGAATCTAGGGATTTGATGATGTCCTTGATAGGCGTCAAGCATGCATATAAGTTTGCAACCTAAGATTCAGTCAACCAATCAGTCGATCCTGGGAAGAGAGTAACAATCCTTAGGACAAATTTTGTTGAGGTCTCGAAAGTCAATGTAGACTTGCCACTTGCCCCCGCACTTTGATACCAATACTATATTTGTGAGCCATGACAGGAATTGAACTTCTCGGATGTATTCTTCTTCGAGGAGTTTACTCATTTCAGTACGGATTACCTATCTTATTCTAGTTCGAAGTGTCGCTTTTTCTGTCGGGCAGGTCGAGCCTCGAGGAGGATATTGAGCCAATGTTCCATTACGGTAGATGCTACCCCCGTGACTTCGTGAGAAGCCTAGGCGAATACATCATTGTTTGAATGAGGTAGTCAACAAATTCTGCTTTTATTTAGGGTGACAAGTTAGTTGAGATTTGGGTGACTTTGTTAAATAGACTGGGCACAACCTGCATTTCTTCCTTATCGTGCGACGGTCGGGGAATAGGCATCTCTTGGAGAGAATGCACCTCTTTCCTTAAGATTTTCCACATCTTTTTAAGGTCGGTACAAATCATGGTGATGTAGCACTTCTGAGAGATGACCTGATCTCTACCAGCCGAGTTGATTTGATCAACTACTGGAAATTTTATCTTTTAGTGAATGGTAGAAATGACTGCTTGAAACATGCTGAGCTCGAGTCTTCCAAAAATGACAATGTAAGAGCTAGGAAGAAGTGTCTACTATTGTAAAGAGGATGTTTCAAGTTCGCTGCAAAGGTTCCTAGCCTAGAGAAATGGGAGGCAAATCTGGCCTGCCAATTGTATTTCATGTCTAGTGAATCCGAACAGAGTTGTTGACATGGGTCTTAATTCTTCTCTGTTGATTTACATCTGATCAAATACTTCTTTAAATAATACATTGATAGAACTGCTCATATCAACGAATACTCTGGCTACCTCATAATTTGCTATCACTGTATGAATTACCAAAGCATCATCGTGAGAGGTGAAGACTCCATCCAGGTCTCCAGGTCTAGTGGTCCAAAGCTAATGAGGGGCCCTTTCTCTAGGCCTCTCCTAGAGCTTATGCCATAACTTTCCAATCTTCACCCGTGAGCTTTCCTTGCTTGATTTGAGTCTCCGTCGATAGGCCCACCTAAGATTATGTTGATTACATCGCGGTGAGGTGTGTTGCTTAAGTGATTTCCATACGAGTTAGGATGATCTTCTCGTCAGTCATCCCGATGACGTTGGTTAGGAGAACGTCGCCGTGGAGGTTCTGTCTCCTTGTGTCGACTAGGACTAGACCGATGTCGATCTGATCTATTCTCAGAGTCCTCGTGTCACGAATATTTGCGAGATGTGTGTCTGGTTGTTGAAGGCAAAGTCTTCCTTCCTTGTTGTTTCTCTTTTATAACTCGACTAACTTCTTGAGCAAACTACCGACATTCATTAGTGTTATAATTATGTGATTGATGATATGTACATAAATGAACCTACTCTTCTGGAGGACTCTAGGTCAGTATTTCAGCAGAAACAAGATGGAAGGACACGACCTGCACTGTGCGTCCTTCTTGCCAAGATAGTAGGTAATTAGATTGTGATGAGATTTTACTTATTGGTATGGATTTGGAAGGTTTCTTCTTTGATCGAAAAGTGACCGAGCTATGTCTCTTTCAGATATATGTATTTATCAACACGTTTAAGTAATTTGTCATAATCTACCAGAGGTTTTTTCATCAAGGATCGGAAGAACTCTCCATCTACCAAACCTTGAGAAAAGGCGCTGGTCAACTGTTTCGAGAGAGTTGAGGGGACGTCCTAAATGACCCAATCGAATCATTGAATATATTCTCTGAGAGCCTCCCGAGGCTTCTTTTTTATGATAAATAAATTTAGAAGTATTTTTGGTATCTTTTGCTACTGACAAATTGATGAAGGAAGGCCACTTTGAAATCCACAAAGGAATGAATGGGCAAGACTAGAAGGTGGCTGAAGCACCTCTGGGCAGAGCTCGATAAGGTGGTTACGAAGACTCGACATTTAACCCAATCAGGATATTGGTTCAATAAAACAACATTTCAAAATGGCACAGGTGATCCTATGGATCTGACGATCTAGTGTATTCCTCTAATTGTGGTTGTCGAAAGTGTTGGAGTAGTTCTTGCTTGAGAACTTTTCAAGAGAAATGAGTTCTGGGTATGCTTACCTCATCAGCAGTGATTATATTGCCTTTATAATCCCGAGGGGGTATTCCAGCTCTAGATTCATGTGAATCCTCGTTCGAAAAAGTTGTCTCTTTGTTAAGAGAGTTCATAATGGGTATGCCCCCTCCTACTGGTAGTGACACTTTTCAAGGCAGGGAAGGCTCGTCCGGCGAAGGAAGAAGAGCTCTTGAAGGAGGGAATAACGAGTGTTGTTGTAATACCTTTAACATCACTTAGGATACTAGCTCATTAATTTACTCGGGTGTGATGGTCATTTCTTCATCGTAACTTTTCTCTTTAGCGAAGACATAATCGCCAGTAGTTCTTCCAATGTTAACCATCGCAACATCTTGACTTAGATTTCCCACAGACGGCACCAATTTATTTTGGCTAAATACCATGTATGATCAAATCACCGGCTAATAAATTGTTAACGTGCACGCTCCTCGAAGATAATCATCAAAGAAGATAAATGGACCTAAAAAGTACTTAAAAGAGAGTTTGAATGACACCAGGGATGGATCCCAACAAGCCACTCCGACGCTCAAGTTAAGATTTGACATGAGGAAGAAGATTAAACATTTGAGAAAATTAGAATTTTGTGTGGACAACATTTTATAGAGTTGATATATGAAACATCAGCGTTCGTTTAGAAAAAGTTTTGAGATATATGCTTCTATTCCAATGTACGCACTCTAATTGTCCATGTCTTCTAAGATATTTGTCTGATTTTTCATGAGAAACAATCTTAGAGTTTTCTGATCTCGTGAACAGACCATTTCCATGGACTTAACATGAAACTGAGATAGATCAGCATATGAGGCTGAGATAAAGTTGGCACATGAGATTGAGTAGATGCTGAGGTCGGGGCCTGAGACCGAGTCGAGGTCAAGGTCAAGGCCTGAGGCTAAGCCGAAGTAGGCACATGGGACTAAGCAGAGGTCGATGTCGGGGCCCGAAACTGAGTAGAGGTCAAGGTCAGAACCTGAGACTGAGACGAAGTCAACATATGAGACTGAGCAGATATCAAGGTCAGGGCTCGAGACCGAGTAGAGGTCGAGATCAAAACCCGAGACTAAGCCAAAGTCGGCACATGAGATTGAGCAGAGGCCAAGCTCGGGGCCCGAGATCGAGTAGAGGTCAAGGTCGAGGCCCAAGGCTGAGATTGTCTGTGGGCCCCTTTCGTCCCCTTCTTCATTGATCTCATTTAATAGTTTTACACCTTTCTTGCTCTAAGACCACATGGCGGCCACGAGACAACCACGTGGTAGTTATACGATTCCGTCGTATCAAGGAGCTCGACAATACTTATTGAGAGCTTGCTAATAAATGAGGGTCAATCAATTCAATAAAGGGAGGTGCGTCAGTTATGGAATAGATGTTAAAGGTTGTTTTCATCAACGAGAGATAGTTGCAGGTGTAGGAAAAGAGACATTGGTTTCAAATGATTGTAAAGCAAGGAGGTGATAATTACAATAGTTATAAAGGCTGGAGTTATATAGCCGTTACCAGGAATGATATCACTGTCTGATGTAAAGATGTCACATGATGACAAGGAGACCATTGACACATGAGAAACATCTCTCCTTCTCTATAAATAAGATAATCATTTCAGCGGTAAAGGTAGGCTCAATTCATCATCACACCTCTATTTTACTACAGTTCTCCATCCTACTACTTCATTCTCTTCTCTGAGTTTGACTTTAGCGGTGGAGGGGCCACACTAGGATACGCCTTGGTCTCCTTCTAACTAAATGTCAGCCGACTGATGGTATTCGTCAAACAAGCATAGAAAAATCAGTCGACTGAGGAGTCGACTGCTTCACTCGACTGATCTTTCTATGGATTTTTTTAAGGGCATCAGTCGACTGCAAATATCCTAGTCGACTGATAGTAGTCGACTGGCAACCCATCAGTTGACTGATGACACGATTTCTATAAAAGTAATCTTAAATGGTGATCGACTGCTAACCCTAGGGTTGTGCCGATCCAGCCTTGATCTTCATCTTCAATCTCCTCCTCGGCCTCCTCCTCCTAGTGATGATGACATGTAGCTATGAGACTTATTTGAAATGGTTGTATAAATAACTACGGATGTGCTTGATAATGCTTAGGATATCTTGTTTGACTATTGAATATTTTGAATCAAGTTGATGCTCTTTCAAATTTATAAGGTGTTTATGACTATATTTTATGCTAAGTTTGATTAATCCTGCATGGATAAAGGGGGAGCATTTACATTGAAAAAGAAACTATTCCATGGATAAAACACATAGAATTCATCTACTGTAAGGTCTATAGAATATTTGGTACCTGTGCAGCGAGTTTTTGCTGCAACTCCTTCATCTTCAAGCATAGCTCAACCTTCTGCTCCTTGTAGCTCTGAAGCAATAAATCCTTCCCCTCTATAACTTCCACGAGCTCTTGCACTTGCTTCTTCAACATCTCTATCCTCTCTCTTTCTACGTTTTCTTTCTCTACTCTGACACAGCTCACTTCCATATCATTGATGTTGTCGGCATATGCATTTGTGAATCCATTTGCTATTTCTTGATGACAATATTTTGCATCTACTGGTTTCTCAGAGGAGACTGCCTCTGTCACACAGTGATCAGCAATGACCTTTCTCAGCTGCTGGATCTCTCTTTCAGAAGTGAACAAGTCCCTACTGGTACAATCTAGTTGAGCCTGCAAATGTGGTGATTGTGAGTATTGAATATTGAGAAAATTCTGAAGTTCTGTTATTTGGTCCTGCATCTCCATTATCATCTCATCCCGTCTCTTAATTTGCCGCCGCTGTTTTTGTATCACCTCCCTTTTGCTATAGACATCAGATCCAGATTCAGAGACACAAGGGGAGTCTGAGTTGTTTGAATGGTGCAAGGGCTTCCTAGGCATCTCGAGACGATCAGGAGATGATATCCACAACACACTTCCACTACCTTTATTTGGTTCTACAGATGGGATTTCAACTAACGGAAGAGAGGCATCTGAATCATTCTTTACTAGACTTTTGGGATGCTTGACAATATCTGCAGAACATCAATCATGCAATAGACAATGCGACTTAAATTAGTTATGCTGTATATAGCCACAACTGAGGTAATAGTTGACATTTAGGCTATATTTACTTGAATGAAAAGAAAGAAGCAGGAAGAGGAGGGAAAGTGTCACATGGGGCATGAAAGCTTCATGCCCCATGTGCAATTTTGTGATCCTTTACCTTTCCCTCCACCTTGCCATCCTATTTTTCCACTCAAGTGAACCCATCCTTAGGATAGAGAAGTCATTAGACTATTTACTGATGTACAAAAATTCAAAAACTTAGTAATCATAACTACAGGCTATTAAATTGGTTATTGTGTTCTAGTATTGGAACATTTGTAGTATCAAAATAATGAACTAAGTAGCTTATCTAACTTGTTAATCATGAGCAAACTTATTCCAGTCATATCTCAGCTTAAATGTCTAGTAATAGTAACTAGTTGGAGGAGCCACTAAAAATGAGCATTCGAAAAGGGAAAAAAATCAACACAGAATGCAAAAATACCTCTCAACTAAGTATACAAGCTTCAACAATTTCTAAAAGCAACCTAGTCCATCCAAGATGAAATTTTCAATCATGTGCAGTGTAATTGTTGATAAACCCAACAACCTAAATTTTGAAAATTACTAGTGGGTTAGCCACTGAAATGACACTGGCAAGGATGCTAAATTTTGCTGGTAAACAAGGGCCTTCCAGTTTAATAGAGCATGCGATTCTGGTATTCGTGTGATATGAGGACTTCAAAGGGTTAAAGAGTTCCACCAAAAAATAGTTATAACCATGTTTATAGCCGTTCAACAGGAGATATAAACCCGAGAAATAGGATCAGAAAAATAAATGCAAATACACTTGGTCAAAATGAAGAGTCATCAGCCCCAACCATTCAATAGCTTGCCTCCAAAACAGGCATTGAAACATGGTACTTACAAGAATGGGCTTGGCGTTGGTTGTTTCCAACTGATAATTATTCCAGGCATTAGTTTTTTAGAAATTTTAATATCGATGAACTGAAACATTAATGCATCAATCAAAAGGTTCAAGAAATTAGATGATAGACATCATCTTTTTGTACCAACTGCTCTGGGAAAGAGACAGTATGTTAGGAAACTTCTAAAAAACATTTTGTAATATAAGGTTGTTTCATGCTAATAGTTGTGAAACAGAACAAACAAAAAAAATTTCTTACAACTGAATTTTAATCTCACAACTTCAATAAGTGATTTGGTTGTTTCTATCAATTTTTTTGTCCTACGTTTGCTCATCATTATAAAATCCAATATGCATTTCCCTCATTTTGTTTGCCTCTTGCACAAGGATCATGAGAGGAATATGTATTAGCAAGAAAATAAAGAAAACATTAAATTCATTACCCTTGTAATATCATTGATTTTGCAAAAGTGAATATGATCATGCAGATATTTGCATAAAGATTACAATGACAATGCCACTTATCATGCAACTTCAAGGGGTGTGTTTCCTACAATGAAAAGAAACTAGGAAAATTAGATGACTAAAAAAATTTTCCAAGCGCATTTTTTCCTCTTTTTGCTTTAAAAGAAAAGGTTGGGAAAAGAAAACATTAGGGAAATTGTTTCTTAATTTCCTCTATATTGCTTACATCTAATTTGGGTGGAAACCTCACTTTCCCATGGAATTGAACTCAAATTCGAGATTTTTTTTTAATTGAAATCTATTTTTAATTTATCTTAGGCAATTTTCTTTAAAAAATATCCTAAAGTTTGATTATTTCCCTATCAAGGCCCCTATTTAAATAATGACCTAATGAGGCTCTTTTTCCCTAGCCTTAACTCCCTACCCTCAGGGGTTGTATATCGTACCGTATCGAAAATTTTATATCATACCATATACTACGTCAAAATTTTTGGTATTTAAAAAATATATACTGATACCGTACCGAAATTTCAGTATACCGAAACTTCGATATACTGAATTTTCAGTATAGTTAAATTTTTATACCGTTCATATCAAAATTGTTCGGTATTTCAGAATTTTCGATATACCAAAATTATAAAAGGAAAAAATAAATGTATCTAATTTTCAACACTACATTGATACTGGTTTTCAAAAACCAACACCACTGTGGTATTGGACTTAAAAATCCAACACCATGTAGTGCTAGTTTTTGAAAACCAGCACCATGTGTTGGATTTTGGTGCCCATGGTGCTGGATTTTTGTTACACCGCCTTTCTTTCGTTCTGCTTATGGATAATATCCCAAAGGGAACCCTGATCAAGAGTGATTGTGTCAAAGTCAAAGCTGGAATCGCTTCAAGCACATAGAGATAGAATTCCCGAAGGGGGAGCATCGATATCATCTTTATTTAGAATTTAATCACATACCCGTTGAGTTCATTTGATGTTGAACCTGTGGCAGTCACTGAAACCAATTAGCTAGAGGGGGCCCTGGGTCAATGTTGACTAAAAGGAGAGAAAAAGAACCGAACAACCTGAATTCAAGGAAAAAACATAAGAAAGAGAAAAGGACTCATGAAAGCTTAAACTGGACTAGTTCACGTGAGGTAAAAATACATGAAAAAGCTTATGTGACACTGGATTAAAAAATTCAGTACCAAATGGTGCTTGTTTTTGAAAACCAACGCCATATGGTACTGGTTTTTGAAAACCAACACCAATGTGGTATTAGATTTCCAACATCACACGATATTTCAGTGTATACTGAAATATCGAAAAATAATAAATCTCATACCAATCTTCATATTGAAAAGTTCGGTATGGTATAATATCGTATCAAAATTTTTAACATACCGAAGTTTTCAATATGAACGGTATATATCCCCCCCCCCTCTTCTCCCTTGAGTGCCAAAAAAAAGAAGCAAACAAAATTAGGTGATGCATTTTATGGTTATTTCAAAGATTATATAATATGTTTTAGCCAAAACGTTGTCGAGTGTTAAAAAGAAAAAGAGAACTCTTATCATTATTCAAAATCTCTAGCATGATCTTCAAGAACTATATTAAGATGTTTTAGCCTTGAATTAAAATTTTGGTTAAAATTTGATCATGTCAAAATGAGAATAACAACTGATCATACAATAACCCAATCTTATCCCACTAGGTGGGATCAGCTATATGAATCCTTCTATATCATTAAATTATATCCCATACTATATTATCATTTATATTTAAATAAATTTTATCTAGTTTAATTCTTGTTAACCAAATCTTTTTTGGTCTTCCTCTTCCTCGATTGACATGTATATTTGTCATAGTTTCACATTGTCTAACTAGAGTATTTATTGGTTGTCTAAGTAAATGTCTGTACAATCTTCAATGTGTCTCCTAGAGTTTTTCCTCAATAGATGCAATCTCGACTTTCTCTCTAATATTTTCATTTCTTATACTGCCCATTCTTGTATGTCCACACATCTACCTTAATATCCTCATCTTTAAAACTTTTATCTTCTACTCATGTGCTAGAGTCATTGTCCAACATTCAATTTCATATAATATACAGGCCTAATGTCGTTTTGTAAAACCTTCGTTTAAGCTTTAAAGGTACTTTATGATCACAAAGAACACCTGATGTTTTCCTCTATTTCAATCCTATCCACTTATATTTTATGTAAGACATCTCTCAATCTCTCTATCCTTTTGTAAAAATAATTTTAAATACTTAAAACTCTCAGTTACAGACAACTCGTCATATCGTATCTTAACAATTTTCTCATTACATCTAATATTACTAAACTTAAATTTCATATATTTTATTTTTACTTTACTAACCCTAAAACCTTTCACTTCTAGTGTTTTCCACCAAAATTCAAGTTTAGCATTTACTCTTTTACGTATCTCATCTACCAAAATAATAGCATATGCAAGCAACATGCACCGCGGTACCGTATCTTAGATATATCCAGTAAATTCGTCCATGATTAGTGTAATGAGTTAATCCGCTTGAAATCTTCACTCTTATCATTACATCCTCATACATATTCTTAATTAGTTCAATATATGTTATGCTAATACCTCTTTTTTCTAGAATTCTCCATATAATTTTCCTTAAACTCTCTCATAAGTTTTTTCTAGGTTGATGAATATCATATATAAGTCTTGATTCTATTTTTGATACTTTTCAATTAGTTATCAAAGAAAATGTATAGCTTATATTATCGACCTTCCAAGCATAAATCCAAATTAATTTTCAATCACCGTGGTCTCCTTTTTTAATCTTTTTTTCTATTACTCTTTCTCAAAGTTTCATAGTATGACTAATTAGTTTAATACCCCTATACTCATCAGGTATTTTTTTAGTTTTTAATATCAAGTTGTTTAACTTTATAAGTCATTCAATAACTTATTTTCCTAGGCACTTCCATAGCTGGAATATCATTTGGTCCAACTGTTTTTCCCTTTTACATCTCATTTAAAACTTGTTCTACTTCTGAAGTTTAAATACTATGATAAAAATTTAAATTTTTATACTCATTTGACCTACTTAAATTACACAAGTTAAGTTGATCACCTAAACCTTCTCATTAAAAGTTAATGAAAATATCTCTTTAATCGCTCTTTTATTTCCTCATCATTTACTAGTACCTTATTATATACATCTTTAATACATCTTATTTGAATAAGATCCTTTTGTTTTCTTCTCTCTCGCTTTAGATATTCTGTAAATGACTCTTTCCCCTTCTTTTATATCCAATTTTCAATATAAGCATTCAAAAGTTTCATTGTTAGTTTCATTCACTTCTTTCTTGACTACTATATATAAATTTTAAAATTTTCTTGTTTCTACAAGTATATTATACCTTTTCCTTCACTTTTTTTCTATACTTTCTCATTCCACCAGCAAAGATTCTTTACTTAGTGGTGCATATACCTTTAACTCACCGAATATACTCTTGGCTACTATTTTCAACTTTGATACCATCTTATCTCATATCGTATTCGAGTCGTAGTATATTTCTCTTAATACTTATACTTCTACTCTCTTCTTAAATATTTTTTGCTTCTCATCCTTTAACTTCCACTACTTAATTTAGGAGTCGTGTATATTTTTCTTCTATTGATACTATGCTTGAGGCGTATCTCCAATACTACTAACTTATGTTGGGTACTTAAGTTTTCTCTAGGGATGACCTTGCATTTTTTACAAATATTTCTATCATTCTTTTTAACCATAAGAAAGTCAATTTACGATGTATTATTTCCACTTTTGAATGTGACCAAGTGTTCTCTTTTCTTAAAAAATGTATTAACTAATATAAGGTCATATATTATCACAAAATTCAATATAATTTTTCCTTCTTCATTTTTTGTTTCAAAACCTATAACCCTCATACTCCCTATTATATTCCTCATTTTTCACTCTTATATGCTCATTTAGATCTCCTATTAAAATCATTTCGATTGGCGGAATATTTTGTAATACCTCATCTAAATCGCCCCAAAATCTAAATTTGATATATTTATATAATCCTACTTAAGGTGCATATATGTTAATTACATTAATAGTTTCTTTCGCCACAAGAGCTATAATTCTAACCCCTTTCTAACTACTCCAGCTATATCCTTTAGTAAACTATCGATAACAATACCTACTCCATTTCTTGTTTTATTTCTTGTGTATCATAACTTAAAATCAAAATTCTTTATCATCTTTGTTTTCTCTCCTATCCATTTTGTCTCTTGTACATATAAAATATTAATTCTTCTCCTGATCATCGTATCTACTACCTCCATTATTTTACTAGTGAGCGTTCCTAAATTTCATATTTCAAATCTTAAACAATTAGTTTTCCTAGAATATTTATTTTTACCCAACCTATGATGTGAGAACTCTTGCATATTTAACACTACACTTAAGTTCTCACAAGGATATAACAGCCCTTGTCGAGACGTTACAGTCAGACCCTACAATGCGTTCCCTTCCGAGAAACATTTTGGCATTAACACAATAGTTTGACAAATCCATTCATTAAAATTTATCTGAATGTCCACGCTGGCTGGCAACCTAAAGCACAACCCTCTCCCTTTTTAATCCGAGACTGACATTGGCGGGTTTACCATAATTGATCATAATAAACAAAATAATAAATTCACCTCTAATATCACATATCAAGTATGAGAAACTTATATAGAACTAAGTTTTGGTTGATATTTAGTTTCAAATATGGTTAAATGCTTACAAGCATCCCCAAGCAAAAAGATTGGCATTTGACTCAGCAAATAACATTTCAAAAGAGTCATTGTTAGCTTGTCTACATGCTAGATCTATTTTGACACTCGATTTAAGTTTTGGTTAAATCTTAGTTGAGAGAGTCAAAACATGTTAAATAATTCTTGAAAATCATGTCAGAGATTCGAAATTAAAATAAAATGCATGTCCTTTTTTAGATTTTTCCCCCTCTTTTTTGGCACTTAAACTAAGTTTTGGTCAAAATTTGGTTGAGTTTAGTTGAGGAATAGAACATACATAATTTGAAATAACCATAAGATGTTTTTTTTCATTATTGAGAGTATTTTGTGGAAAAGGAGCCTTAACAGGGCATTAAATGAAACACAAGCCTTGGCGGGGCAATAATCAAGTTTAACGACCTTTTTAGGGATATTGCCCATTTATATTTTCCATTCTTTATCTTGATACATACACTTTAAAAAAAATTCCTCCATCCTCGTGTCACAAGAAACAAATGGACAAAAAAATATTTACAATTTTTTTCCTGTCGACTTTTTTATACCCTCTTTTTTCTAGTTGTTTCCTTCCTTTATAAGATTGAGATACTAAAAACATGTTTCTTGTGGAGGTTGACTAACAAAAAATTACATTTGATAAAGCCTTTACAAAAACCAAAATCTTTGTGAATCCATAGGATATGCTCTATATGACAACCAACTCTACTTATACTTGGCAATGGCTCAACCTAGGGAACAATTTAGTAGCAAAGCTAATGGAGCATAATCGTCTATTTTGGTTAAATATATAATATGCTCAATTTGAGGCTGAATATGCTAATTCAGTTACAACTATGAATAGTACGCGATATTGAGCCATTAGATATTTCTATGATTTATATCTGGTTTACATTAAAAATCTCAAAATATTATTATCTGGCACACAAGACAATTCTCATATTAGAGGCAATCAATATTGAAAGGAGAATGAGTTACCAGAAAAAATCTGACATGTGCTAATTAGAGCTAAGCTGTACCAAAATGGTGAAAACAGAAAACATTATTACCTCAGCCTTAAAAAAAAAGGTGGATGATTGGAATCAATAGGATTAGCAACTAAATAGCTTAGAACACAAAAAGATCATATAAATCAATTTTTACACCATCTCTCTGTTTCCTTTACAGAAAATATATTAGCTATAAATATTTCTTATAAATATTTTTCTTAGAATAAGTCCCTATCTCTTATTATAAATAGAGCTTCATATCGTGTAATAAGATACAATTTGAGATATTATTTTACCAACATGGTATCAGAGCATTAGGGTTTTATTTCTTCCGCGCTGCTCCTCCTCGCGATCCGGTTTCGTTCTTTTTCCCTTCGGCGCCACTCTTCCTCGCGATCCAATCGCGAGTTCTTCTCGTCCTTCTCCCAACCTTTGGCGTCGCTCCCAATCGCGAGTTCCTTCGTGCCGCCCTGTTCCCACTCGCGATCGGGATCCTTTCTCTCCCGATCGTGCTCGCAGGAGGATTCTTCACGTGAGCGCCAAGCTTCTCCTCTGTGAACGCCGTCGCCGAGTTTCAGTGGCCACAACCCACAGGAGGAGCAGGACCGTTGCCTTCTTCGCTTCTGCCTCCGTTCCCCTTCCTGCCGCCCAACCCACTGCTGCCGCCGGCGTCTATTGTCCCTCCGATTCCCTTCTTGCCGCCGTCGATCCCATCACTTCTGCCACTGGTGCTGTTCTTACCTCCCCTTACTGGGATCCCTGGAGTGCCAGCACCCTGAACGTAGTTACGCAGATGCTCGCTTGCCATGCACCTTCTCGGTTCCTCATTTTTTAGGGCCTCCTACTCTTGCTGAATTCTGCCACCTTTGTTCCACCGCTGCTGGACAGCTCAGCCTCCTTGCTGCCTTGATAGTAGTTCGTCAAGTTCTGGAATTCTTCTTCATCTCACAGTAAGAGTTATTTGGCTTCCTTTGTGAATAAAATTTTATGGTTGAAAAAAATCCTCTGTCTTACATTTACCTAATTTATCCTTTAATTTGCTCTCTGTTAGTCAATTAACTCGTACTCTTAACTGTTGCATCTCATTCTTTCCCAATCATTGTTTATTTCAGGATCTTTTGACGAAGAAGATTATTGGTAAAGGACATGAGTCTGGAGGCCTCTACATTCTTGATACATCTGTTCTAAGATCTCTTGCTTGCTCAAATGACACTTCTCTTTTTAAGGTTCATTGTAGGTTAGGACATCCATCTCTTCCATTACTCAAGAAACTTTGTCCACAATATAGTAGCGTACCTTCATTAGATTGTGAGTCATGTCAGTTTGCAAAACATCACCGTCTGAGTTCAAGTGCGAGGATAAATAAACGTGCTATTAGTCCTTTTGAGTTAGTTCATTCTGATATTTGGTGTCCTTGTCCTATTTTGTCTGAACCTGGGTTTAGGTACTTTGTCACTTTTGTGGATGATTATTCTCGTGTAACTTGGTTATATTTAATGAAAAATCGTTCTGAGTTATTTTCTTTATTTTGTGCTTTTTATGCGGAAATTAAAACTCAGTTCAATATGTCCATCCATACTTTACGAAGTGATAATGCCAAAGAATATACATCCAGTCTATTTCAATCTTATATGAGTCAGAATGGTATACTTCATGAAACCTCTTGTGTTGATACTCCATCCCAGAATGGTGTGGCTGAGCGTAAGAATAGACATCTTCTTGAAACAACACGAGCTCTTTTATTTCAAATGAATGTTCCCAAGTCTTTTTGGGCAAACGCGGTTTCTACTGCATGCTTTCTCATTAATCGTATGTCATCCTCTGTTCTTCATGGTGAGATTCCTTACAAAATTTTGTTTCCTAACAAGTCATTATTTCCTGTCAACCCTAGGATATTTGGTAGCACTTGTTTTGTTCGGGATGTTCGTCCACATGTCTCCTGTCAACCCTAGGATATTTGGTAGCACTTATTTTGTTCGGGATGTTCGTCTACATGTCAGTAAACTAGATCCCAAATCTTTGAAATGTATTTTCCTTGGTTATTCTCGTCTTCAAAAAGGCTATAGGTGTTATTGTCCTAGTATTAATAAATATCTTGTTTCAATCGATGTTACTTTCATGGAGGACACACCTTATTTTTCATCCTCACATATCTCTACTTCCCAAAAGGAAGATGATGAGTTTTTGATATATTCTGTTATATCCTCCACACCTATCTCAAAACTAGCTCTTGTCAAGCCTCCTATCGTTGAAGTATACTCCAGGCGTCAACCTCTTAACTCATGTCTAGCACCTACTACTTCGCCATCAGATCCAACTCCGAATGATGATCTTCCTATTGCATTACGAAAAGGTAAACGCTAGTGTACTTATCCTATTTCTTTATTTGTTTCTAATAATAGCTTGTCGTCTTCTTCTTGCTCTTTTATTGCTTCACTTGACTCTATTTCTATTCCTAAAACTGTCCGTGAGACCTTATCTCCACTACAAAAAAACAGCTAATTTGCGACGAATATTTGGGACGAAAAATATTCGTCGCCAATTGGCAACGAAATTTGGGACGAAATTCATTTTCGTCGCAAATCTGCAACAAAATTTGGGACGAAAGATGTATTAGTTGCAGATTTAGCAACTAAAATATTTCGTCGCTAAATTCGTCGCCAAAAACAATTCGTCGCCGAATTCGTCGCAAAATTTGCAACGAATAAATAATTCGTTGCAATTTGGCGATGAAAAATGAAATCGTTGCAAAAAAAGACAGTATCCTCAAATGGCGCTGAAATATGGCGACGAAACGGTAATTCGTCGCCAATTTAGCGACGAACAGGTTTTTTCGTCGCCATTTTGGCGACGAAAGAGAGGTTCGTCGCCAATTTGGCGACGAACTGTCTTTTTCGTCGCCAATTTGGCGACGAAAGAAACGTTCGTCGCCAATTTGGCGACGAAGTTTTGGTTCGTCGCCAAATTGGCGACGAAGTTACGGTTCGTCGCCAACGGTTCGTCGCCAAATTTTAGGCAAAAAAATTGTTCCGCGCCAAAATTCGGCGACGAACACCTAGTTCGTCGCCAATTTGGCGACGAATAGGCTTTTTCGTCGCCAATTTGGCGACGAACAAGAGTTCGTCGCCAATTTGGCGACGAAATTTGCGACGATAATCGTTCGTCGCAAATCACTTAATAAACCCTAGATCCGGTTCTTTTCCTTTACGCGCTCGCGATTTCTTTCTCCGCCGACTTCGCCGACTTCGCGCTCGGATCTCGCCGGATCTCGTCGGAAAACCCTCGATTTGGCCTCTGGATCTCGCCGGAAACGACGGGTAAGCATCGTCCTCCCTTCTTCCTCGTTTATTTTTGGTTGTGGGTTCGGTTTCGCCGTCGGAGTGCACCTAGCCGGGCGCGGGCCGCCGCCGGTGCGCGGCCGGCCGCTGTCGGCCCCTGCTTAGCCCTGGCCGGGCGCTGGCCGGGCGCGGGACGGCGCCGGTGCGCTGGCGGCCCCTGCTTGGCCGTGGCCGGGCGCGAGCCGCCGGCGATCGGCGCGGGGAGGTGGCGGCCGGCTCCAGGTGGTGCTGGCCGGGCGCGGGGAGCCGGCGGTCGGCGCGGGGACGTGCTGGCCGGCCGCGGGAGGCGCCGGTCGGCGTAGGGAGGTGGTGGCCGGCGCTGGGAGGTGCTGGCCGGCCGCGGGGAGGCGCTGGCGTGCGCGGGGAGGTGGCGGCCGGCTCCAGGTGGTGCTAGCCGGGCGCGGGGAGCCGCTGGTCGGCGCGGGGACGTGCTGGCCGGGCGCGGGAGGCGCCGGTCGGCGCGGGGAGGTGCTGTCCGGGCGCGGGGAGGTGCTGTCCGGGCGCGGGGAGGTGCTGGCCGGCCGCGGGAGGCGCTGGTCGGCGCGGGGAGGTGTTGTCCGGGCGCGGGGAGGTGCTGTCCGGGCGCGGGGAGGCACCGGTCGGCGCGGGGAGGTGTTGGCGGGGCCTGGCCGGTGCTTGCATTGGTGTAGGATCATACATGATGTTAATGTAGTTTAGTGTGTTGTATAAATATTACATAATTGTTAAGATACATGATGTGAATTTAGTGTTGAATAATTTTTTAATATTATTTTTGCAGGTTTACACGTTTCGTGAATTCCAGCATACTCCTGCTTTGAGGGCACGCGGTCCTACGTATACTTCTACTTTTGCAGCCAAATCTGTAAGTCTAATTTTGTTATTGTTAAAAGCATTTACCATGATTGTCTTATATATTTTATGATTGTTATAGAGTTTAATTATGATATGTTTTGTATGTCTTTTAATATGGTTTTTATCTCTCTAAATCCACAACTCTCAAATCATAAACCGTAAACTTTAAAATGTTAAACCCTTAAATTTGTTTAACTTTAAACCTGAAAATCTAAACCATAAACCTAAATCCTAAATCGTAATCTTAAACCCTAAATTTTAAACCCTATAAAACCTACACCCTAAACCCTAAAACCTAAACCCTAAACCCTAAACCACTAAACCACTAAATCCTAAACCCTAAACCCTAAACCCTAAACCCTAAAACCCTAAAACCCTAAAACCCTAAACCCTAAACCCTAAACCCTAAACCCTAAACCCTAAAACTAAACCCTAAAACTAAACCCTAAACCCTAAACTCTAAATTTGTAAATTTGATTGTGCAGGTCCTACTTAGAGGTGTCCATGATTACACCACCTTTTCTATTTAAATATAGTGATCGGAATTACAAGGCATTTTTTATTTTGGAATAAAAAATGTCATGTAACTTCCGATCACTGTAGTTAAATAGATCAAGTAATGGCCTGCCAGATAAATCCTAAATCCTAAACTCTAAACTCTAAACCACTAAACTCTAAACACTAAACCCTAAACCCTAAACCCAAAAATCTTAAACCGTAAACCCTAAAACCCTAAACCCTTAAACCATAAACCCCTAAACTCCTAAAACCCTAAACCCTAAATCACTAAACCATTAACCTTAAACCCTAAACCCTAAACCCTAAACCTAAATAAACCCTAAACCCTAAAAGCTTAAACCGTAAAGCTTAAACCGTAAACCCTAAAACCCTAAAACCCTAAAACCTTAAATCATAAACCCCTAAACCCCTAAAACCCTAAGCCTTAAAACCCTAAATCGTACACCCGTAAACCCTAAACCCTAAACTCTAAAAACCTAAACTCTAAACCATAGACCCTTGAAAACAGAAGCCATTAAAAAGATAAGTGACCAGAATAAGCTTAATCAAGCTTATAATACTGGTGCTTCATCTGCGACGTATGCGGGGGGCTCAATCAATATTGATGAGCATGCGCGTAGATTGGTAATTCTTTCAACTATTCCTATTTAAATTTATTTCATATTAATGTTTATAATCTCTAACAATATTTTTTTAGGCTAAGGAATTGGGTCGAGCGCCAAATGTTATCGATACTTTCACTCGCACGTTCCAGAAAAAAGACAAGAGTTGGAGCGGAGACCGAGCTAAAGCAATGAAGGTTTTAATATATATTCTTATATATTTATGTGTTTAATTTCTAAAATATTATAGCATATTAATATTTCTTTTGATAATACAGGATAAATATTGTGAGCTTGAGTTAGCACAGCGATCTTCAGCTGGTAGCTCTGAGGGATCTGAGCCCTCAGTTGGCAATGAATTGAGTCTGTGGTTGGAGGCGAGTGGGGGATGCAAAGGTGGTGGAAGGATTTTGGGTATGGGTTCTTTGAGCAGAACCCATAGAGTTGCTGGTACCTCTTCTACCACCTCCCCTGTTGTCACATCACAGATTCATAGTTTGACTGAGGAGGTAACCCATTTGAAAGGGTTATTAGAACAAAGAGATCAAGAAATGATAAGAAGAGATCAGGAAATGAAAAAAAGAGAAAATGAAATTAAAAAATTGCAAAGACAACAATCTCGCATCTTGCAACATTTTCAGTTGCAATCTCTTCTTGGTGATGAGACGACGACGACGACGACGACGACCACGATGACGCCAGCGACGATGGTGGTGATACTTCATGAGTTTTTTGTGTAGGAATTTTTTATAATTATTATTTTAGTTATTTGGTAGTTGATTAGACCTGTAAGTTAATAATTTTTATATTGTTACTAATACTATTTAATTTTTTTAACAGGTGGTTTTTTTAAACAAATAAAAAAAAAGGTAATTCTTTACATATTTAATTTATAGGTTTTAGTTTTTATTGCATCTGAATGATATTACTTTATCTCTGTTTTTATTTTTGTATGCAGGCGAATAAAAGATAGTGACGAAGAATCCAGCAGAGTTTCTGGGGGACCACGATGATCTTCTTCCTATCTTTTATTCATATCTCATCTGATTTGTTTAGACTTTGTATGGATTTGTTGGATTTTGATGATGCACGTTGTTACTTTGACTTTGTATGGATTTCTCGGTGGACCAGTACTTTGTATGGATTGTTTATGGATATTGTTTGACTTGTTATGGAGTTTGTATCTTATGTTTGGATTGTATGGATTGTTATGGAGTTTGTATATGATGTTTGGATTGTTTATGATGTTTGGATTGTATGGATGGTTATGGATTTGATATATACTTGTTTGAATGTTATGTGGATTGTTTGGATTGTTATAGATTTGATATGGTTGATTGTTACAGGTTAAATGTATTTGTAAATCGATCCGATTGGATCGATATTATATGTATTACAGGAATATTAAAAAAATAAATTGTTGCTGTTAATTTTTTTTTAATTTTGCAACGAAATTTGCGACGAAAATCAAATTCGTCGCCAATTGGCGACGAATTTTGCGACGAAACAGTGATCGTCGCAATTATATCGTAACTTACTGTTTATCGATTATTTGCGACGAAAACTAAAATTCGTCGCATAATTCGTCGCCAATTGGCGACGAATTCGTCGCCAATTGGCGACGAATGTGATTCGTCGCCAATTGGCGACGAACAATGATTCGTCGCCAATTGGCGACGAATAACTGTATTCGTCGCCAATTGGCGACGAATTGATTCGTCGCCAATTGGCGACGATTCGTCGCCAATTGGCGACGAATAATGTTATTCGTCGCCAATTGGCGACGAATAATTCGTCGCCAATTGGCGACGAAACATTATTCGTCGCCAATTGGCGACGAATACAGTTATTCGTCGCCAATTGGCGACGAACAATTATTCGTCGCCAATTTTCGTCGCCAATTGGCGACGAATCAATTGATTCGTCGCCAATTGGCGACGAATTCTGCGACGAATTTATTTATTCGTCGCAAATATTTGCGACAAACATCAATTTTTCGTCGCAGAAAATTTGGCGACGATTTTATAGCAACGAAAATTTTTCGTCGCAAATTTCGTTGGAAAATTTTTTGCAACGAATTTTTTTACAAAATTCGTCGCAAATTTCGTCGCAGAATGCTGTTTTTTTTGTAGTGCAGAGAGATATCGAAGGTTGGTTGGGAAATTGAATTATCTTACCTTAACTCGTCCAGATATTGCATATTTAGTTAGTATTGTTAGTCAGTATATGTCATCTCCAACAGTTCATCATTGGGCAGCATTAGAGCAAATTTTGTGTTACTTGAAGGCCGCTCCTGGACGAGGTATTATATATAAAAATCATGGGCATACTCATATTGAATGTTTTTCAGATGCAGATTGGGAAGGGTCTAAAATGGATAGAAGGTCTACTTCAGATTATTGTGTTTTTGTTGGAGGAAATTTAGTATCATGGAAGAGTAAAAAGCAAAAGGTTGTGTCACGATCCAGTGCAGAATCAGAATATAGGGCTATGGCACAGTCTGTGTGTGAAATAATGTAGATATATCAACTATTGACTGAAGTAGGACTCAAAATTTCAGTACCAGCAAAATTATGGTGTGATAATCAAGCTGCTATTCACATTGCATCAAATCCCGTGTTCCATGAGCGGACTAAGCACATTGAAATTGATTGTCATTTTGTTCGTGAGAAAATTCAACAAGGCTTGATCACTACAGGATATGTAAAAATAGGAGAACAATTAGGGGACATCTTCACAAAAGCTTTAAATGGGATCCGAGTTGATTATCTTTGTAACAAATTGGGCATGATTAATATCTATGCTCCAACTTGAAGGGGAGTATTAGCTATAAATATTTCTTATAAATATTTTTCTTAGAATAAGTCCCTATCTCTTATTATAAATAGGGCTTCATATCGTGCAATAAGATACAATTTGAGATATTATTTTACCAACAGAAAGTATAACTAAACTTTTGACAAGTGAAATAAGGATATCTGAATATCTACCAGTGAAACATCAGAAATTGCGTTTTTTGTTACTAAATCGAAATCATATGGCATATTGATCTCTGAATATTTTGAAAAAAAAATGCATATGCAACTAATATTACCATAAGCTAGTTACAAACTTATCCATCATCGCTTGTCATTGATTCATTCTTACTAATCAGTAAGAAACATTAAACAACGTTTTGAGTAAGAACAGATGGAAACATATTTATTTTGCATCAAACCACAAGAAACATATTCACTTGCAAGAATAGATGAAAACTTGAGATGTTTGTCAACTCATTAAATGGATTTAATTCCCAGGAATTAATATATAACATGGTTGTTGACTCAAAAAACTCAATTCTATTATTATTACTAGCAATGTTTACTAATTTTTCATGCAAACATTTTTTTTGAAAAGTGAAAAACCTTTATTCTGATGAAGCTAAAGCTCATTTAACACATCATTTGAAATTATGAAGCACAGTTACTGCTTGACAAGACAAGAATATCACCTTTGCCAAGAATTCTCCATAAATAGAATAGATTACAAAATTGTAAGCACTCAAGATAAAGAATCCTTTATAACTTGTTTCTTCGATATGAAATTCAAGGATGGTACAAGGAAACAAACCTGAGAGGCAGAAATTACAAATTTCTTCATCTTGATTCAAGTTGTGTAGATTTGTGTGCACCTGGCAAGCTCCCACACTTTTCTTGGATATAGATCTTCTATCTTCTAGTTGAATAGAGACTCTTAAAACAAAATTTACTGTGTTTAAGGAACAAATGTCAACTTAGACTAGGCATAATTCAAACCTTGATTGGCAGCATTTTGCCTCCTTGTCTCAAAGGTTTGTGTTAGCTTAAATCCAAGTTTTATTGTTAGTGTGCTCAGCAATGCACTGCCTGCAATAAGAACCCAATTTGTCCCTTCCTGTTGTACACGATTTAACTTATGACCTCTCTGCATCAATGCATTTGATTTTGAGTTCATCTTAAACCAGTAGATGGGAAGAAAATGTGACTAAGATGTTTGATTTGATCTGCATCAAAATCCCATATAAGAGGCTGAGAAACAAGTCTAGCAAATTACAAGACAAGATAACTTTTAAAAATAGCAAAAGTAAGGGGTTACCACCTTTCCACACATTCTTCAATATATACATATTTTTCAAGGTCAAAGGACGTCAAAGACGCATAAGGAAGAAATATCAGCAAAAGGAAGTTAAATAGGAAAAAGATCAAAAATCATAGCAACTGAAAGGTTACATAAAATAACAGCTTCAGTGTTAAAGGGGGAAAAGAAGGAGATTTTAACAATTGATATAATTTGGACAGGATTACCCATCCTCCTCCAATTGCATTATATTCAATTACACAGGATGCATTCCATTTTATCAATGCTCATCATGATCTAGTTTGAAATAAATTCATATTTCTTGGTAGGTTCAACATTTCCAATCATTCATGCTTAATATTGTAATTGGTCAGCTAACACTAGAATAAACAGGGAAACCTTAAGTAACAGAAAAAGCCATCTCACAATGCAAATCTTAGCTTAGGTTCGATTAAGTTAGCTCCTCTCCTTTTATTTGCACAATTTTTCCCAGCTTCAACATAGATCATACTTTCTTTAAAAAAAACATAGCAATCATAAAAGATCCTTAAAACCCGATAAAATTTTTGACTGGGAGTTTGGTTCCTTAATCATAACTTGGAATATTTTCTTTCTCTAAATTTTGCTATAAATAACCTAAAAATAATGTTCTAATGAGAAACTCCCAGGTTTTTTCAACAAGAAAAGCTAGTATTATACTCTAGCCACAATATTAATGCTTCAGCGCTTTGAAATCCGTGTGCAAGAATTACTTGGTCAATGTTAAGTTCACTTGGATTAGTTTTGTTGGTTGTCATGATTTCTACGGCTTCACATAAGGGTTTAGAACCTCTTAAACGATGTGACAGCATACAACCTCTTAAAAGATGTGACAGCAACTTCGTTTCCGATCTCCACCAACGAGACCAAACTTATAGATGTGATGATGGCACGTTATCACCATTCCAAAAGTCAATTCACTCGATGGACAAAGTTCACTACACGACTCAAACCCAAATGCGGATCAAGAATGTTTCTCTCATTAAAACAGTATTACTGAGCAAAACTCCCTAATCTTTCAAAGGGAGATCCATAATAACACCCAGCCAACGGAATGGCAGACTTGCTCATCTTCGACAAGATACTTGGATAATTAATCCAACAGCCACATCCATCAAGCGTAGGGAACAATCTCATCAAACTAGAAATCAAAAGACTCGTAATGTAGCAGGATCAGTACTACCTCGTGGATGCAGAACAGAATAAACGGCGGAGCAAATAGGATGCAACGAGCCCGACAAGTTTCGCTTTTCTGCGTTTCCAATTCGTGCCGCCTTGCTTCGCCCCTCTTGGAGCTCTTGCTTCGCGTTCAACGTCGTTGTCTTCTCTTTCTGCACGGCGGACTCTTGTGCCGTAATTTTAAGTCGCCGTTGGCTTGCCCGCGGAGACAACCCCAGCGGACGTCCGCATACAAAAGAAGTAGGAAAGAAAAGCTTGCAATAGACCCGACCACGACCCGGCCCGGACCCGGACCGGGTCAACGGGCTGATTGGCCCGTTGACCCAGTTAGCCGGGTCGAACCGGAACCGGCATCCTGTTGACCCGGTTAACCGGGCCGAACCGGAACCGTTGGTTTTTTTTTATTTTATGATTTTTTTATATATTATCAATATTTTTTTATATAAAATTTATTTATTTTTATTTAATTAAATTATAATTTAACATGTCGTTGTTAGGGATTGAACCAGGACATCCTGGAACATAAGCACATATATTCACCACTGTTCTATAATACCTTTTGTTTATAAAATTAATATAATTATATATAATACTATATTTATATTTATTTAATTCAATTTTAATACTTACTACTATATCCCAATGACTTTTATACATAATTTCAATACGATATTATATATAATATGGTTATATATTTATTTCAAATATATTATAATATGCGATTGGTGGGGATCGAACGCGAGAGTTCCGCATGAGAAATGGATACAGAGACCACTATACTACAACATCTTTAATAAACTTATTCAATAAATTTTATTTATATATTTATTTCAAAATTATATTTACATGTCGTTAGTGAGGATCAAACGAGAGTCTCCCGCGTGAGAGAAAGGAATACGCACCACTAAACTACATCAACTTTTCTCTCTTTTTTAATATTTCTTTTATATACATTTTAAATTTTTAATATAATAATCTCGAACCGTCGTGAACCGTCGCGAACCGTGAACCGAACCGTGAACCGGCGGTTCCGAATCGTGAACCGTAACCGTCTTGGGCGGTTAAGGTTAAGGGTCGACCTGCCATGAACCGTCGAACCGACGATTTCGAACCGTCAAACTGGCGGTTCTGAACCGTGGTCGAGTCTAGCTTGCAAGTCGCACTATAAGAAAATTAAAAGACGAATTTTAGGGAGAAAAAAATAATCAAGATACCAATTCGCTTTTCCTTAAAGTGGGTAAAAAAAATGATAATCCCAGTAGCCACATCTCTGGGGGTGGTCGGCCCGGTCCCACGGAAGTTTCCCACCGACCACCAGGGTAAATCGGGAAGCACATACAGTGGCCAATCCAGATGCCCAGCATCCTTTGATTGCGTTCCCCATTTGGAAGAAAATTTCTGCAAACACGCCGTCGCTGGGGATCGAACCGCGGGTCCCTAAGTTACAATCTGGATGTCCTACCGTTGCACCATTGCCCCGGGGACTTCCTTAAAGTGGGTAAATTACTTCATTTGATTGTAACTTGGGGGGAAATATTTAAAATGACACTCCACGTTAATTGAATTATAAAAAGGTATGCTTTACTTTTAAAAAGTTAAAAGTTTTAATAGTAAAAATATTTTGATTTATATAGCAATTAAAAGTAGATACTATGTATGAAAATAAATTTATTTTATTTTATTAAAATATGCAATTTTTTATAATAATTTTTTTTATCAACTTAATTAAAATTACTTAAACAAATCAAAATTACTTTTTAAAAAAATTAAAATTATTATAGTAATCATTTAATGATTGTTATAATAATTTTATAATTACTAAATGACTGCCATGCTTATTATAATAACCAACTAATTAGTGGTTGTTATAATAATTTTACTATTGTTAAAGTGATTTTAATTAAATATTTTAAAAAATAAAAAACTTAATAAAAAAATGTTCTAGGTATATTGTTGATCAAATTAAATTTTTAATTTAAAAATACCTGAGTATTAAAAAAATCTTTAAAATGATGGATGTTATGGTTATTTTAAAAAATTATAAATATTTTTGATACCCAATTAAATTTCAATCAAAATTGGATTACGTATTGAAAAGATAAAAAAATATTGAAAAGAACAAAGAATGCATCTGATAGTTATTTATAGTCTTTAACTTGATTTTCAAAATTATATATTATGTTTTAATATTGAATCAAGTTTTGGTCAAACTTGATCAAATTCTCAAATAAAAAAATAGCACGTTGATAGATTAACTAGTTGCTCTTGTAAAATATTATTGTTGTTGAGCTAAAATATCAATTGTGTTTGGGATAGTGGTAGGCATCCAACCTACTTGTATATTAATTTCACATACTACTTTCATCGAAGGTACATTTAATATTTTTAATATATATCATAACTATTTGTGACATATTTTGAGAATTTATATTTATTAAGGTTTCGAAAAACTTGATTAAAAGTTAAAATATATATTATATAATTCTTAAAAGGAACATATTATAATATTTAAATAACAATAATATATATTGCTTTTATCATGTTTCTCTTTTTTTAATATATTATATGTTTTATAAGTTATATATGTCAAAGGTAGTAAATAATCTAAATTTTTTTTTAGTATCATATTTAAACAATCGTTTTTTTTAAGGTTGGGGAAATGGTTCTAACAAGGCATTAAGCAATTGCACAAATATTTAAATTCAGAACCGGTGAGTTTGGTTGAGGAATGAAGTATAATAGTTATTCTTTGACAATAGATAGAATTAGACAAGAAATAAATAGTCTTTAAGTTGGTTTATGAAAATGTCAGTGGAAATGTATATATATAAATAATTTTTACAATAAAAACAAATTTATATTTTAATTATATAAAATATAATTAAAAGTCTTTGACCAAAGTATTACATGTCAAGAGTACAGTATTCTTGGACACATGTACAAGTAACTTGAATCCATAAGACAAGAAAACAGCTTGAGCTAGGTGTGACGTAGTCAACCTAGTGGGGACCGACACATAGACCATGTCCTTAACCAAGCGGATATAAGACGGTAAAAGGAACGAGATACGATTCAGTGTAACTGCTGAAAGGTTTAAAAAATATTCTGGAATCAATCGTTGATTTTTCGATCAATTGGGAATCATGATGTACTACTAGGTGGCACTTATGATCGTTCTGTAATTAATGGTTAATTACGGATGACTAACATAACCAGGAACTTATTGGGTCACACGCACTATAAGTTCTTCGAAGGACTTAAAACGAGTCTGAGAATTAGATTCTCAGAACGAGAGAAATAAAATTTGGTTAGACCAAGACAACGAACAAAATGATGGAATCCATTTTATGAAGACGAAATGAACGAAACTAATTTTGTTCAAATAAGAGGTCGTTTGGTTAGTGAACCAAATGATTTGATTTTGAACCAAAATTGAACCAACTTGGTTTGGTTCATGATGGAAGAGATTTTGGTAGAATAGATATGATGAGAAGCTTCATCTTATGAAGACAAATCGAACAAAATTGATTTGGGTCAAATCAGAATTTATTGGTTCATGAATCGAGCGAACCAAGTTTGAACCTGATTCGCTATAGTAAACCCTAAATTAATCTGGTCCGATTTGTTTTGATTTTCTCCAGTTCAAGCTGTTTTCGGGTTTTAGGGGTTTTTTTTCTTCCTCCGCCTGCGCGTCGTACTGTAGTTTCTCATGGTAAATAGGGATCGCGATTTTTGAGATGTGGTGTGCTTCTTCTTCAGCGTGACGTAGCCCCTCTGAAAACCCTAGCGCCGAAGAACCCTAGCCTCTTGGTTCCCAATCGCGACGCTGAGGCTCTTCTTCCTCACGTGCGATTCGGCCGTCGATCTTCATCTCCTCCCCGATCGTGTGGTGCCTTCTCCCGAGCACGCGAGCCATCCCCGAGCACGGCGAAGAACAAGGCTTCCGGCGGTTGCAGTGTGGCCGGTTGCGGTGAAGAAGCCGACCGGAGACGATGGCCGAAAACCCCTAGCTGATTCTTCTCCTCCGCACAAACATTGCTGGACAGAGCCTTTGCTCTGTTTTCTCCCGATTGCGGGTGGCGGCGCCTGTCGGCGGTGGCAGACGGGGTGTCAAGCTGCGGTGGGCGGACAGCGGTGCCTGGCGGCGATGGTGGTTGGCGGCAGAGGCTGACTGAGAATAAGGAGGCACTGCTGTGGTGGTGAACGCTGTTTTTCTTCTTTTTGGAGTGTTTGGTGTTGCCGCGCCGATTGTGGAGTCGCTGTCGGATTGTGGCGCCGCTGTGGAGCCACTTCCGGATTGTATGTCAGAGTGGAGTTGCTGTCGGATTGGTTATCAGAGCAGAGCCACTGCCACATCAATATTGGAATTGCCGTCCGATTGGATTAGAATTTTATCATCGAAATTCTGTATAGTCATCGGAAATTGTTTTCGGTCATTAGATAGATTGTCTAGCCATTGTCGATCAATCCTTGGTTGTTCGACGACCATTCACCATCCTCTCGGAAGCTTACAAAGCTTTTGGAGATTGTTCCATCACTATCGAAAAGGTTTTGATTATTTGTCCTAATTGGCGGTTAAAGGTTGACTACTGAAAACTATACCGAGAATACGATTCTTAGTGATAGTTAATAAGCTCCGGAACTATCGTGACAAATGTTGTTGCGTGATTTCCAGAATAAGACTTTTCTCAATTCGATCGTCATCGATCATCGGCTAGTACCGAAGACGATGACGCGACTTGTGACTTTCGAAGCCGTCCAGATGAGTGCTTGGCGTGGATCACCAATAGAGGTGGACTCCAATGAGGACCGCTCAATTGATACCAACATCGCTCAACGTCATTGTGAGGTATGCATTTAGAATAATTTACTATTCTATAAATTTTAATTTCCTGTCATGCCTTGTACATGCTATTTCCTATTTTGCATGCGTCTGTTGTTGTAATAATTAGTTTTAATTATTTGTTTATTCCCCTAAGCACATTTTAAAATGTGTAAACACGCGTATTGCACCGGGGGCGATCCGTACAAAGTCTACCTATAGAAGTGACTAATTCTAACGAAAAGTTAGACACGGATAAACTAGTAGGTTAAACCTATAGGGTAAGGTTTAGGTAAGCCTAGTAGGTCAGACGGACTACAGGCAGGCTTAGATTGCTTGCGTGTTTGTATGTATGCTTATCTTGCAAGAACCAGGAGTTGGAAGTAAGACGAAGGAAGCATAAGAGGAACATACAGAAGCAGCCAAACCAAGCCCGAGGTCAATTCAAGTCAAACCTGAGTTGACTAGATCCAAGAGCCCGGATGTTATTCTAGGCGCCTGTGTTGGGTTGCAAGGGTGCAAACATAGTCCCACATCTAAAGCACATGGAAAAGATCATGGGGTTAAAAGGATGGAAAGTATCTCCATTGGCATGAGGCCTTTTGGGGAGAGCCCAAGAGCAAAGCCATGAGGGCTTAGGCCCAAAGTGGACAATATCATGCCATTGTGGAGATACGAACATCCTTTTGGACCCAACAAGTGGTATCAGAGCGAGACCGCTCTTCACCGGACTAACCGCCGGATGAGCCATGATCCAGATCTAACCATGTGCTTTGAACCTTAAAAACAAAAGAAGTGGGTGCTCCCGTGTCTGAATCAAGAGGGCCAGACACCAGGTGAGAAATCCTAGTAGGTCGGGTGGACCGAGGGGCAAAAAGTCCTAGTTGCGACTAGGTGAAAAAGTCCTGGTGGGTCGAGGATTCAGGGGGGGCCTGTGGTCCTTTGTTTGAGGGGAGATTGTTGGGTTGCAAGGGTGCAAACATAGTCCCACATCTAAAGCACATGGAAAAGATCATGGGGTTAAAAGGATGGAAAATATCTCCATTGGCATGAGGCCTTTTGGGGAGAGCCCAAGAACAAAGCCATGAGGGCTTAGGCCCAAAGTGGACAATATCATGCCATTGTGGAGATATGAACATCCTTTTGGACCCAACAGCCTGGATGGTCCAAGGGCCCCTATTTGTTCTAAGTGCCCGGATCTAGAAGAATTAGCCCGAATAGAGTCCAAAGAGATCGAATCGGATCGGATCTTATCTAGGTGCCCTGATAAGAATCCAGGCGCCCGGAAGACTCTATATAAGGAGCTAAACATGCACCACAAGTACTCATCTCTCTACATCATTCTTTTCATCCTGTGATGCTGCTGAATGCGAATGGGGCCAGACTCGTGTAATTGGGAAAGTTTCAAGAGGAGTGCGTGGCGCTCAAGACTTCTGGATCGGCTACTACATGTGTTTGGTTAATTCTTTTCTTAAGTTTTACATTATATTTACATTTATATATTTTCTAGACTATAAGACGAGTTTCTCCACCTCTGGACAATCGTTCAGAAAGGAGACTACTAGTGGACAAGTGCCTCCCGTACATAAGCCTTGGACGTACTAACCCTGGGGGTTAGAAACCAAGTAAAATCTGTGAATCCCTGTGCTAGTTTATTTAATCTACTCTAAGTGTCTTTGATAGAAACAAACGAAGGAACGACAAATGCAATATTCACCCTACTTGTAGGGATCTCGTTGCGAAAAATAATCGCAAACGCAGCGGAAAAATTAAAATAAATTTTGATCCCTCCAAGGATCCATGTGTATACATAAAGAAAGCGTTTCTATTGACTATATCTTAGTCAAGAAGTTACCCTTGTAGTGTAGCCCTTCGCAATCCCGACAGCAACTCTTTGATGGCGGATCTCAACATGATCAGAATTATTACGCCTCTACGGTATCCACACGAACACTATCTTGGAGAAGGAGACAAAACCTTTGGTTGTGCTAGCAACCACACTAAGGCTCTCCTCTAAAGACTAGGTTTGTTTGGCCAAGAGGGAATGAAAAGGGAGTACACGGCAAGGAGAAAGGAAAAACCACCCTTTTTCACATTAAAAAGAGCTTAAATCCTATTTGCATGCATTAATCAACTTGCATGAAACATTGAGAAAAACTTCTCAACTTTCCATTTGCATGCAACGTTGAGAAGAAAGAAGAGAAAAAAAAACTTCTCAATTTCTCAACTCCATTTCATGCAATAACCCCTTTTGCATGCAATGTTGAGATTAATGCATTAAATCCCATTTCATGTAATAATCTCTTCTTGCATGCAACATTGAGATTAATTCATTAAATCACATTTCATACAATAATCTCTTTTTGCATGCAACATTGAGATTAATGTATTAAATCTCATTTCATGCAATAATCTCTTTTGCATGCAATGTTGAAGTTTTCATGCATGAAATCCCATTTCATGCATTAATTCTTTTGCATGCATTTGCCTTCTTAAATTGGTTTCATTTGAGTCTAACTCTAATTAAACCAATTTGAGTACAACTCAAGTTTGGCCAAGTAATGAGTCTAACTCATTTTAGTCCATTCAATCAACTAATAATTTATTTAGTCAAACTAAGATGATCATGTCTCCAAAATAATGTGTTCTTTGTGTGTGACCCAATAGATTCTTGCAACGTTGGCAATGTTTCTAAATCCTTTTAGAAACATAAGCAATGAGTAGCATCTAGCAATGCATCATTGCTACCCAAGTGGCAAGAATGTCGAGATCCGACATAACCTTACGATGACTACTATAATGTATGATCATGTCCTTCTATCCTCAATATCTAGATTGATCAATGAGGCATAGACCGTGTCATTCTCTTATCAATCTTTATGTTTCTTGATCTCCAAGTAGACTCACTCAAGCAAATGAGCTCAATATCTCATATTGACTCATTTGAGCATGACCATGTATTTCATGGTCCTACTCTATCAAGAGGCCATAAGATATCACTCCCCGTATATGGGAGGGATAGATCCCATCTACATCATTCACATCCCTCCGCATAATTTGTTACATATCCAGTGATTGCCTTTATAGTCCACCCTGTTACGGGTGACGTGACGATACCAAAGTACATAACTCCTTATGTAGGAAACCGTAGTGACTTCAGGTCTAAGGACTATTCATACCAATAGTCACATAAGAAAGTTTATGACACTCATATAACGATCCATGAAACTTTCTCATGGTGAGTCAATTCAGTATACATTCTCTAATATATACCCATGTGTCAACTTGATATCCCATATCCATGACTTATGAGATCAAGTCATCCAGCTGACCTACATGCTAGTCTTAACGCATTAAAATCGTCCCTGAATATTAATGTTTGACTAGGAAAAATTAAAAGTAGTGTTCTCTACATCATCTCACTATCGATTCAAACAATCGATATGATGTAGATAAGAACTAGCTACCCAAGGACATCATTATACTTAGTTATTTGGTCCAAATAACATGTCTTACTTTTTCAATAATCCATATTTCTAGCAATGATGAAATATTATTGTCTATCGTTCCTCGCCAGTATGATATGATCAATTACAAATATCTATGATTCTATAAAGGACCAGAAATTCCTTGCTTACGTATCATTGGAAAATGCATTAACATAAATACGGCAGTAAGAAGAGGCAATACAAAAGTGTGTAAACTATAAAAACGAGTTAAAGTAGATTGGCCCACACTAGCACTTCCACGTAATAACTCTACCAAAGGCGATCCTATTCCAGGAATAGCTTCAGGTACGCCTGTCACAATTTTGACTGCCCAATAACCAATTTGGTCCCGAGGTAAGGAATAACCAGTTACACCAAAAGATGCGGTCAATACAGCCAAAACCACACCTGTAACCCAAGTTAATTCGCGGGGTTTTTTAAATCCACCTGTAAGGTACACACGAAATACGTGAAGAATCATCATTAGAACCATCATACTAGCCGACCATCGATGAACTGATCGGATTAACCAACCAAAGTTGGCCTCAGTCATTATGTATTGAACAGATGAAAAAGCCTCTGTAACAGTTGGACGGTAGTAAAAAGTCATAGCAAAACCTGTAGCTACTTGTACTAAAAAACAAGTAAGTGTGATCCCCCCTAAACAATAAAATATGTTGACATGAGGAGGAACATATTTACTAGTTATATCATCTGCAATCGCCTGAATCTCGAGACGTTCCTCAAACCAATCATATACTTTATTGAGATAGGTAACCCAAAACCAAGAAACTCCCCTCGGAGAACCGTATATGAGAATTTCATCTCGTACGGCTCAAGCAGAAACATACAAATGTTGATTTCAACAGATATGTAATAGAAAGTTCAAAACTTCTTAGCTTAGCCGCTTGATTTACTCCGACCCAAAAATACGAAGTAAAAAAAAATTGGAAATCTATTCTTTGTATTTTTTGTATGATAAGGCCTAAAAATATCAAGTTGGCTCATCCGTCTTTTTTGATGTTAATTATTACAGGCCTCTTGAATCTTCTCTTTCCTATTTATTTTTAATTTGATTTCTTGTTTTTTTTTGTAATGTGTATTGACTCTTATTTAACTATTTATTTATCTTTTTTAACTATTATATATATTTGGTATAGGAATTCACTTGTTGAGATTCCATGAATCAATTGAAACTCCAGATTCATACTAGAACCACGATGATTTAATAAAGCCAAGCCTCAAGCCAAGCTAAACTCAAGGGTTCTCTGAGTAAGAACACTTTCATAATCACTTATTCAATGAATGTATGTTATGACTCAACAAAATCTAGATCTAGAAAAGGAGTTGTCCTTCGGTAAAAAAAAAGTAAGTCTGAAAGAAGAAAAATCGTTTGATTTAGGAAATATTTATTTGAAATTTTTGGAGTCCGGTTTCGAGGTCCGAATATTAGTTATGAATCATAGTTTTCGTATTTCTTTTCTTGATCTATTCTATATTACATGGATTTCGTGTTCCAGATACTAGAATAATTATCCGACGAAATAGACTCATCTTGATAGAGATGACAGAACTATTCTCTGTATTATTAATAGGATCAATTATAACAAGTCACACACTCATATTCCGGAGATACCGAAACAAATAAATTCCACGGTCGAACTACCAGAATGGTCTAGAAATCAAAGTTTTAAGTTTAAGTAAAGTAATTTTTTTTTTAACTAGTACTTTATAGTTCTTATTAAAGTTAACTCATTGCAATTCCATCCAGTAAAACGGAAGAATTATAAATTTCCAAAATAATAGATAGAAATACCGCAAATAGGGCCATAGCGACCCCCATTAGTGGTGTAGTCCCCCAGCCCGGAGCTACTTTACCATATTCCGAATTCAGTGGTTTCAATAAATTCCCTACGGTAGTTCGTCTTGGCCCAGATCTAGAACTATCCTCAACGGTTTGTGTAGCCATAAATCCTATTTATTTAATCATTGGTTGAGATCTGTTGACTTTGTATACCATTTCGTTGTAGTTGTAAATAAACGATCTTATTATAGATCCATTGTATTGTGATCTTGAAATTGTCTAACTCTCAACAACTAAGAGATCCATTCGAAGAACACGGGGACTAGTATGAATGAATTATAAGATAAATAGTGTTAAAGAAAATATCCTGATGATCCGAAGAGAGGCTTATGCTCAATGTTAAAACTCTACTTCAATAATGGTGGGAATGACTCTTCGTCTGATGACATTTGCTAAAGAGTATATGTCTTGAGCTAACACTATCGCTAACGATTCAAGAAATATGTTAACTGCCATAAGAGTCTTCATTTCCTTCAAATACTTGTTTCAACTGTGTAACTGGAACATTGCTATGAATTTAGAATCACCAGTATCATTGGATGGAAGAGCGCAAATCAATAACAACAATGATCACGCATTCTTCCTTTAAAGGGTGTAATCATCCTTTCTGGGTATACAACTCCATGAATAATTAATCCACTCATAAATGCATGAACAACAACAACTTTAGTTAGCCTTCGAATATTGCTTGGATATTATGCATTAGTCCATTACGATGCAATGATAAAATTTATAGAAATAGATGAAGATGCTTCCTTAATGCAGCTCTGTGAGAATGTTTCAATATGGGGAATACAGATATTGAGGCTTTAAGAATAACTAACTAGTACAAAAATTAACCGCTATAGAGATGCACACCCTCCAAGTATGCCTGAATATCTTTGATAATATAAACTAGACCGGTCCCTGACTCAAGAGTTAGTAAAAATTGAAGGAATATATATATAGTTTGTATGACTATGTCAAGTTTATACCATATGATAGATACCAACTTCCTCAGCATTTTGGGCATCAAGAACATGGGTGCTTTATAAATAGATGAGTGACCAGAATAATACCTCCTCTTTTAATAATGTATCAACAGTTGGTAAAGTCAACTTTTAGTGGAAGGAATAATCCATCTACTAAATGTATAGACTATTAACTTTTGGTGAATTCAGAGTCTGAAGCAATAACAACTCCACTTGAAGCAAAAGATTTTTGGGATCACAAATTGACAGATATAAAATGCAGGGCTTGTATGCCCTCTAAGTTTAATAGTAACTTCTGGAGTGAGATTCTGAGTTATCTTTCCGCCAAGAAAACTTGCTTACCAATCAATTTCCTTATGCCATCGTTTTGCCATAAGCCATTCTTGCCGAGAGTTTCATAATATAGTGAAGACCAAGGCTTTTTTAGAGTAAACCATCCATGAGAAATCCTCAAAAGAAATCTGACCTTCTTGACAACAAGCCCATAAAGTAGTTATGCAGTCTTCAACCAAAAACCAAAACCAATGCACATAACCCTCACTAGGGAAATCTCATTTGATCACCATGCCAAAAGATCGAAAGATTCTGGATTTAAATTTTTTTATGAATTGTAGAGTAGCTAGATAAAAATGTGAATAACGCTATTTTAAACATGTATACGGCCTTATTTTTAGCCAATAACCCATAATAGTAACGTTTGTTGTTGTTGCTTGCCCCATGAACTTATTTAGCTATACATAAATACTGGAGATTTATGATGCAGCAAAATGCAATAGTATTTGGTCACCATACATTTCCTATGGTCATATTGCAATCCTAAACAACATGAATAAGGGCAAGCTTTGCCAAGAAACAACATCACAAGGAGCAAATGAATGCGAAATTTTGGCATGTAGCTCTCTAGATATATGCATCTTTTAAGATACACAAATTATTATCGAGGTTGGAACATCATGCTAGTTAAGGTTGATGCCAGTAAATGGAAAGCAGAAATATATAGGAAGCGATGAAAATCACCTACCATGCCTGGAGATAATGCGATAAAAAACTAACCATACTGCATGTATAAGGACAGGCTTTGCCAAGAAACAACATCACATAGGGAAAATGAATGATAAATTTTGACATGAAGCTCTCCAGATATATGAATCTTTCAGGATATACAGATCAGCACTGATTAGAGCTTTATGCTTCTCCAAGTTTATGCATAGGAAATAATTAATTACTATGTTGGAGCATACTTAATAGCTTGGCCAGAAGATAATCATGCTAGATATGTTTATATCGACTTGAGCAAATTATTTCATCCAATAAATATACTGACTATCGACTGATTGTTGCAAAAGATAAATGAGGCAATGAGAAATAAATGACTTATCTTATCCGTAAATACTCTTGGAGGTTACTAGTGGAAATCCCAAGTTGAGCAAGAGAGTAATACATCTTCTTTCACCATTTTATACCTTTCACTTCGTTAAGTCATTATGTCTTGATCTCTTGATGGCTACTATTTCTTCACTCATCTTAGTCGCGACAAGTATTTTAATTAGCAGCCCCAATTGAAATTGGTATGCCCATCTTCTTGATTGAGGTTCTTAAGATCTGATCTGAAATAATTGTAAAGAAGACCCTTGTAGTTAAAAATACTAGGGGAGAAAAGCTGCTTCAGAGACTATCTTAGTTTCAAAGCATATCTTCCTTGAGTGCGAACTCGGTTCGAGGTAGAGGGGTGCGGAGGTTTGTATGCGAGTATCATTACGTGGATCGGAGGATGGTGATAGGAAGCGATGTTAGGATTCTTTGACGACGGAGGAGGAGATCCATCACAGAGCGATAGGGATTGGTTGGGATAAGTGGGTGGTGGAGAAAGCTTGTACGCTACTGCATCAACCTTTACCTTCACCATCTTCCAAAAAACATCACCCTCAATGATATTCCTCTCTTGCCTTCTTCCTCAATTTTTTGTTCTCCTCCTCCATAGCACGTCTGTGAATATGGGCTCTCAAGATTATCAATGAGAGGGACAGTAGCAACAACGTCGGCGCCCAAATCCATCTACTTTGCAAACCAGGTCTCTTGTTCGTAGACCTTGGCGAAGAGGTCGCCATAGACCTTGTAGAAGCCCTTGTTGGAGTCGGAATAACTGGAAAAGATGAAGCTCGAGAAGAAGGCGAAGAGATCAAGGTCAAAGAAGGTGTATCGCTTGTGGCCCTTGGAGGCTGAGGGGTCGGAGAAGAGGATTTAAGAATGGCGGGAATCTAGGGTTTTAGAATGTGAGGCAAAAGGCACTGGCCTTGGTAAACTTGTCGATGTAGGTGGCCAGGGAGATGGGGCACTCACGGGAGATGTTGATTGTGCGATGGATGAGTGACTCGGAGGTGTAGTAGACGTGATTCTTGTGGAGGTGGAGGCAGTAGCGGCTAGGAGAGGGAGATCACGATTTCTGAAAGGCGGCGCTAGAGTTTTTTAATCCCTCACTGAAGGAGGCAGCCGAAGCTTAAATCGCAATTGGGGAAGGATCAACCGCTCGCTGAGCAAGAGGTGCCCACGGGTTGTCTTCACATGGGAAGCAACCACCAACGGCATGGGTTGATATTCGAGGAGGAAGAAAACATGAGCAACCACTTGGGATTTTTTCATCGAAGCAAAATCCCAAAGCAGCGCCCATGATCCTTTTTTGTTAAGGAGAGGATCCACGCTTAGGAAGAAAGGGGCGGCGACAAATTAGGTTTTTTTATGCAGAGGAGTTTTTTTTGCGTTTTTCTTTTGGCGGAGCCATGATTGCTATTAGTTCTTCCATTGTTAATCATCATAATATTTTGGCTCAGTTTTTCTACAAACCGCGCTAATTTATTCCAGCCAAAATATTGTGGATGATCAAGCCACCGGCCAACAAACTGCTGAGGTGCAGTCCCCTCGAAGATAGCCATTGGAGAAGACAAAGGAACATAAAAAATACTTTAAAAGAGAGTTAGAATAACGCAGAGATGAATCCGAGCAAGCCACTTTGACGTTCAAGTTAGGATTTAACATGAGGAAGGAATTTAAGGACTTAAAAAAATTAAGATTGATGTGTGTATACCTATGTCCATGGGTATGAACCCTCTTTTATAGAGTTGTTAATATCCATTTAAGATATATTCTGAAATATTTGTTCCAATTTAGAAAGATTCTGAAATATTTTTCTTATTCTTTGGGTGAAACAATCTTAGGATTTTCTAATTTTAAGGATGAACCGATTTTATGACTTTATCCCGCATGATATGTGAAGGTAACATATTTCTACCACATCATGAGTCATTAATTAGTGATTGAAACTTTAATCAGTAGCTAATTAACCATTAAAAATCTAATCGATAGTTAATTAGTAATGAAATAAAATTTCTGATAGTTAATTCCGTCAATTGATAGTTTTCTCAACGTGAGTATTGAATTGACGTAGAACAACTGTAGAGAAGGCTTATTGACACGAAGAAGGATGAATACCTTGCGAAATCAAAGATAATTAATAAGAATTAGAACAGAGGTTCTAAAAAATAAACTCAATAAATATGTTTTTAATGAGATTTTGATAGACAAATTTTCGATTATAAAATAACCATATGCTATTTATTATATCTGCTATACTTGAAGTTGACGCTAGTTTTAAAATTAAAGAAACATTCTAATTTCAATTATTCTGACAATTTAAAACATTATAATCCTTTATATTAGATTTAAAGGACATCAGGTTGGAACACATTAAAGAAGTGTAAAGTCAGACACCCTCCTTCCATTTTTTTAAACTCAATCACGATCTCTTATTCATTGTGCCCACCAAATAGTATTATCATTATTTATTTAGTTGTTTAATAAAATAATTTGAAATTTAACTACATTTTTTTTTACATTCTTAATAAATTATATCCTCCTCATCCTCGTGTAATTGTGTTCAATTCAATTATTATTTTGCCATGATCACCAAGATCTTTTTAGATAAAGGTTAAAAGCAAAGAAAGGTTCACAAAGTGATCCTGCACTTTTTATACAGAGAAAGTATCCTTAACCAAAGCACCGGAATTCCCGGAGCTTGAGCACAAAACTTGTCTACTCCAGTTTCAACTTTGAGTTCCAATTTCCAAACGCACTCCTGTTTCTTGCGTCCATCCATTTTCATTCCCCGTCCTTGGCCATCATCATCATCATTCTCACACCTCCCAAAGAATATTCAGACAGTTAACTCCAACAAGATTTGATTCAGATTGTTGTACTGTTCATTTGCTGGGCAAGAAAGTATGGGTAAGTTGTATTGTTCATCAGAAAGTTTTGATAGGAAGGAACTGGACATGGAGAATGACTACAAGATTACAGGAAAAGGAATATTGTTGTATTTGCGGTCACATATTTTATTGCTTCTTCAGATCAAAACATAAAAAAAAAGAAGCATTTTTATTTATTTTTTGGCTATACGTTGACAAGTCATGCATGTTTTCTTGGTCAGAACATCTTGCACACTACAGAAGGAGCGTTCTACTGAGAATTGAGAGAAATAACGCGGCCACAGAAAGTGAAGTTTAAAATTCCTAAAAAATGTGAGCTGCTTCATCTGGACAAGACCTGGAAATAATCAATGGGGTCTCACTTCCTCCAATAAGTTGTGCTACTGTTGTGTCAGGAAATGCATGTGGTCAGTTGTGTCGCAGGGGAGGATCTGCACAAAATCCAGCCAGAGGTGCACTGTATCTTTGTTTACCACGTTTAATTGCTGTGTTTGGTTCGCCACAAAATCTACCCACTTTTTTCTGCTGCAGGTCGCCGTGGCAGTGAGGGAGGTGAAACAGTAAAAGGATAATTGAGAGATCTGAAGCAGGACTCGTTGGTGATCACTGTGGCACAGCGCCATTGGCCAGCGACAGGAAAGGCAGCAGGGTCGTTTAAAAGGGAGCAGTGGCTCACTTGCCACAGCAACAGTTCATTCGTCGTGAGATGCGCGAGTGAGGACACTGAGGTGGTGGTGGTGGTGGTGGTGGTGGAAGGTTTTGGTAAAGGGGGAGTGGGGATATTCATATTCTCGGCCTTGCTCATTCTCTGCCCGTCACTGTCTTTGGTGCCACAGGCATACACTCCTCTCATCCATGATTGAAGTCTCCCCAAGTTGTGTTCTTGGAATCTTGTAGGTGTTGCGAGCCCCAGCGACGTAGACCAAGGTATGATTACTGCTTGTGCCTACAGGGTTTCATTCCTCTCTTGCATTCTCTTCCTCTTCGTTAGACAGATTTTGATCTTGATTCTAGGGCATCGATTGGGGACGGATAGTGTATGAAATCTTGAATCTTGATTCGGTTTTTGGGCTTTGCTACTTGTAATTTGATTCCTGTTTTTTATTTTATTTTATTTATTGCCTGTTTGTGTGCCGTAGGACAGTCGATTTGATGATGGATTGGAATGCCAACTCTTCCTTGCTTTGGGATTGGGATAACCACGAGCCGGTAGGCGGGGTTTACAAGCTGTCCTCCTCTGCCGCCGCCGCCCTCGTCGGCGGCGATGGCGGTTCTTACGGCTCAGATTTGGGGAACGGTTCCTCATCCAAGAGCACCATCTCTGCTTCCACTGCTTCCTCTAAGACAGCAAAGAGTTCCGATTGGGAAGCGAATCCTAAGAACTATGACAAGAACGTACTTTCGCTGGAGAATGGTTCTTCACCAGCTGCGGCTCAGGCCGCTGGGTTGGAAGAATCACAGATAGGGCTGAAACTTGGTAAAAGAACCTACTTTGAGAATGTTTCAGCAGAGAGCAGCGGGAAGAACCCCTTGTCGGCTTTGGATTCTGTGGCCGCATCAGATTCCCTCGCCAAGAAATCAAAGGCGTGTCATCAGAGTGCACAGAGCACCTATTGCCAGGTTCAAGATTGCAGTGTCGATCTTAGTGGAGCCAAAGATTACCACCGGAAGCACAGGGTCTGTGAAGCCCATTCTAAATGCCCCAAGGTCGTTGTTGGCGGTCAGGAGCGCCGGTTCTGTCAGCAATGCAGCAGGTTAGTTCATACTAAACTATTTGCCTTCTCTTCTTACAAGTGAAATCAATTTCGATTATACAACGAGTTCTGAGATTAGTTATGTCCAAGTTACTGGATCAATTCCCATTTTTTATGTTTCTGTCCTTTTTGATTTGTAAAAGGTTCCATGATTTGTCCGAGTTTGATCAGAAAAAAAGAAGCTGTCGTAGGCGTTTGTCTGATCACAATGCACGACGCCGCAAGCCACGCCCAAACATAATTTCTTTCAGTTCAACTCACCCTCCATTTTATGGTATAGAGGCCTTCTTATTTCTTTTCTTCTTTCAGTTTTGAATTGCGGTTAATTTGTTCGTTTAGTTTTGAATCGTTGACAGTTAAAGTATGGTATTACTATGCTCTTCACAGTCGTTTTTTTAACATAAAAAGGTACTTCTCTTTTGTACATAAAGATTTGCACAAGTTGTAAGTGGTCCCGTGTTCTCTATGTTCTGTTCACAACAGTGTTCTATTGTCTTGTTTATGATCAAAATATCTTACCAGTTAAAGCGACAGATTATCTGCCTGGACTTAATTATTTTTTGTTTTAATTTATCATCATTAGTTCTTTTTGGCCAACGCAATTGCTTCTGTATCCTAACTAGATCAAAACACAATCTCTAACAGTTTCCCTCTTTATGGTTTATGATCCTCGTAATATTAATAATCTCATGATTCCTTGTATCTAAAGACCAAAACTACTCAATATTAATTTGTCAATGAGTATTCTTTTTTGTACAAATTGCTTTGTCCATCCGGCGAGCATGGGCATCACGTAGATGGCAACTGGTGGAGCAATTAAGTTTGTCTGTTTGAAAGGTCACAAACTCACAAGTTGCCTGTTAATTGAACTTTTTTTACACGTAACCTTATCCAAGATAATAGTTGGATTTTAATTTAAGTTAAAAATTATTTGGTTAGAAAGTAAGATTAAATCTATCTGACTTGATATTGTCTAATTGAAATTTATTCACTTCCGATTCAAGCATGAATATTGAGGAAACAACAAATTCAAGGTGTCCCACCGCCCAACTAGTCATGATCATTTATATTCTTATCCCTCTCTTGAGAAATATGGTTAAAATCCATGTTTACAAAGGTCATCACTGGTTGATAGGCTAAGACAACCCTGCACCTTCATCATTCAGGTTGGTGACAAGCATTCATTGTGTTACAATTTATCTTCTTTTCTAAACATAGGTTAAGATAGATTGAGTAAAAAAGATTTCTGTCATCCATTTTCTCAACATGCACTATTGGAATTTCTAAGCTTGATTTCTAACCCAACACATGATATTTGTGTCTCAAGTTACATTGTTCATGGAACCTCATTGACAAAAGAGACATGAAATTATCACTAGTACATCTCAAGTTCTTGTATATAAGTTCACGTATTCTAATACTGACATATGAGATCCAGATATCCTATTTGGACAAGGCATAGGATGATACAACATATTTAATTGGTTTGTGGTGAAGAAACTTTGAAACTTTGCTTTTTCTGCTGTAGCGTTTGATAACTGTTGACAAAATTTATTTGTATCTTTCCAGAATAGTTCTAAAAGATTAAGTCAATACTGAGGTGACTGTTAAGACAGTAATAAAAAAAACTGTTAATTTTTGAAGGATGTCATAATGAAGTTGTAGACATATTAGCTATGACTACGCAGCAGAGTAATGCATATTACCTGTTCTGTACTTTTTGTGTTGTGTATTTTTGGAAAAATGTACTGTTATTTTCTTGTTAAATTTAACATAATTATACCCAATGAACTGCTGAACTATTGATAATTACTTTGACTAGTGGTGCTGTTTCTTGTTGCTAAAGGATACTTTCTTTTTCGTAAATGGCAAACATCATTTGAACTTTCTATGGAATCTAGCTGCTTTTGATCATGGGAGAACAATGGTAAGCACTGCCATTCAAGATTCTCAAAACTTCAAGTTCACACAAATGAAGGGACCTTGGATAAAACCGACTAAAGAATGCAACATAGATGGGCATCTGAATTTATCAAGCTCTCAGATCTTAAACGGCTTTCCTTCCCTGTACCATGATGGTGATAAACTCTTGCCACTTCATAGCACTGCCTCTGAAGTTCTCAATCAAGGTGTGTATCGTATAAGTAAATAATTTTGAAGCTCTAGTTTGCTTTACTATAATTAAAAGTCCTATATCCTGGATATATTTCTCAGTTTAAACTCAATTTATTTTAAGGAAAACCAGCAGCCTACTTGATGCAAACATATATCCATGTTCGTGTTAGTAGAATCTTGGGTGGTATCTTAATTCCCCTGTTTGAGAGGTCTTACCAATTAGATTATTGAATGATTTATTCATCTATGAGGTAGCTCCATGAGGTTGGCTACTTTCATGTTGTTCAGAGTCTACAATCTTCTATCATAAACCAAAGTTTGATGCTGTGATAACTGTAACTCCACTTGTTTACACTTGTAAATTTTCATGCTTCAATAATTTAATGAATGAACTTGTTTAACAAGGAAAAGTCCACAGTGAGATACATAGCTTAGTGAGATACATAACTAGAATAACAATAAATAATGGCAAAGATGTTAGTTTTTGAGGTGTACAAAAGGGAATTTGCATTTAATTTACATCTCTAAACAGCTGATTTTTGGTGTAGAGGTGTGTCACATAGCATTTATGCAACTAAAGTTGCAATTTATTCAGCCCAAGTTGTGGATATGGTCACATTATAGCCAATGAATTGTTAAGCAGGTTCAGAGGCATCTGCAGGAGCTTCGAACTTGGATGGAGCACCGGGTGTTCGACGTGCTCTCTCTTCTGTCAGCCACTTCTTGGGTTTCTCCTGACCCTAGACAAACTTCTTCCATCATCGACTTTGTGGATGCTGGCCATGTCAGTACCAAGCATCCCTTAATGCCTATGGCAAACACTTCGAGCAATTGGATGCATGGGCAAACTCTATGTCAACCATCCCAAATGCCGCCTTTTACCATCCATGGAAACGGTAACCAGCCTCAGCTGCAAAAGAGCCTTTATAAGCATGCTCTTTGTGATCCAGATCACCTTTATTCATGTCATGAAGCCTAATGTCTCAAATCAGAGGTCGGTTAGGTTTCCTATCTTAATCCTTGGCTATGCTACAATTATTTTTCCCAACTGATAATTTACTTCTGCTCGCTAGAACTTGGACCAACCTGCTGCTGCTACTCCTGCATTGTCGAAAAGTTAGTTGGGTTCCCAGTAGATGTTCACACAAGTAGGTATGTTGGATTGAAGGAAATGCTGTGTTTTGTTATTTAGACGGAAATTTCTGTGCGGTTGAACTCTGCAAGGGTTCAGAGTTAGAAGCCTGTCATTCCATTTCTTTCACTGTTATGGAAGAACCATTAAGTATCAGATTACTGTTGGTGATTCTGCTTATTTTTGGTTACTGATTCATACAAATGGCCAATTGATTTCTCAAACATGCAAGTTCAGAAAGCTCTTTTTTAAAAGGAAATGGAATGCAGTATTTTTTTTTATATTGACTATCATGTCCTTTTCCAAATCCAAACTGTATATCGATCTCTTTGTTCATTTTGACATTAAATTCTTTTTTCTCAATTTTTTTTTCACAATTCTCTGTCTGAGTCAGAACTAGAGAGATTAGAGACAGTATGAGAAGTAAAAGGCAGGAGTGATTCAAAACTCACTCAGTATGCAAAGCAACGACGTAAAGTTCCCAACCCACGGGGACAACTACCATGAATGGCAGAGTTATGCCGAGTTGCACCACCCTAAATTCTATGTACCAAAATCCCCTAAACAAGTCAGCTGGCAGACAGAGAATAAATAGATGATCTTTATTATCATAAAAAAAAAAATTAGTTGGTATCGTATATACAATTTATATTGATTAATTTTAAAAATGATCGGTTCAATTTCTTATAAAATTTTCATTGACTACCAAATTAAATTGAAAAGTATTTTTGATAGTTCATCCAGACAACTTGCTTATCTTTATTATCATAATGATATAATGACATGTAAAATTGAGAAGTCATTTGGCTCTTTAAACTCCAAGGTGAATCATGATGTATTTATAAGACAATAAATCAAGGATAGATTACAGAGTAATGACCTATTGCTTTTGTCTTTTGCTTTCTTTAATTTTTTCAACAGTAGAATCTTAATTGTTTTAATTCGGCTGTACAATTCTTATAATCCAACTAATTTTATAGGTGGATGGTTCGACCTCATAAACTCTCCACTAGACAAATCCAGAAGCATACGCGGTTCCTTGTCCAATTATCATTTTAAATTTTTTTATCCTATTGAAATAAAATATTCTATAATACGTTATAGTGATTTGAACTGTGAATATTTGAGCAGTCCACTTAGCACTGTTGCTCGGGGGATAGAGTCTCACGCTTTTTGTTAGATTAATATGTTGTTAGCTATTATTACCGTTGTATTTCCTTGTGTGGTAAACATGATATTATGTAGTTTGATTATATTATGCATCAAAAGCATCAATATAAAACGATCATTGCATCTCACAGAGATGGATGAGTCTGCATAAATCAAGATAGAGAATCACCTAATTTCTCATTACAAATTTAGAGATGGGATAAATCAATATTTGAGCAAAACATAATCAGTGCTGTCAGATTGAAATTAAGAAATATACCTACTACACTGGGCAAATGTTTGGTTGGATCTTCCTTGCATTTCCAATGACCAGTAAGTGGAAAAGATTCAAGTTCTTCATTAAGTCATCAAAGATTTACTTTTTTGAACCCATGGAACCAGTGCACCAGTGCTTTACCTTGTCTATGGTCACCTCCGCTCAACCATGGAAGTTGTTGGTGATTGATGCAACAACCAGCAGTAGAACACCATTCCACTTGAGGATGACTATATTGTTGGAAATATTTGTCAGATTTACTGAACCATTAAATTCAAGACATATATTGTGAGATGATTTGAGCTGAGAATCTCAAATTATCAAATAAGAAAGAATGAGTTGCTAGATTGTTCAAATTCGAATTCTCGAGCTAATTGTGTAGCTATCTGGTAGACTACTGAGTGGATTTTCTTGCAATGGCGGAGCCAGGAAATGGGTAGCCTTTAGGCTAATCCCGAGCTCCCCGAGCTATCTTTTTTTCTCCTTTATATTTTTTAATTTTTCTACAATAAATTTAAATAGTAAATTCGTTGGGCCCCTGGGCTAAAGCCCGGGTAGCAAACTGTTTGGCTCTGCCCTTGCTTTCTTGAGCCGAGTGGGACGTGGCTGCTCGAATGTCGAGTGCTCCTGAGTGACATGATGTCCGAGTAGCCCGAGTGCTTCTCGAACTTGAGTGAAAAATCGAGTGTCGAATGTCGTCCAAGTGGGTTTCTGAGTTAGGAAGTTGAGTGCCGAACTGGCTAAGTCGCTTGAATACTGAGTTCGAGTTGATCGTCATTGTTTGAGTGTTGTGTCAAAGGCTCAGGACCAAGTGAAAAATAAGATGTCGAGGTTTGTGTTTGACATAATTTTCTTAAAACGGATTCTTCCTCTTCGGCGATGCTTCTAAGTCACGCTGAACATCTATTTCCCAAGGTACAATGGCACGACTATAATCGCAACCAAACATTAGTTATTCGTGGCCAATCAAGCATATACCCGAATCTTTTCATGGAGAAAGTCTAGCAAGCGAAATGCACGACAGAGAGATATGAGGGAGAACGAAAGTGGATGAAGTTCTTTGCTTTTTTGTCTACCTTTCTACTCATGGTCACGACCTCTTTTTGATCATGAGAAACTTAAAGTTTCAAGTTTTTGATACATGATATCAAAATAACATTTTAATAATGCAAAATTTATGAAACTAATTTTCCCTAATGAAAAATGAGTTAAGCAACTATGGTGTCAAATTTCATAATTTTTCGACGAAAATTGAATAAGTTATGAATTTTTGAAGATGGGACTGAAAAACCATATTTTTCAGTCATCAGTTGACTGATGCATCTACCAGTCGACTGATGTCTCTGTTCAACTATGTATTTGACCAGTTTCTTGGCAATTGACCACTCTTTGACCACCAACTCTTAGTGTATACTCTAAAATACCATTATTGATCAATTGGACTGGTCTAAACCTAAATATTGATAAGTTGTCAAAATTATGTCAAATATTGATAAGTTGGACGTGTTATGCTCCTTATTGATCTGAAAATCAAAATTTCTTTCTCCTCCTTATTGGTTCCTATTGTTTTTGATGGTTGACAAAAAAGGGGGAGAAATAAAGTGTTCAAGTTAGGTTGTTAAATCATCTATGGTTTAATACTCAGGATAATCATGCTTAATGTTACTTATTGATTCATTATGTTTATGATTCAGTTTTTACTGGGATAAATTGTTGTTATTTGATATATGTTGTTTTAAAGACCTAACTTAAATAAATTTTTGTCAAACATCAAAAAGGGGGAGATTGTTGGGGCAATCTTGTCCCAAGTGAATTGGATTTTAATGTTTGGCTAAAATGAGTTTAAGTTAGGCAATGTTGGTGATCTAACGTGTGTGAATTGAGTTCACAGGAAAGTCCAGGTTGGAAGACTTGGCAAATGGTGAAGTCCCGGAGGCGCGGCCTCTTGGCAAAGGTGAAGTCCCGGAGGCGAGACCTCTTGGCAAAGGATGAAATCCCGGAGGCGCGGCCTCTTGGCAAAGGAAGACTTAGCACGACGAAGCTGAGGGAAACGTCTCAAGCTAGTGCAAGGAAGGGCACGAGGCTTGTGGAAGGCGTTTGAAGGCTTGCGTCAAGGCTAAGGAGTTGAAGAAGAAGCTGAAAGGGGAGTTTCAGCTTGGTCAGTCGACTGAATTGTGATTCAGTCGACTGATCAGAAGTATCAGTCGACTGGACTGTAGTTTCAGTCGACTGGAGATTGATCAGAAGCACACTGAAGCGGACAGAAAGATCAGTCGAGTGAGCAGTCGACTGGCAGTCGACTGGTGTTGGAGCAGTCGACTGATAGACTACCGTTGGATGACAACTGGCGAATTAAATGCGTATTAAAGAGCCGTTGAAGCCCATTAGTCGACTGGCCCTTGGAGCAGTCGACTGATGCACAGAATTCTATAAAAACGCAGTTTGACGATTGGAGAAGCAGCGATTCATTCTTCTATATTCTTGCACGAACTTCAATCATTGTAAACTTGATTCCTCTTTCTCTAAACTTCACTACCAATCTTGTACAAGGAAGAGATCGATTTGTAAAGATTTCTCCGCCTTCAAAGTGCTCTTTGAAAAGGAAAAATTTTATAGTGGAAAGGTACTCGCTGTGTGTGGATCCTTGGATTAGTCACCTCGTAGAGGTGGATACCAAGTAAATCGAACGGGTTAGCGATTGTTCTTTCTTCTGTGTATTGTATTTTGCTTCCGCTGACGTTTTCGCAGGAAAGATCGAGAAATCGCTATTCACCCCCCTCTAGCAAACGCCTCGGTCCCAACAATACCTATTAGTGTAATTTTAGCAGAAAGAAATTTTTTAAAATTAAAATTAATAAAATTTTATTAACGTTCAATGAAATAAATAATATTTCATGAAAGATTAAATAATTTAATAATTTTATCAAAAAATTTATTATCAAAACTTAATATAAAATTTTAATTAATAATTTTGTATCCAACCAGTTACAAAATTAAATTTTATATAAAAAATTCATTTTTTAAAATAAAAAATTTATTTTTTCAATTTTTTTTTAATTTATCATTGTCGATCTTAAATTAAATTCGAATAAAAAAAGATGAATTTTTTGATTTAAAAAAAATATATTACAGGTTAAAAAAAATAATTTATGCATGGGGCCTCAAGGAATTTTGAGACGGCCGTGCTCATAAATACAGAGTTCCTTTTAACTTCTTTAAAAACAAGCCAGCTTTCTTCTTTTACACCCTCTCGGTGATCTTTCATAATTGTGCGTCGTCTCACTAACTCACGGCAGCTGCAGATAGGATAGGATAGGAGAAGCCCCCACATTATCACCACACTTCCCATCGAGGAGCATCCCAATAACAAGAGGGTATTTATGTCTTTCCAAGAGGAAACGAGCCTGTTGGGTAAATTTCTAAACGCAAGCGTAGGGTTGAACATTTTGCATTACCAAGGATCGATTGGGTAACTGCTAATGTTCACTTTCGTCCGTGGCCTGTAGCCAGTCACGTGGCCTCCATCATCAGTTCACAACATATCATGGCACTCGCATGTCCAAATCAAGGAACGAGTCCAGCCAAATTTATTTCTTTTTTACTTTTTTTTTTGTTCTTCCCTCCATGAATGTGTCCGTTCTTGTCCTTACTCTCTTTTCCAACAATTGTTTATGTTTTTTTTTCTTTTTACATTGAAAACTAATCACCCGTTTTAGAACGGTAAAAATAAATGGCGTGAGGGGAAGGCCACGTTGTCCATGCGGCAGCCGTCGGATGGAGGAACGTGTCGGATGCGAGGACGCGCCCGTCACGATGGCCTCGTGAGCTCCCCCAGGCATACATGCGATGCGTCGTTGCGAGCGAGGCTGCCGCTGCTGTTACTGCTGTGTCAGACGATGCGCGAGTCCCGATGCCAGCGCGGTGAGTCTCCTTAAAAACGTTGCAGCAATTCGATGCGTGGCTCACGTGACCAGCGCTTCCTTGGGTTCTACTTCGCCTACGCTTCGCCTAGCCACACAAAATCTGGAATCTTCGAGGCATCATCGTTGATAAAGGCGATGATGAAGGAGGGTCATTTTCGACATTTTAGGCAGCGGTTTCGGGCCCTTCGCCCACGTTCCCGCTCTCTCGCCGCACCATCCACCGCGACGCTTTTGCCGCCCGCACTCCGGCGAACCCTAGCCACCGCCTCAGCGTCCGTTCCTCGTCGGCTTCCGTCCTCGCCGCGCCTCGGCCCGCCAACGAACCTTCCCTGCCACTCGACATCCTGCGGACTCTGGAGATCTCTGACGCGCATCTGGAGCCGGTTGTCGCTGGCTGCGCCGGGGACGAGAGGGCGCGTGCCGCCTTCGAGGCCGAGAACCTCCCGCTCTCCGTGATGATCATCTCTCTACGGAGGAAGAGTAGATCCGTCGGGCGGAGGTCGCTCCATCGGTCAAGATAGCGGTCCAGGTCCGATACCACGATCCGGTGGCTGTGCCTCCGCTCGAACGCCTCCCTGTCCTCCACTGTCTCCGTCGGCAGGAGCGAGTCCTTGCGAACCTTGGGCGTCGCGGCGCTTGCCGTCGAAGCGGCCGCTGGGGCATGAGCGGGAACATCCGCGGATCGCCTCCATCTCCACGGGGCGGGCTCGTTGCGGTGGACGACAATCTGGAGCGGATCGCTCGACCGTTCCCCGGCGGATGAGTGCCGCCCGGAGATCCTACGGCCGGAAGGATTCTGCGCCGCCGCAGCGGTCGCGTTACCACCATTCTCCGCCTCCACTTTCTCGCCCACCCCTCCGCCACGCGGATCGGGCTCTAGCGGCCCCGTGCGGGGAACGAGGAGGACGTCCTCCGGATCGACACGGACGCGGCAGAGAGGACAGGTGGAGTGGGCATCCAGCCACGTATCGACGCATTCGACGTGGAAACCATGTCGACATTTGGGTAGAAGCCGGAGCGCTTCAGCCGGCTCGAACCGGCTGAGGCACACCGCGCACTCCAACCCCGCCTTCTGCCCCCGCAGCGCCCCGAACCGGAAGACTGGGAGCGACTCCACCACCGCTCGCTCGACGCCGGAATGCCGGCGCTCGGAAGCAGAGGAAGACGGGAACCCGCCGGCAGTCCCTCCGCGGCTAGCGCCGTAGGTGGCGGCGCTGCGTTTGCAGTGCCGGGCGTAGAGGAGGAGGAGGAAGGTCAGTGAGAAGATGATGGTCAGGACGCCAACGATGACAGCTATGCCGGGGCGGAATGGCGCGACGGGGGATGAGCGAGCGGAGGGGAAGGGGCTCGGGGCGGCGCCAGCGTCAGTGTCTTCGTCGGAAAAGAGGAGGCGGGGGAGGAAGCTCAATTCGCCGTGGCGGTGAATCAACATGTTCTACTCTCTTCGTGTTAGCCCCCTAACTAAATTGACCCTGTGACAAGCACGGTGGAAGAGGTAAGGTGAGGAAGGGGGTTATATTTAGGATGGTGACGGGACTCCGTCGGTGAGCGAGGGGTGAAGCGGAAGGCGACAAAGGCATCGGCTTAACCGAATGGGCCCGCTGCCCGCTCTTTAAATTGAGATGTTGTCCGTCTTCGGTAAGATTAGGCGGCCGGTGCGTCGCGCTTCACTGAGCCGGCTGCGTGACCTTGTGATCATGCAATGGGAAGCACAAGGAAGGCGGTGAGCGACACCGCTGATTTCGGGAAACCTCTTCCAAGAAGGGGAGCAGGGGCTTCCGCAGACACTGTCCCTGTTTCGAGCATTTAAACGGATTGAAGCATTTAATTGGACAGACCCACATTGAGTCCGGTCCGGTCTAATTAAATTAGAAGCTAAATACCCAGTTCAGATGGCAGTTCCACGGTTCCACACTGACGGCTATGTTGGTTTCAGATCCGAAAAAAGAGGGAAAATTTTTCTGAATCATCCCTGATTTTCAAAATTTTAAAATCCATTTAAAATTTAAAGGTCTCAATTTTTCTGCCAATTAAACATAAAATATAGTGAAAACAAATAAGATGGAAAATTTAATGTTAATGCTTTGATATAATACGGTCTAAATTCTTGTTTATATTTTGTGAGTTACTTTGGAAATTTTATCATGTCTTTTCTTTGCCCTCCTTTTGGTAAAGAAATCTCTCATATGTCTTTAGGATGATTATAAGTAGAATCTAAAATATTAAGATAACTATATAAGGGAGCTCAAGAGATCATTATAGTTTGAATGCTCTCCTTTTGTAGTGTCTTCACTTGTTTTATTTTATTTTATTATTGATCAGTTAATTGGATTCACTATTACACTATTAGTTAATTGATTTTTTATCACAATAAATTTTAATTTGTTAATGATTATCTTAGTTGATGGTTTTCACTACTAGTGACTATTTTTTGTGGTTGTTATATTTAGATTGTTAAATCAATGGCCACCTGTGTATTTTTGATTGAGTGAACAGTTGATTAGATAACGTTGTTAGTTAACTGAATTTTAATTCAATGAGTTATCTACCCAACTCAACCACAAATACAAATATTCGATTCACTATCACTATAAGAAATTTCACATTTAGCGATTATATGGGTCGATCTTTATTTCCTTCATCAATAATTCTCAACAACAATAGATCGATTTTTAATTTAACGATCGAATTAAAATTAATTATTAAATTTAAAGATCGAAGTACTTAACTTGGTCGCTAACACTATAAAAATTTAAACTTTTTGTGATGAATTAAAAAAAATCATCACCAAAATATTTCGCAACGAAATTGACAAAGAAATTATTTTTGTAGGTAATAGTTTGTCGTGAAATTTTACGACGAAAGAATATAAATTCGTCGTCAATTTTACGACGAATTAAGTTTTCATCGTCAAATTTATTGCAACTTGATGACGAAAATTATTTTCGTCGTAAATTTTAGTAATCAATGATCTGCGATGAGTAAATTTTTTATCGCAGAATTTTACGACAGAAATATTTTTTCCTCACAAAATCTGTGACAAACCCATTTTTCATCACTAATGAGCGACGAAAAATATTTCGTCGCAGAGTTTTCGACAAATCAGATTTGTCAAAAATCATGACGAAATTATATTCATCGCCGATTTGGTGATGAATTAGATTCGTAGCAAAATTGTTGGATATAGCGACGAATTTGATTCTTCACAAATGTTGATTTAGCGACAAAATCATGTTTCATCGCCAAATGAAGATGAAACATGATTTCTTGGCGACGAAAATGTTTTTTCATCACCAATTTGATGATGAAACATGATTTTGTCATCAATATGGCAACAGAAATGTAGTTTCGTCATCAAAGTTTCGATATACAGTGTAATTACGATAAATTTACGATAAAATTAAATTCATCACAAAAAATAATATATTTTCCAACAACAATCATTTTCGTTCTCAACCGTGTTTACATATAAACAGTCAACTTAACTCAATCCAACATTCTAAAATAATGCTCAATCAATCCAACATATAACAGCATAATCCAACATAATACTAATCTACATATAACATTCTAATATCATTCAATCCAACATATAAACAAGCCAAGAAATTATAAATAATCCATACATATAAAGAATCCAAGAAACAAGTCATCATCCTACAAGTTAAAACAAATAAACATATCCAAGAAGACATCAAACATATCTAAATAAAAACATCCCATATCAAATAGTCTTAAAACGACGACAAGATACAAAATATCATCGTCCTCAGCAGATACTTTCTGCTCCACTTTCCACTCCTTCCATACTTCTTCTTTTTTTCTACATCAAAAAACAAAACACAAAAGGTATCATTTTGTACAAAATAACTTAATATGTAAAGAATTATTTCACCACCTTTCTTGGTTTCATCAACCTTATTCGAAATAAAATAACAGTACTAATCAATAATAAAAAAAATAAAAGATTTATAAATTAAATCTGATTTGGAATGAAACTTAACTGAAGATGTCGTATTATAAAGTCCTGTTGTTAGCATAATTCTTTCATTTATTGACCCCTTTGCAATATTATACCTTTCAAATTGCTAACCTTTATAGTTAGGTTTTCTATTTGTGTCCTTACTACTGGTGGGGTGGAAGAAGATGTACCAACAACTCTATGGGTTCTACTCAAAGAACTCATTCTCAATATTCTTCCCCGCCTTTGGATCACCCACTCGCCTCCAGCCATAAATTCAAATCATTCCCAATAGAGGGCTCAGATACATCATTATCATCAGTAGCACTTGAACTTCTCTGTGCTAGCTCTAGCTCATCATATTTCTCCTGTATTGTTATGATAAAAAATTAAAATAACACATATAATATTCATTATATCTAATAGAAACATATTTAATAAGTTAGATAGAGCAGGTACATAACTATTAGAATCCAAGTTAGAAATTAAGATCTAAGATTAATCCAAACCTTAATTGTTCTAGCTCTATCCCCGCTCCTAGTCTTGTCTTTCTTTTAGAATGTGCGGATAAAAGTATCTATAAATAATGGCTCTTTCCCCATTTTCTTAGTCTAAAAAATATTGTTAGAAATAATATAATAGTTAAAATAAATTAATAACTTAGTATTTATAAAAAATTATTAATCTAGGTGTATGTTCATCAATATTGATTCAGCCTCCTGCATATGTCGCAGATAAATCTCCAGAATTATAAGTTTGATTTGCTTTATTCTACTGACTCCTTTGTGTTGGGAATCCTATGCGATAAAATAAAATTTCGCAGCGGAAAATAGGATCCCTCGAGCGATTCATGCAAAAAATCCGTACAAGTTTAGATCTATGAAATCCTATCTAATAAGATTTACCTTTGATGTATGTCCTTCGCTTATCCCGCTCGTCCAAAGGTTGACGGATCTCTAGCACGTTCAAGTGTCCATGCCTCTATGCGTATCCACACCAACACTCATTTTTTGGAGAAGACTTTGGTTGTGCTAGCAACCTCTCTTGTAGAGCTCGGCCAAGAAGAAGAAGAGAGGAGAAAAATGAATCATTACTTGAGTTTTTGCAAGAAAAACTCTTTTATATTCAATCCATGAATACCAAAGACTTTTGGTATTCTTTCATCAATGCATGATTAATCCTATTAATCATGCATGATAACTTCCTCTTCTTCAATGCATGATTAATCCACATTAATTATGCATGATGAATCAAAATCCATTCATCATCTTGGTTTAATTTGAGTCTAACTCAAATTCAACCAACTTGAGTCTAACTCAAGTCTAGGCCATCCAATAAGCTTAATTGTTCCTTTAGTCAAACTAAAATGAATCCAACCTCAAATAGAGTGTTATTTGTGTATGTCCTAATTGGTTTTTATTATGTTGGCAATGTCTCTAAAATCCATTTTAGAAACATAAGCAATGAGTGACATCTATCAATGCATCATTGCTATCCAAGTGACAAGAATATCGAGATTCGACATAACCTTCATGACTATGATAATATATGACCATGTCCTTCTATTTTTGATATCTAGATTGATTAATGAGGTATAGATCGTGTCATCCTCTTATCAATATTTATGTTTCTTGATCTCCAAGTAGACTCACTCAAGCAAATGAGCTCAATATCTCATATTGACTCATTTGAGCATGACCATGCATTTCGTGGTCCTACTCTATCAAGAGGTCACAAGATATAACGGAACCATTCTAAGTGTTGGGATGTATACTAAAAGCCTAGCTTTTTTAGGCTTTTAGTATAAACATCTATGTTGAAATAATTGAAATGAGAATCACATTGGTCAAATGTCTGCATTTCTTATGTAATGCAGTTGTCCACTTAATTTATATTGTAGATAACATGATGTGTGGTGCCACACCGAAGATCATGTTATTGATTTCTTATAAATTATAAATAGTAGCTCACAACCAAGATGGATAGGGACAAACCATTGTAGTGGTTGTAGTGTAATTGGTATTAGTTTATCTTGACTATTAAATTACACTAGTACACTTTGTGTGTATTGAACAGGACCGTTTGAGGTCGTTCGATTTATACAGACTATATAATCGAATTAGACCTCAGTTATTATGGATGTGCATGCTCTTAATCCCGATATAATAACAAGCACATATACTTAGTATGTATTTCTTTAATTCATCAAAGGGTGAGATTTATTCGTTAAATCAAAAGACCTGATGAGTTGGGAGATAATATTATGTATATGGTGTGTTGTTGATTATAGAAGGAAACTGTGTCCTAATTTTTAGGTAGATGATGTCCCCTTGAGAAGCTCATAAGGATTATCATGTAAACCCTGCAGGTGGACTTAGTTCCGCATGATAATAAGGTTGAGTGGTACTACTCTTGGATTCAGAAGTTAATTAATTGAGTTGTCAATAATTTAATTAATTGACGGACATACGATATCTTAAACACAAAAAGATTAATGCACTCATAATAAGCAGGATTGATGCGGTAGTTCAATAATAACCCTTTAGTGGTATGAGTTATTATTGATGGACTTGAGCTGAGTGTTTAGGGAGAACATAGAAAGCCCAAACCCATCAGGAGGCCAAAATCAATTCCTCCTCTAGGTACATGTTGTAGCCTCTGGATAAAATCTCGTATCCACCTGAGAGAATTCTGTAAGAATTTCGATTAGAAAATTCTTTTAAGAATTTCTGAAATTCTGTTAAGAATTTTTCCTGTGAAAAATTCTGTTAAGGATTTCTGTTAAGAAATTCTGTTAAGAATTTCCGTTATGAAATTCTGTTAAGAATTCTATTTCTTCTAAATCCTTAAACAAAATTTTGTTATGATTTTTTCATAAGAAATTTTATTAAGAAATTTTGTTAAGAAAATAACAAAATTTAATTAAAAAATTTTGTTAAGAAATTAATAAAATTTAATTAAGAGATTTTGTTAAGATAATAACAAAATTTAGTTGAGAAAATTTATTAAGAAACTAACAAAATCTTATCAAGAGATTTTATTAGATTTTTTTCTAATAAAATCTAATTAAGAAAAGTTTATTAGATTCTTTCTAAATTTTTCAGGATGACATAAGCTATAAAAGGGAGGAGAGGGAGAGGCAAACATCATTCTCATGGTTTAAGATTAGGGCCGGCCACACAATGAATCTCTTCCTCCTCTCCTTATGTTTGGATTTTGTTTTCTCCTCCTCTCCTTTTCTTGCTAGGGCCGGCGCCCTTTTCCCCTCTTCCTCCCTTTGTTCGCCCAAACCTTGCTTCCATCCTTGCTTCTCCTTTACGCCCTGTTTACTTGGGAGGGCGGAAAGTAAATCAGAGGAAAACTTTCCTCAGGATATATCCATCCATCGTTTACTTTTATAAATTTTCAAGAGAGGAAAGAAATTTTATCCATCAGCGGATCGTTTTCTCCTCAAAATCTATTCCTCCGAAATCGGGCGGAACGCGGACGGACGGACGAACAAAATAAAAAATCTCTCCGATTTCTTCTCCTCTGCCGCTGGCGCACCTCTGTCCCTTGCTCGCCGTTCGTCTCTGCCGTCGGCGCACCTTCACCCGTATCCTCTTCTTCGTCCGCCTTCGCTGCTCGTCGCCTCCCAGCAGCCTCCGCCTCCGCTTCTTTCTCTTCTTGTGCTCGTCGCCTCCGCTGCTCGTCGCCTCCGCCTCCGCTTCTTTCTCTCCCTGCGGACTGCTGCTCCTGGCAGCGATGGGATTCCCCCTGTTTTTTCTTTCACAGAGAAATTAAAAAGAGGTCAATTTGGTTCTTTTGCGTTGCAGATCTCAAGAACTGCTCTGCAGCAGCAGCAGCATCTACCGGCGATCCACCGCCACGGCCGGACAAGCTTCTCGGCGGCCTCCTTAGGCCTGACTTCGAGGAAGCATCCTGCGTGAGCCGTTACCAGTCTTCCCAATTCTGGCACTCCAATCACACCCCTTCCTCTTACCTCCTCCGGAAGCTCCGGAGCTACGAAGCCCTCCACAAGAAGTGCGGCCCCAACACCGAGCTCTTCAACCGGAGCCTCCAACACCTCAACGCCGGCGCCGGCGGCGGAACTCCGAGTGCAATTATGTGGTGTGGCTCCAAGCCGGCGGCCTCGGAAATCGACTCATCGCCCTCGTCTCTGCCTTCCTCTACGCCCTCCTCAACGACAAGGTTCTCCTCCTCAGCGTCCCCGGCGACCTTCACGACACCTTCTGCGAGCCATTCCCGGACACCTCATGGGTTCTGCCGTCCAATTTCCCCATCTCCCTGCGGACTGCTGCTCCTGGCAGCGATGGGATTTCTCACGAACAGGTCGACGTCTGTCGACCGAGCATCCTCCGTTTACTCTCCCTGCGGCGAGCTGCGGCGAGGGATTTCCTTTCTCCTCCCTAGGGATTTATTTTCCCTAGGGATTCCTTTCTTTTCCTCATCCGCACTATCAAGTAAACATAGCATTAGGGCCGGCGCCCAAAGAAGGAAGAGGAAAGAAGCGAGGGGGTGGCTTGTAGAAGAAGAAGAGAGGAGAAAAGGGAGCATGCCAGTACAAGATATAGTAGGTTCTAATTCCCAACAAACACAACAATTAGTTAACCATAAGGAGCCTACTTCCATAAGCAATCCACAGAATCCTACCAGAGAAGAGAGAAGATACTTTAGAAAAATCTAAGAATGGCTTTAACACAACTTGTCTAATCTTGAAAATGCCGGCCTAAGAATGGCTTCATTGTTAAAGCAGGCCTAGCTCAACACAGGCTAGCCCCTCCCAGCAGCGGCCAGCAGCGCCTGGCAGCGCCGGCCAGCCAGCACCGACCGCCTGCCGTGACTACGCCCCTGCAGCGATCCGCGCGGCAAAAACGAAGGAGAAAGGGAGGAAAGGAAAGCTTACCAAATGCGAGGAAGAAGGATCCGACAAGATTCGGACGGTAAAAGGGAGAAAATTGCGAGGAAGGAGGCGGCGGCGAGAGAGGAGGCGGCGGCAGCGAGAGAGGAGTTCGCGAGAAAGAAAAAAAAGAAGGTTCAGATCTAGGGTTAAGTACAAATTTAGCGACGAAAATATTTCGTCACTAAATTCGTCGCAGATTTGGCGACAAAAAACTCTGTTTGTCGCCAAATCTACGACGAACTTTAAGTTTGTCACAGATTTGGTGACGAATAGTGGTGTTCATCGCCAAATCTGCGATGAAAAATTTTCATCTCCAAATTAATCGCAAATTTGGCAACAAATAGTGGTGTTCGTCGTCAAATCTGTATATATACCCCGTTTTGATGTCATTTGCCAACGAATAAATTTTTCGTTGCCAATTTGCGACGAATATCAAATTCGTCGCAAAATTGTGATAAATTTTGCAATGAATTCTCTTTTTGTAACGAATTTGGCTATCTCCCTTTCTATTTACTCCTACAACTTCATCCTTTAACGAACTATCTACAATAACAACAACTCCATTTCTTGTTTTACTCTTCCCTGTGTACCATAACTTATAACCCGAGTTCTCTATCGACTTTGCCTTTTCGCCTACCTATTTTGTCTCTTGTACACACAAAATACTAATTCTTCTCCTAATCATCGTATCTACTACCTCCATTGTTTTACCAGTAAGGGGTTCCTATATTCCATGTTCCAAATCTTAAACTATTAATTTTCCTATAATTTTTATTCTTACCCAACCTATGGTGTGAGAACTTTTGCTCATTTAACACTACACCCAAGTTCTCATGGAGATGTAGCGGTCCTTTGCCGAGACGTTACAGTCGGACCCTGCAACGCGTTCCTTCCGGGGAACATCCTAGCATTAACACAATAGTTTAATGGATCCATTCATGAGTGTTTGCCTTAGTTTAACGCTGGCTGGCAACCTAATGCAACCTTCCTCCTTTATCCGGGCTTGGGATCGGCAATGATAAGGTAAACTTATCACAGGCGGAGTTTACCAAAAGATCAACAAACAACATGAAATTACGATCCGAACAAGTTATAATTCAATCACATCTGCTAAACACTTAGAACACAACCGAAACCATCCAATTGATTCAAATTCTATCATTCAATACATTCCATCATCAATCCAAGTTCCAAATCATAAACCATATGAATTACATAACAAGTAAAGAACATAGCAATCCAATTTGGGAGTTTTGATTCATTCATGCTAATAAAACAATATCATCAAAGAACAGAGTTGGATCAAAGTTAGAAATTAGGATTAGAATTAGGAATTAGAATTAAGATTAGAGTTAGGGTTAGAGTTAGAATTAGAGTTAGGAATTAGGGTTAAGATTAGAATAGAGTTAGGTTAAATCAGTGAATTCATGGGGGTTTTGATTGATGCCATAATTGAAACAAACAAAAAGAATAGTAAAAACAGTAATGAATAGAGAAGAACAGAGCATAGAACAGGGATGAAAGCATTAGCTAGAGTTTTCTTCTCTTCCCTCTCTAAATTGGCACAAAACAGAGGAACCTCAGCAACATTGGTGGATTTTGCACCAACAGGGATGACGACCTCGTCGGAGCTGGACAAATCCGGCGAGGACTGATCGGAGAAGCTAGGATCCGGAGCTCAGCTCTGCCCTGCTTCCTGTTGTCCATGAACATAAAATCAGAACAAGAACCAAACAGCCTTACCTTGCTTCATCGGTGGAGGAACGACGATCAGAACTTAGAACAGGATCTTCTCCCGCGTTCGCAACCACGTCAGCAAAGGATACCACTGCTCGGAACTCCGGTGGATGCGGAGGGATAGAGAACTTGTTGGAGCCACCACTCACGATTTGCTCTCTATTGTGCGGAAGGGACGTCGCCGCCAATCGCCGGAGCTGGCCACTCTCAATGATATTCCGCGGCGGACGGGGACTGGGAAACCTCGCGTTTGCAACCACGTCGGTGAAGCTCCCGCAATGGCGTCGGCGCTCATCGACTGCAGTTGATGCCGCCGTGCTCATATGCTGATCGGGAAGAGGTAGAGGAAGAGGAAGCTCAGATCGTTATCGAGGAGAAGAGGAATAGTGACCATGATTTTGAGAAGTAACAGTGCTGCGCTGCCGAGCCCCCCTTTGCGCTGTGTGAACCGACGAAGATTTAATAGGCAGTGCTGAACCGGGTTATTCGAATTAGACCAAACCCTATGGATTGAACCGGCTTGAAAATGGGTTTGGGTTGGTCTGATTAATTGGGCTGAACCACTCCATTATACTGGCTGGATTGGGCCTGATTAAGCCCAATTTGAATCCAATTCTGATTTGAATCATTTTTTGAGATTGACTTTTAACCTGATTGAACCAAATTGGGCTGAACCACTCCATTATACTGGCCGGGGCCGGATAGTTATGGTGCAAAGTTTTTTGTTTCTTCATGGGACACAATATGTCCGGATTTTATGGCTACAATTTTGGAATTCTTTCAAGGGGTAAACTTCTAAAATAATGGAATCACTTCTTGATATACTTGGTGCCAAAGTCGAATCATGCGGAAGGTGTTTCGGATTATTGGCCTATCTTTTGTTGTAATGTGTTCTATAAGATAATTACTAAAATACTAGCCAGACGGTTATCATTGGTCTAGGAGTACTTATTGGACCCAGCTCAAGCGGCATTTGTGCAAAGAAGATCCATAGGAGACAATATTAACTTGACACAAGAACTCCTAAGGAAATATGCTCGCAAAAGAATTTCGCCAAGGTGTATGATCATGGTGGACTTGAAGAAGGTGTTTGATATGGTGGATTGGGAATTCCTTATGGCCGTTCTTGTTGGTTTTGGATTTTTCCAATGATTTTGTGCATGGATTAGGGAATGTGTAACCACGGCTTCGTACGCAATCTCCCTCAATGGTGGCATCTATGGATTCTTTAGTGGGAGGCGCGGGTTGAGGCAAAGTGATCCTTTATCCCCTTTACTTTTCGGATTATGTATTGAGGTGCTATCTAGAAGAATGTAGGTCATCTCCTTGCTGCCATCATTTCACCATCATCCCATGTGCAAAGAGGTTGGCATAACGCACATTGCTTATGCCGACGACCTCATGTTGTTTGCCCGGGCCGATAAGACCTCAATCAAGCATATAGCGAACTGTTTGGATATGTTTGAAAGAGAAGCGGAGATGAGGGCAAATCCATTGAAATCCCACATACATATTGTCGGTGTGGATGATAGAGTGAAGAACCAGTTACTTAATCTCATTGGGTTTCAAGAAGGGAAGTTTCCATTTCGATATTTGGGTATTCCACTAGTGGCGGAGAAGCATTGATATGAAATCAAAATCCTAGACTCATCCATCTCATCCCATAAACTCCCAAGCCAATATTTCTCTTTCTACCATACACACAATCCTCAACTGTTTCGCTTCCCTCAGAGTCTAGAATACTAGCCTTGTGACATCACTATAGCTAATACACAGTCCCTGTGGTTCGATATTTTTTTATTACTTGACGATAACCATATACTTACGGTTCCCATTAAGTTTTTGCTTACTGGGATAAAGTGTGGAATGGAAGAATATAATTCTTGGGACCTTCTCACCTTAGCTCGAGTCCCTATATATCCTCTTACAACATCATTATCCATCATGTCATCAATAGCAGGATTGAGTAGATTTTTAAATAAGTCCTCAGCAAGATTATCAATCTTCCTACGTTTAAAATCAAAATAATTCTTGGTGCAATATTCACAAAAATTTACTTGTCTTAAACATTCATAACAAATGAGTGTTGACCCCTATTCCTCACATGGGGGGATTTTATAGGCAAGGTAAGATAAAATAGATATAGCTGGGCAATTCTTAATCACATGGCAATCAGCACCACAAAATGCACAATAGTCATCGGCATACAACATAGCTAATATTACTTTTTTTTTGGAGTAACCGCTTTGTATAAGCATCCATTTAATCCTCAGGAAAATATTTTGGGTTTTCTATATTTGATTTTTTTTGTATTTTTCGAAGTCTAGAGTAACTAAAATTGCTAGTCACTAAAGCTAATAGTAATAGTCCCCGGCAACGGTGCCAAAAACTTGATGGGAACCGCAAGTATACGGTTGTCGTCAAGTAATAAAAGGATATCGAACCACAGGGACTGTGTATTAGCTATAGTGATGTCACAAGGCTAGTATTCTAGACTCTGAGGGAAGCGAAACAGTTGAGGATTGTGTGTATGGTAGAAAGAGAAAGATTGGCTTGGAGGTTTATGGGATGAGATGAATGAGTCTAGGATTTTGGTTTCACATCAATGCTAGGTGATATCCCTAATTCATGTTTGTTCCCTTACTCTCAATGTTTACCACCTTGTGGGGATTCTAACCAAGATACCAACTCGATCTCGTCAGGCTTTGTCAGAATTAATATATGATACTCTAATGCTACGATGACTAGTTTGGGACGATACCTAGATAGCCTGGTTCTATAATTCTCCCGCTGTCATCGGGCACTCCAGCAATACTACTGATATACTACTCTCTGTCACCGAGCACCCAATTAAGGGACCCTTTCCTAGTCATCAATAGTCATTAGCTATCCCCTAAGGGAGTTTACCACCATATAAAGGTCACATCGGAAAGTCCGGTTAAAAGTTCACTTTTTGTCACAAGGCACCCCGGTCATACGATTTAAGATCCCCTACACGGTAATCTACCCCTCCAAATCATGCACATGTGCTCACACAAACATGTCATCAAACACATTCAAGACACACAATACAAGAAACAAGTGCAAACACTTCATAGAATATGGAAAATAACATGAACTAGTTCTTACATCACCATCATTACATTAATGCTCATCTTACATCCTAAACTCAAAGATCTACTCTATTACAAGAATGTTACAACAAGAACGCAAGAAAAACATTATCCACAAGAGAGGGGAAGACTTATCTTTGAAGCGTGGGCATCCGTTGAAGATCTTTTCGCTCCGGTGTAGAATGGATCGGTCGAGATGAAGTGTTTAGGGCCTCCCCAAGAGTGGGGATGCGCCGCCCCCCAAGCCAAGACCTAGGGTTTGGAGAATGTCCCAAGATAACCCAAGATTGGATTTGTTTCCCACTTTTATACTCTCCCAAAACTGCTCAGTTTTTTCCTGGTTTACAAGGCTCCGCCTCAATGGATTTTTCACCCAATAAATCTGGTTTTCTTCAATTGGACCCTGAACCAAAGTTGTAGAGCATCAAATTATCTTCAATTTGGTGGGTGGACCGATTCATAACTCCATCTGAGCCGAAAGTTATGTTGGTTCAAAGTTTGATCTGCAGTTTGGGCAGAGCACCCAGTATGGTCGTGGTCAGGAGGCACGACCGTGCCATTTAGCACGGCCTAGAGAAGTCATCTTTCTGTACACCCTGAAGCAAAATTGTAGATCTTGAAGTTCTCTACATTTCGGTAGGTAACACGGCCTGTGGGTCCATCTAAGCTGAAAGTTATGCCCGTTTTACTTTAAGTTTGCAGAACTATCCAAAAGGGAGACACGCCCCGTACTTTCCGTCACACGGCCGTGCCTAATAGGCACGGCCTAGAACAGGCACGCTTCGGGAAAAACAGGCACGACCGTGCCTATTAGGCATGGCCAATCACTGGGACTTCTTTGGAAATGAGGCACGGCCGTACCTCATAGGCACGACCAATCCCTGTCTCTGCTCTGGAAATGGGGGCACGGCCGTGCCTTGTAGACACGGCCCCAATGTGGTCCTGCTGTGGAAGTGGGCACGGCCCCTTGCTGTCTTCGATCTGTAGGAGAGACACGGCTGTGTCTAAGCTCTGGGAATGTGAGGCACGGCTGTGTCTGAGCCCTAGGAATGTGAGGCACGGTCGTGCTTGGTAGGCACGGCCGTGTTTTGCTTTGTTGCTCCGTTTCCTCCTCTTCGTGTTTGCTACGTGAGATACTCGCCCGTGACAGCGAGCATGGCCAGTGCGAGACTCTTTTCACCACTTCTTGTTCCACCATCAATTTGCATCGTTTTAGCTTTAAATCACATCCTGTCAATCAAAATACATAAAAAGCAGATCTCCGAGCAAAAGAGTAGAAACAGACAATAATAAATGAATAAGGTGTGATAAAGTAGAGCATATGCAATAAATTACAAATAGATGAGCGTTAAACAAGGCTAAAAACCATATATGACCTATGCTCATCAACAAATTTTACAAATAAAAATAAACTGTCTTATAAGAAAGAGCTATTACACAACAAATCTTAAAGGGCCACAATAAACTAAAACCCCAATCAAAGAAATAATGCAAACTCAATTAAGAACACTACAAGAAGAATCAAGTTGCAATAACAAATAGGTTGAATTTTATTTGACACCATAAAATCACATGGTCGGCGAGGAATTACCCTAACCCATATCTAGGAATTCCAAATCCAAAGCAGAATTAGGAAAAGAAACTCATCTAGCAATTTCCATGATCAGTGAAGCTAAATCAAGAATTTTTGGCCATTTTGAACCAAAAGCAACTCCAATATGAAGACTACAACGATAACTACGATAACTCAATGATGTAATTGAAGAAAAAGAAATTATAAAGATCAGATCACTCAAGGCGCACAACTTCCTCCAAAACAGAACTAAAGAAGGAATCACTTGCCAATTGACGATGATGTATTCCCACCCATAATAACCATAGAGAAACTGTAATCTGAAGAAGGCAAACAAATCATTTTGATTAAAATAGGAAATGTAGAGATCGATTCGAATGAGACTCATGGAGGGAATGATTGGCACCATCGACAAATGGGGAGAAGTGTTGTTGCAGGAGAAGGGAATTTGTTAGAGGAAGACGGAAGGGGATTGGTTGCCCACCGTTTGTTGGGAAAGATGGATGCGCAGCATCCATGAGAGGATGCTGCCCCATAGAAGAGGCTGTGAGGGGAAGAAAGGAAAATTGAAGTTGCAGGTTGCTAGGGAAGGGAGATCAGTGATTGTCGCTCATCGAAGAGAGCAACCATGTGGCTTATTGTGTGATCGACTGACATGAGCTTGGTGTTGTGGCTTACAAGAACCAACATACAAAGGGAGAGGAGTTTGGGGTTTCAACTCCCAAGCGAAGGATAGGTGCTTTAAATAAACCTAAGAAACTCAACTCAAACTTAGAATTATGGACAAATTCGACATTAACTCAAAACAAATTTGGTTCATCCTAAACTGGTCGAAAGAAGTCCAAATCATGCTCAATTTAAATCTACTTAACCCTCATCACAATGCCAACCTGATAGAGTTAACCAAACAATAATTACGCTCAAATGACCCAAATAGCTCCAAATTAGACTAACTTTGGGCCCAGCTAATCTGACTCATAATCATTTCTAATCACAGTTAATCTGCCCCAGACAAATTAAATTTAAACAACCACCATTAAACTGTAATTACTGACAACTGCTATTAATTCCAGAATTTTTCACTTATCTGGATTGAAGGTTATGACATTTAAGTTTCTGATTTTACACTGAATATTCTTGTGCTGTTCTATGATATTCATCTGCTAACTCGTGTCTGGTAAAGTTTATATTATGTGGTAGTTGGTTGATTGCAGTATATTGAACAAGCTGACACCAGAAAAATTTGATCTGCTGAAGGGGCAGTTAATCGATGCTGGAATCACAACTGCTGATATTCTAAAGGTTTTGAAGTTAACTTATTTAAAGTTGTGATAGTGTGTTTTTGTTTTGGTTTTTCTGTTAAGTTCATCTTTTATTTCTCAAGAATAATTTGGACTAAACAACTTTGGTGCAGGATGTCATAAATCTCATATTCGAAAAAGCTGTTTTTGAGCCAACATTTTGCCCCATGTATGCGCGTCTGTGTGCTGATCTCAATGAAAAACTCCCTCCATTCCCTCCTGAAGAAGAGGGAGGGAAAGAGATCACTTTCAAGCGAATACTCTTGAATAACTGTCAGGAGGCATTTGAAGGTGCTGACAACCTGAGAGCAGAAGTGCAAAAGCTGATTGGCCCTGACCAAGAAATGGAGCGCAGAGACAAAGAGAGAATGGTGAAACTCCGTACTCTTGGTAACATTCGCCTCATTGGTGAGCTTTTGAAAGAGAAGATGGTACCAGAAAAAATAGTTCATCATATTGCTCAGGTAGTGCTTGTTTATTTTTTTAATGTACATGACTTTATATACCCAGACCCAGACCATTGCTAATAGTTGTTTTGAGTAGGAGCTGTTGGGACAAGATGGACAAACATGTCCTGCTGAAGAGAATGTTGAGGCAATCTGCCAGTTATTCAACACAATAGGGAAGCAGTTGGATGAGAGTCCCAAATCCCGTCGTTTTAATGATGCCTATTTCAACCGTCTGAAGGAGTTAACTAGAAATCCCCAACTTGCCTCACGGCTAAGATTTATGGTTCGTGATGTGCTTGACCTACGTGCAAACAATTGGGTCCCTCGACGAGAAGAGGTAAAAAACTACGTTGGTTCGTGCTGTTTTATTCTTATGGAATAAATTTTTATGGTCAACTATGTATTGTTTTCTTAAAGATTTAATCTTTCTTGTCTTGTAGGTCAAGGCAAAGACTATAAGCGAAATTCATTCTGAGGCTGAAAAGAACCTTGGACTGCGGCCTGGTGCAATTGCTAGTATGAGAAATAATCGTGATGCTGGTCCTTTAGGGCCTCTAAGTCCTGGATTTCCTATGAACAGACCTGGAACTGGTGGTATGATGCCTGGCATGCCTGGAACCAGAAAAATGCCTGGAATGCCTGGGTTAGATGGGGACTTGTGGGAAGTTCCACGGAGCAAATCTATGTCAAGGGGTGATCCTAATCGAGTCAATAGCACTTCAGTTACCAAGTCGACATCTCTCAATTCTAGGCTCTTACCTCAAGGTAGTGGTAGCTCGATTGTTGGCAAGACCAGTGCATTGTTTCAGGGCAGTGGACCACCAGCTCCTCCTTCCACCTCTACTCTACCAGGTGCAGTAGATTCCATGCCTCAAAAGTTGAGGTCTGTCAACCAAGTGCCACCACCTGTCATTGCTGATAAGTCACATACTGTACTTAAATTCAATCCTGATGAGCTACAGAAGAAGACAGTTGCTCTTCTTGATGAGTATTTCCACATCCGAATTCTGGATGAAGCACTTCAATGCGTAGAGGAGCTAGACAGCCCTGAATACCACCCCAAGGTAGTGAAGGAAGCTATCAATATGGCTCTGGACAAAGGCCTTTCTTTCCTAGATCCTCTTTTAAAATTTTTGGAGTATTTGTTGGCTAAGAAGGTCTTTACTCCAAGAGATCTGGGGGAAGGTTGTTTACTCTATGGAGCAATGCTGGATGACATTGCTATTGACTTACCAAAAGCACCTACCTATTTCGGCGAGGTTATGGGTAGACTCATTCTGATTGGTGGTGCTGATTTTAAGGTATTGGAGGAAGTTATGAAAAATGTGAAAGATGCTGATTTCCAATCTACAATTTTGACCGCCGCTATGAGGATAATTAAAGGAAGTCCTAATGGTCAAGCTGTGTTGGATGCACAAGCAGTACTAGTAAGGGCTTGTGAGCAACTGGTGCAATGAGTTTAGTACTATGGTAAAATTATTTAGTCTATGTTTTGTACTTTTAATATAGTTGTGGGTATGTTTTCTCCATTTATCCTTTTGGCGTATTTTATGGATTTTGTATTTGATGAGTTACATGTAGTACAATCATCTTGAAGTAAATTTGTATGCAACAATTAGTTTATTCATACTGTTGAGAGATTATATGAGGTGTTCTTTGGTTATTGATTTAGACAGAATAATGTAGTACCTGTTGAAGATCAATAGTTTTTTAATTTGTTGTCAATTTATGATCGATCTTATCTAGCGGACTAGATAAGATTTGATTGTCAGTAATTTGAGGTGTTCTTTTTTTTTTTCCATTTGATGCTGATTGTTATGATTTCAAATCTGTTGAGTTTAATGCTTTTTCCACCCTCTATTTTGTGGTTTATATGCCAAGGGAAAATATCTTTTGATTTCTTGGACTTGTTAAAATTTCGATCATATGTATTATTGTTTTCACCAGGTATTTGGATCTTGATCGTATGTATTATGAACATTATCAAACAATTCGATTACTAAGTCATCTACTTGGTGAGCTTATTAAACATTGCTAAGTATAGTTGATATGGTGGATAGGAGGATCTATACCTAGTAGGGGTCAAAGTTAAATATAGGTGGTGGTCAAAGTTACCACCCAACTCTTTCAGATTGGCTCATTCGACTCTTGTTTCAGTTTGGTTCACTTGATTGCTCTCTCAGTTTAGTTCCCTCGACTTTAGAGGATTCAACACTTGCCTCCTCCCTCAACTCAGTCCCCTCGATTCAAGAGGATTCAACACCTTCAACTCCTCCCTCAATTTAGTTTCCTTGACTCTAGAGAATTTCAGCACCCTCGACTCTTCCTCAGTTGGGTTCCTGAAATTTCAAAGGATTCAACACCTTCCTCAGCTCGGTCCTCTTGTCTTCAGAGGATTTAGCATCCTCAACTCTAGTGGATTTGTTATCCTCGACTCCTCCTTAAGCTCGGTCTCCTTGACTTCAGAGGATTTAGCACCCTCGACTTTAGTGGATTCGTCATCCTTAACTCCACAGGACTCAACATCTTTAACTCCAGAAATCTCAGGTTTCGTGATTACTCAAGGCCACTCCACTCCCAACTCTAGGAACTCGACTACTTGACTCAGACAATTCGATCTTTATGACCACTCCCTATCTACTTCCTTATTCACAATTGGGGGCCTACATCATATATTGGCTCATTGACAGTTACTATGAATATGACCGAATGGAGAGACAATCATACGATTATCAGACCTAGTCCCTTAGATGCCCCTTAGATGCCCCTTTACAGACACATGGCGCTTAGTGATTGGAGAGACCTTCAACGACAATCATACGATTATCAGACTTGGTCCCTTAGATGCCACTCTAAGTCTAATGAAAGAGAACTGGGTCACTGTAGGGACCCTCTCCTCTCCAAAGAAATATAAATGTATGAGGTCTAGGGTGATGTGGGAGTAGGGATCCCCAAAAGGTAACATCCCTAGGGGGGTAGCAGGTAAATGGACAAAGTGAATGGTGTAGTCCTAAGTGCTCTCTAATGACGGTGGGTGATATGGTGAGATCCCTCTTTGTAACTCAGGTGGAATATGTCAAGTCGTCAATCTAAATTAGGTTATTATACAACTCGGCACACAAACTCATGTTAACCGGGCTAGTACAATAAACTAGTCGTTGAAGGCCGTAATACTCTACGACCTCCATGGATAGTATGCATGATCGTGTGAAACATAACCTACATATATATCTAGAATGCAGGGGTACAAATGACAATGATATAAACTTAATCCTATGTTCCTTAGAGGGGAACATGGGACTCTACACTAGGGGTACTAGAGATACCCGCCTTAGTGGTTTTCCTCTTAATCCTAATGCATAAAATAAAGGTTTAATTAAAAACTTTAACATAAGGTTTGGGGGCTTACCTAAGCATTTTCGATGAAGAAATAAGAACCTAACGACTTATACACTCGACGACAACACGAGAAAGGGGATTTTGGAGGTAGGAAAGGTTTTCGTGTGGTTTGATGTGGTGGGCCTTGGATTTCTTTTATAAATCGCTTCTAGGTGTGTGGATTTGAATCGGGGCGCTTGGATTTTACGCGGTGCGGGACCTCTAGAAAGAATATCCAAGCGCCTGGATCCTAAAAACCAGGGGCGTCTGCGCAAAACTATGGGTGGGTTTCGTGAGATGTTCAAGGTACCTAGATTTTCTTATCCGAGTGAAAATGAGGTTGGAGAGGATTTTTAATAGGTTTGAGTTAAAAATTTATTAGTTTTAAGAATTCAATATATTAATAAAATTTTTGATAAGTTAATTAAGAATTTTTAAACTTTGTTAATTAAAATTTGAAAACTTAGTTAAAATTTTTGAAACTTAGTTAATTAAAATTTTAAAAATTTAATTAAAAATTTTGATAAGTTAATTAAGGAACTTCAAGCGCCGACCTTAGATGGGATGTCGCCTTTGCCTTAGCAACATCAAATTCTTGTTGCTTTAGACACAGTTGTTTTGCATGCTCTCCAAGCTCCTCCTCTGTCTTCGCCTCCTCCAACTCATGACTGGGGGGAGAAATACTTACCTAGCCTCTAGCTCAGCCACCCAAGACCTTAGAGCTCGTCGGGATCGAACAAGATTCAGAATCCGAGTGGTTAACTCTAGCACCTCAGCCCATATCCACAATATAAATTCAATTAGTGGCAATTACTTAAAGAAACACCCCCTTGGCATTTGGTTCTACGAAGTCCTTACCCCAATCATGCTCAGAGCCCTCGCCTTTGCTAATTCAGTGGTGGACTGGTGCCTTGCCTCATCATTGGGTTGTTGCCACATCATCGGCCATATCACCAATCAATGTTAGCCTTTGATTAATCGGGGGCTCCTATCCTTGATCTACATTCACAAATGGAAGCTGCTTCCCCCGACTCCCTAATGGAGGTTGGCATTCTGAAAGATCTGCAGAAGGGGAAGCACACTTTGTGGTAGAGCCGTTGAGATCAGATCATGAAGTGGTATCGGTGGACTGATCATCCACAAGATTGTTGGTCCGGATGACTCTAGCTCGACCATGTGAGAGCTAGAGCTAGGTCGAGATGTCTCCTGCTTCGAGTGATGATCCTTACGATCGAGGCTTTTTCTTGCTCCTCTTAGTGGTCCCTCTGACTCCTCCGAAGCCTAGGAGATGAAATGAAGCCGGTACTTTACTACCTACAATTGCTCGAGTAAAAAAGAATATGTGGAATATGTGGAATTGCTCGTGTCCACCAACTTGTCACATGCATGCTCTAAAAGAGATGCAAGCTGCATGTGAAATATAATAAGGCATGCATGCCCATTGCATTTGGGCTTAATCTATACATTAATAGGCCCGGTTGGTATTACTATTATTATTATTATTTTAATTGAGATATCTGAATTTTACAATCCTAATCGGGAGATGAATAGTCGGATCCCACATATTAACCACCAGCTAAATCTGAAAAGCACATCTGGGTTGTGACTCAGGGATCCACAGTTCGATCCCCAGCTACGGCGTATTTGCAGGAATTTTTCTCGGGAACGCAATCAAAAGATGCTGGCCATCTGGATTAGCTACCGTATGCGCTTTCCGATTTATCCTGGTGGTCGAAGGACGAGCTTGCAAGGCCTCTGTGATTCGTCTAATTGTTCGACAAATCGAGCCTCATGTGGATCGCCTGACCGCCTTCGAAGCGTGCTTTGAAAAAGAAGATTTTTATAGTGGAAAAGGTCGTCTGTGTGTGTGGATTCTTGGATTAGTCACCTCATAGAGGTGGATACCAAGTAAACAAATTGGGTTAACGATTGTGTTTCTTTTTGTATTTTATTTTTCGCTTCCGCTAACAACTTTGCAGAAAACTCGAAGAATCACTATTCACCTCCCTCTAACGAATGCATCGGTCCCAACAGAAGATAGATGTCAAGGTTTATTACAAGAGAAACAAGTAATGGTATTAACATATATTTTTTATGGTTTATATCTTCTTACATATTTTGTTTTGTTTAAATATGGTTTTTAAATTTTACTCTTTCTTAAGTAATATGTTTGTCTTGGTTTTATTGGTATTGCAAGTCTTGGTTTCCTACGGTAGGGTTGATCCTTAGTTAAGTCATATTGCTGTGGAGTATAGATTTGACTATAAAAACCATATTGTTGATTTTTTATTGTTTTTATATTTGTATGTATGCACATTTTTCTTTTAGAATAGAAATTATATGTTGTACTCTGACTCTTATGTTGTCGTATTGTGGTGCTACTTTCATATTTGTCCATACCTTATGAATTTCTTTTCCTAAATCTCCAGGCAATTTACTAAAAAGTCTTTCTTCTAATTCAAGATTACAATAGTTACTTAGACTGCTGTAAGTGCTATAAAGTCATTACAAAATAGTTTAATCCAATTCCAACTAAATAGCTGTAATTGAACCAGTATTAACATCTCTGGCTGTAAAAAGTCTATGGACAATATAACAGAAGTTCAGTATGTCATTTCCTTGAGATGCTATTCTAACTATCTCTTCTGGAAAATTTTCTTTACAAGCTTCCCATGCAGCTCTAGCTATATCTCTTAAGTAATTTTCTCCAACTCTCATCATAGTTTCTCCTATTTCTATGTCTAATTCATATTTTGCTTGATATTTTTTTTACTAAGATAATCCATTGTTCTAAGTATGTGTCGTATAATTATGGGTGGATTCTGTTATATTTAAGAGTATAGAGTTACATCTAAAAAACGTAATCTATGGTGGTCTTCTCTTACCTATAGTCCTTAGTAAGGGGTTGTTGTTTGTGTATGGAGGAGCTATATTAGTTCTTAGAGGATGTCCTTGCCCATAATCCATAATTCTCATAGGACTTTTTAGATATTATACTTCAAATGGTGGTCTTGAAGTGGTTGCTGATTCTGTTGGATTATTAAATTGATTTCTTGTTTTTCTCGCAACTATGTTTTATTTTTTATCAAAATAAAATTTCCAATCGGGTTCAAGTCGAGAGTGTTTTTTTTTTTCAAATTGTTCTAGTTCTGCTAGATTTTTTAAGGTAAAATACTTGGCAGCTTCTGCTGGCATGTATATGTATTCATTTAGATCATCAAAAAAGTTAGTTGTATCTACTTCTATATTTATCATATTCAGAATGTCCTCTTCTTTTTTTATCCGTTGAGAAATAGAAAGATTGTAGTCACTAAATTTTACTATTAAGTTTCTATAGCTATCTTTATACATAATGAAATAATTAGGTTTAAGTGTAGAATTTTGAGGTTCTAAATTGAGTGCTCATTCTAATCCTTCTTTTGTTGATTGTTGGTGCGGGAAGCATCCGACGATCGAACCTAAGTTTTGATTATGGCAAAGGGATTCAAAGTTAAGTCCATTTGTGATCTAACGGTTTGAATGAGTTTGCAGGAAAGTCCTAAGTGTAATTAGGCAAAAGTCCTAGCTGCGGTTAGGCAAGGGGAAAACCCTAGGGGGTGGTAACCCTAGGTCATAGGGGGTGGTAACCCTATGCGGAAAGTCTTGGTGGGTCGAGTGCTTCAGGCAAAAGTCCTAGGGGGTGGTAACCCTAGGTAGAAAGTCCTGGTGTCGCGAACCAGGTGGAAGACTGGACCAGCCGGGAAGCGGAAGTCCAGCAGAAAGTCCGGGAGCATCGAGCGCCGAGCAAAAGTCCAGTCGATCTGGAGGATCGTACTGGCATCAGGTAATCTCTCCTGAGGGGAGTAGGTGAGGACGCGTTCCCCGGAAGAGGGAACAGTAGGCGTCGGTTCGACCTAGGATTTTCGGTTGGAAATTCGAAGTCAGAATCGGACAGTTCGAAAACTGTCAAACCTATTTTTCTTATATATTATATGTTGTGTTCTAACTCTGTTTTGCAGGAAACTAACATGTTTGTGCAGGGTTGGAATCGGCCAGGATCAGTCGACCGAACCTTGAGATCAGTCGACCGAACCTAGGGATCAGTCAACCGAACCAAGGAGGAGCGTTGAGTGGATCAGATGAACAAGTGGATTAGATGAGGTGGAGAGCAAACATATATCAATGATCGCATACATCATTGAACGTTGCATTTAATCCACTTCAAGTCAAAATCTCATCCCTAACTTCAAGGATCTTGATTAACGTTGGAAAAGCTTTAAAAAGGGAGCCTCAACGTGTAGAGAAAAATGACATTCTTTTTGAAAAGGAGCCTCAACGTGTAGAGCAAAGTGCATTTAATCTCTCTTCAACAAAGGAATTGGTGCTCTAATCTCTTCAACAGAACAACAGTGCTCTCCAACGTGGTGTGCTTCAAAAGGCTTTAACAAGGTTCTGCTGGTTCGATAATCAAAGTTCTTCATTTATTAATTGTTGGTATAATTCTTGTATAAAGATTTTTCGATATTATAGTTGTTGCCCATCGAAAGCGATCAACGATCGCGGGCCTTGGAGTAGGAGTCGCTCAAGGCTCCGAACCAAGTAAATCTTGGTGTCCCTGTGCCTTGTTTTATCTTTATTTCCGCTGCGTTTGTTTTACTCGTTCGATTTCGAAACAAGTGAAAGCCACGAGCGCTATTCACCCCCCCCCCTCTAGCGCGATCTATCCAATATGGTACTTTGATCGAGTTAGTTGCAATGGCTGGTTCTCCTCCATGTTTGCAAGTGAAAGTCCCAGCCAAACCATAACCGCAAATAAGCTACAGTAATTTTCAGCAAAGGGGAAAAAAAGAACAAGTCGGAAAAAGACAATGGTAGATAGTAATTGATTAGCTAGAAGGATAAGGAAATATACAATTCAAAATTACTTAAAATCGATCTACTTGCCCAACTCAAACATTTTCCTAACTGTAGCATAAGAAAGAACTAGTGGTCATTTACAATCTTTCAATCAACCAATTCAGCATATTTAAACTGAAATCTTACTTGATATGTTCATTGGTTCAGTAGGGGTGTAACTGGATCATCCCTCCGATCGATTACAAGCAACAACAGGGAGAACTTCGTACGCGTGAAATCAAACAGACCATTTTCTTGCTCATACATAAACTTCTGCAGAATTGGCGAATAGAAGCAAGTTCCATGATTAAAAATGGAAGAAGAGATATAAGTAGGATTGTAGGCACTGATTTCTATTTTGATTGAGATGGGGATGATAAGCACTGTTAGTTGCAGTTCTCATATTTTCGACATTGCCACTAATTGTGAGTTGGTTTAGGTTCAACCTGGGATTAATAGAGGTAGCATCTGCAATTTTCAACCCAAAAAGTAAGAAAAAAAAGGAATATAAAGCCTAACAACAAATACAATGATATGATTACCTGGAGTAGGAAGGTATTATTGAGAAGATCACGGTTGTTAATGGAGGTCGTAGATCTTGGCGTCGACAGTGTAGCAACCCTAAGATCCTCGCGAGCTCGGCGATGATGAGTTGATCCCCTCCAGCTTTGTCAGGTTGATGTTCCTCCGTGAGAAGGCTGAGAGTCGTACCTTCAGAAGCACCAACGTGGAGCCACCACCATCGAGGTCTTCGAAGGCGGTGTGCTTCGATGATCTCTCTGGCGGCGGAAGTGATGGCGGAGGCAAAACCTAACCTCGGGCCTGAACGCAGCGACGACCGACGCGATTGGCGAGAGCTTGGCTGCTGCAAATGTGATTTCATCAATCCAACCCTTGAAGACCGAACCAAAACCTCCCTCTCCTAGCATGCTGTCTGGCCGGAGCGGGGCTGATTTCCAATGGCGTGGAGTAGAGGAGGCTGATTTTGGGATATCAGAATCGCCGTGGAGAGGAGACGAGCGATTTTTGGAGCAGACGACGGCGAGGGAAGGTAGGTAAGCTCCAATCGTGATTCGGCCGCGCGATTTTGAGGTTTGGCCGCGCGATTTGGGAGAGGCGGGATTTTGTAGGATTTTGTTTCGTTTCGGCCACGGTGGAAGATGAACAGTGAAACTCCTCGCCACGTCGGCTGTCGCGCACGGAGTCGCGTAAACTCATCGCGCAGGATATCATTCCTGTATATATATATATATATATATATATATATATATAGAGGATCAAACTCAATTTTTTGAATCGAACGTCGATTGAGTAGGGAATATGGATAGTTAGCAGCTAATTAAAATTTATTTTAAGGTAGCTAATCAGAAAATTATAGAATGATTTCATCTCATTTGTCCAACTCGCATTTGGTAGTTAGCAGCTAATTAAAATTTATTTCAAGGTAGCTGATCAGAAAATTACACGTGTCAGAATCGTTTCATCTCATTTGTCCATCTCACAGTAGATTCGCTCAGTCGGAGAGTGGCCCCACATATGAAGAACAATGGTACACCGTCCGATGCGACAGCTGGCTCACTTTGATGTATTAAAATCACAACCGGAGAGGAATTGGTTAATTCCCAGAATGTCTCGCGAGTTCACCGCAACTTGCGAATAATTAGCCCTAAACCCAACCCAATGGAATTCTCGTCACCCTCCACTTTCTCTTCTCCGAAGCAAAACTCCCTGATCGATTCGACTCGGAAATGGTGAGCAATCGTCTCCCTTTACCCTTTCGATAGTGCTAATCATTGATCGGTTTCTTTCCGGCGCCCTGGGTTAGGTTTCCAGTGGCCTTTCGAGCTCTCTTTGCTATCTTCGCTTTTGTTCCCTTCCGTTTTATGATAACTTTGTGTTTGGAAGCGGCATGAGCGTCTGATTCTGTTTCTTTGCTTGTGTGTGGGTGAAAAGGAGGATCTTTGATTCCTTTTCTTCTTCCATTTGTTTGCAAATAGTAACATCGATTTCAGGGAGGGGTTAGCTTTAATGACCGAGAAAAAAGAACTCTAGTTATTTTTCCAGGTTGCTCTAGAAGACGTCTAGTTAGACAAGTAGTTGTTTTCCCCTTACTTTGTTTGTGCGTTATCGAATATTCTACTTCACTGGTATTTTCGTAAATAAGTAGCTTATGTAAAACTAACCTTCCTGTTGTTGCCTTATGAAATTTAATCATACTCGAATCATCTTCAGCAAAAGTATTTGATTAGCATAGATAATATCATTGCTGCATCTTTTTTGTTCATTCTCCCTGTGAGTCATAGCCAAAATGATTTTGAGCTCAGTGTATCATAACTGCAGTAGCTAAGTAAATGCGCCCTGAAATCCTAATGATCAAAATTATATATTCTGTATCATTGTCCTCTGAGGCTTAGTTCTCATTAATATGCCTTTTGATGGGTACTCTACTCATTTCTGCAGCCAATATATTTCACCTCTTTATCCATGTAAATTGGCTGTCATAAAAAAGTTTACAAATTCAAAGTTTGAATTTAAAATCTTAGTAACAATACCATGTACCTTCAAAATCTTGTTTAACTGGAAAGATGAAGTGTCTTATCAAGATATCTTAATTGTAATCCATGTCATGTGTGATCATTCATTTTCATCCTTTAGCTTGAGAAACTTCTATGCAAATAATTCTGTTGATGGGAAGGTGAAGTATATTTTCTGGTTTTTTACTGCTTCCAGTAAATTGCAACTACAACATTAATGTTGGCAATGCATGTGACAAAGTGGAGCTTTGCTCTTTATGGTGTTTGTGACAAATTACATTGGGCTTGAGAAGCAAGTAAACCTTGGTGATTTCAAGGCTCACATGTTAAGTTAGTACTTTTAGAAGAGTATATATGACACAAGTTGCTTTTTTCATTATAATTTGATTTATGGAAAGGATTAATGAGCTTAGTTTTGATATACACTGCATAATTTATTCTCATCACCTTGTATTTCTTAATGAAAGATCCATACAGATATCCTACTTTTCATTATTCATATTCCACAACCACTGAATGACAACTAAATACACACATATAGATTTACCCACCTTGTAATCTTTTAAACTGATAGCCTAACTTAAGTGTAGACCTAAGTTAAGAAAACTTCGACTGAGGACATGGTAGAAGAACACAGATGAAGAGAAGATAAGGGGAAGATCATTCAAAATTTATACAACACACTCCTTGAAATTGGAGCATAATTATCTATTATTCCTGTCCTATTATACACCATACATTTAGTGATAAAAGGATTGCTAAAAATGTCTAAATTGTCTTTAGAAGAGTGTATGGTGTGGTGATCTTCTTAGACATACCTACATTGAGGATGAACTGGAAATTCACTACAATGTGCTTAATGCATTCTTGAAAAATTAGATGGTTCAAATTTAGATGGCTGCTTGATTAACAATATCCGTATTCATTGGTTCAATATAACTAAAATGGAGATCTTCATGAGAAAACTTGTACACATTGTCTCATAAATTGTGTATACCATTGCTCTATTTTTTTTTAGCACTAAATTATGCTACCATACTTTGCATTTGGTATTTTCACCTTACTAGGTTGCTTTCGACATATATATAAGAACTCCTAATGTGGAGCCTTTACACGATCAATATAAAAGAAGACACCAATATTTATGCTTCTTATAAATTAAAACTTTCCTTACAAACTCTTTAATATATTGCAAGATTCTACAACCATACTTTTCATAACACTTTATTGACTTCTACATGATTTGACTTTCAACACTGAAAATAAAGAATATATCTAATTTGATAAGTTCAAAATAGGAGAAATTTTCCACAAGTCTTCAAACAATCTTTAAACTCATTATCTTTTTGATCATATTATGATTTTTTTTCATAAGTTTTATAGATTTGCATCCAAACATTCCGACTCTTTACAAGTGATCCATTGTGCGTTTTCTTTAAAATAAATTTTTTTTATTAATGCTATAAGTTTCTTTTATTCTTAGTGGCATAGTTTTCCTAAATCTTTGATTACAAATTTGACCTCACAATATTTTTTTATAATACCTTGCATATCACTTCATGCTAGATGAATATCATCAACACAGATTAGCAGTGATCAAACTAAATTTCCAAATTACCATCTCAATAACACTAGTGTATAAATGGTAAATGGGTTGCTTTGCTAAGCTTGATGCCAACTTGAGTAATTTTCTAAGACATCTTTTCAAATTACATTTAAGGACTTCATTTAAGACCTAGCCTTTCAGTAAGCAATATATCCTAGAGATTGGTTTATATAAACTTCTTTAGAAATTTTATATTGTAGCAAAACATTTGATCAAATTTTGGTTCATATTGAGTTTAGATGAGCCAGGGGCAATTTCTCTAAATAATCTACATTACAAGTTTGAGTCTATTCCTTGGTAGTCAACCTTGTCTTATAATTCATAATAATCAATTTGCCCATTAAGAATATAGTTAACTATAAACAAGTACACCATAGGGTAAAGGAGTAGGAATCAATTTTCATCATGATATGAGTGACATTCATTCATTCATGCTCTTGTGTGGTTCTCCAAGAGTTTTATGATGTGATTGGAAATCTTCATAGAGGACAAGGGCATGATCAACTTGTGAAAGGATGAACTCATAATTTTGAAGGAAACAAAGTTAATGATGGATGGTAGAAGAATGCCTTCCTTTATAAGAGCAATAGGTAAGTCTATGTTAGATAGAGGATCTAATATTTAAGGATCAATTGGTGAAGTTGTTTGTAGAAGCTGAGAATTAAAAAGTATCTCCCTATAATCGATGATATACTTGCAATGGAGAAGTGGTGGATGGCCTTTACGAAGAGGTGAATGAGATTGGTGTTGAAAGTGGTAAGATTTCTAAAGGTGATAATGAAGAGTGGAAGGATTATAGTATAGTGTTAACTTTTAAAGAATGTTGCATTAATACATACATAAGAACGAAGAGACATTGAATCATATCAGTTCTAGCCCTTTAGATGCAAGATTACACTAGCAAGATGCACCGTGTCCTCTATCGAAGTTTTCTAGTTAGTCATATGGTATTGTAGTAGTTGCAATTAATTTTAAGTGAATGACATTGAATTATCTAGTTGAATAAGTATATGACTACTTGAGGTTTTTGTATTGACTCTTTAGCAATAGGATGATATATAGCTCTATCTCACATAGAGTAGAGATATGTTCTTGTATTGATTAATCATTTTGCTTAATTCTAAGAATATCTCTATATATTTAATAAAGGTAGGCAACGATTCGATATATGAGATTACATATATTGAATATCATTCAATATTACTATTATTGGTTCTATATTGTTAAAAAGAAGTCAATAATTACAATAAAGTTTGACCATTTTGCTAATGCTAAAAGGAAGTGTTGGTATCAAATAGGAGCATCAAATCATGCAACATCCTTATCAGATCAACCCTATAGTTTCTAAGACTTAAATAATTATCGTAATGCATGTGATGCAGATATTGATTTCTCTACATGAACATCAATATATCTTATTTCATCATTGGAAGTGGACTTATATTGACAACCACTATAATCAAGATCGATACAACCATAGAATTGGTACAACCATAATAAAAGGATACACATATATTCTTAAATTCTAATATGATTTATGATTGTATGATGTATCAAAGGTATAATAAGAAGACTGAGAGTACGATGAACCTCAATTAGAATAAATCTACTCCTACATTTTTTTAAAAATAATAATGAGCTTTATTTTATCGGTTCTTCTTATATCAACATCGATACTAGTTCGTAATAGCTTTAGTACTATGATCATCATCTTGGGTTTGTATGTGTATTACATTGCTCACATGCCTTAGGTGTTGAAGTTGTGGGAACATAAGATTCCACATCACTTGGTGCATTTTCATTGGTTTCTTCACTGTCAGTAGTTGATTTATTGTTTATATTGTTATTATCATCTTGAACTTGTCAGATTGTAGCATGGTTTAAAATTTCGAGTCATATCAAAGTTTTGATTTATGATCGGAATGATATGATTTTGATATCGTATCGTGTTGTGCCAATACAATTTTGATTTTTTTAAATTTAAAATATATTAATTAAAAAATATTATTATGATATTTGATTGCTTTAAATACTTATTGTTGGGTTAATCTAATATTTTAAAAATTAGGATTGAGTAAAAATTAATTTAGGATTAACTAAAGTTGATCAAGTAGATGTAAATTAAATTGAATTTAATTTTTCCTATGTATCTAAGGAGAAAAGGAAATAGAAAAAAATTAAAAGGGATTTTTTTATGTGTTTAAGAATAAAAAAATAAATATAGGGAAGAAGATAAAGAATTAAGGGTTAAAAAAAATTAATAGTAAAAAAAAATTAAATTTGAAAAAAAAACTACATAAAAAAAGAATGGTTAAATAAAAAAATTGAAATTGAAAAAAAATGCTTTGTGCGATGTGTCTGCCGGTCGCAGGGCCTTGTGCGAGGCCTCCGCAAGGTCGTGAGGGGTGTGCCGGCATAGCTGCAGTGTTGGTCAACGAGTGGAATGAGATGTGTCGCCTGGTACAACACGAGAAATAAACCATAGATTGTAGTGTCAGAAGGAGATCATTTTGAACTTGTGGATTGTAGTGTTAACAGGCGACTATATTTCATTACTCTCATCATGGTCTTGCTTATTGTTTGCAACTAATCATTAATTCTTTATTAACCTTTTCATTCAGATTTCTCATCCTCTTTACTAGAGATTGTAGGAGCTTTGTGGTGTCCTTTGTAACATTACCTTTAACATGACCTTTGGTCGTGTTTAGGGCTGAGATAGGTCAAGATCTAGACCGAAAGCTTCATCATTATCGTCTTTTTCACAAACATCTTCTCTAATTTGTACTTTATAAATATGTTCAGTAAGGAATTATGATGATTGTGGTGGATATACTTCTTTATTAAGTAATTTATTTTCAAACTCAATAATACTCCACAAATCCATCTTTGGATCATCCTCGTTTTGGATGAATTTAAATAAAATGGATCTACATTACTAATCCATTGTTCTTCTTTTCTATTATGATCCTTAAGTAAAGGGTTTAGGGTTTAGAAAAGGAAATATTATAGTGAATGTAGACCATTTGCTTCAATCAACAATAAGAAAAGGAAATAGAAAAAAAATTAAAAGTGAATTATTTTTATGTGTTTAAGAATAAAAAAACAAAATATAGGGAATAAGATAAAAATTAATGGGTAAAAAATAATTAATAGTTAAAAAAGTTAAAACTGAAAAAATTATGTAAAAAAAGAACTGGTAAATAAAAAATTTCAATTGAAAAAATACCTCATGAGGCCGCGGGCCTCGCACGAGGTGTTCGTGCGGCCGCGGGAGGCATGCCAGTGTAGTCGTAGTGCTGGTCGGCGGGCGAAGCGAGATGCTTCACATATGCCGCTTGATGCAACACAAGATTTTAAACCATAGATTGTGGTGTTAGAAGGCGATCATTTTGAACTTGTAGATTGTAGTGTTAAAAGGCGACTATGTTTCATTGCTCTCATCATGGTCTTGCTTATTGTTTGCAACTAATCATCAATTCTTTATTTCCCTTTTCAATCAGATTTCTCATTCTCTTTACTAGAGATTGTAGGAGCTTTGTCGTTTCCTTTGTAACATTACCTTTGGTCATGTTTAAGGTTGAGATAGGTCAAGATCTAGATCAAAAGCTTCATCATTATCATCTTTCTCACAAACATCTTATCTAATTTGCAGTTTTTAAATATGTTCGGTAAGGAATTACGATGATTGTGGTGGATATACTACTTTATTAAGTGATTAATTTTCAACCTCAATAATACTCCACAAATCCATCTTTAGATCCTTCTCATTTTGGCCGAATTTGAATAAAATGGGCCTATATTACTAGACTGTTCTTCTTTTCTATTATGATCCTTAAGTAAAGATATATTATGGTGAATATAGACTAGTTGCTTCAATCAACAATAAGAAAAGGAATTTTTTTTATGTGTTTAAGAATAAAAAATTCAAATATGGGAAAGAAGATAAAGAATTAAGGGTTAAAAAGGATTAACAGTTAAAAAATTAAAATTGAAAAAAAACTATGTAAAAAAAGAACTGTTAAATAAAAAAAATTAAATTGACAAAAAATGTCTCAAGAGGTTGTTGGCCTCGTGCAAGGTGTTCGCGTGGTTGCGGGGGGCGCGTCGGTGTATCTATAGTGTTGGTTGACTGGCGGTGGGTGGAACGAGATGTTATGCCAATGTTGGCTGGTACGACACGAGATTTTAAATCATAGATTGTAGTGTTAGAAGGAGATCATTTTAAACTTGTAGATTGCAGTATCAAAAGGCGACTATGTTTCATTACTCTCATCATGGTCTTGTTT